>NC_087168.1:16397149-16454649 GCF_035594125.1 Scylla paramamosain
GAATAATTCTCTCTCTCTCTCTCTCTCTCTCTCTCTCTCTCTCTCTCTCTCTCTCTCTCTCTCTCTCTCTCTCTCTCTCTCTCTCTCTCTCTCTCTCTCTCTCTCTCTCTCTCTCTCTCTCTGTGTGGATCATCAAGCAGGAAATTAGCATGATAGCAGAATACCGCACACCCGCCCGCTGTTGATTATTTCAGTATATCTTTTACGTCTAAAATGATGAAGTGCCGCAGATTTAGTGAATGTCGAGTATTCCACGTATGTATATGTATTTTTCATCACTGCAGTATATCCCTCATTGAGACGTGCCACATTTTGTTGAGCTCCCTAGAGAGTGAAGGTAAATATTAAGAGATTTTGCATATATTTGTTTGCAGCGGAGGAAGGAGTCAGGAGAGGAGGGTGTTATGGTATCTAAGACTGCTGTGGCTTGAAGAGGAATTATTGGTTTATTGGTATACTGTTTAGGGTGTTAAACTGTTTTATTTTAGTTTATGCGTGAATGAAGTCAAGAAAAAAAAAAAGACGGTGGGGAGGGAAAGGAGGATTGCTGTGTTTTTTATCAGTCTTGGGAAAAAAATAAATAACTAGAGGAATGGAAAAAGACTATATTTTTGTTTGTCTTAAAAAAAAAAAAACATAGTCAAAGAAGTTGGTTAAAAATAGGTGCCTGTTTAGTTACTGCCATGGCTCCTCAGATCAACTAAAAGCTTGTGTGCAGGTTTATGTATTGAGTTAGTTAATTTGTTAGTTAGTCATTTTGTTAAATAGTTTTATTTGTTCATTTATCTATTTTCATTATTTTTGTTTGTTTATTTGTTTATTTATATATTCAATTATTTTTATTTATTTGCTTGTTTAATTTACCTACTTTTCTTTCTTTATTTCTTTCTTTTCACTTTTCCTGTATAGATGAAAGCACTTAGTTAATTTGTGGACAGGGACGACTAGATGTAGGTAGGTATGTTTTACACCGGAAACTGTCACGTGTTGGCCTTCTGACCTCTTGTTGCTTCCCTTGTGGTCTTATGCTCTTTGACATTGAATAGAAAATGGAGAAGAGAAATGGAAGAACAAGACTTAATAGATTTCCATAATAGCAAATAGGATCACCCAGGAACTTTGGACTCCTCTGTATTTATTTATTTCTTAATCTGTTGCATGTCCCTTATCATTTTTGTACCCCAGACCCATTTTTTTCCCTACTTTCCTTAATAAACTGGTAATTGATTTTCATTACAATTCAAGCCGAACCTGTTATTGCGCCGCAGTAACACAATATGCAACACGTGGAGACTACTTCATTCCAGTAAGTGACCTTTTAATAGCCACTTAATTCCTGGCCTCCCTCCTAATGAAGACCATTAAGGTGCTCCACTCACCAGAAAGGAAAGGAACTCGTCTCGGTAAATAAATTAAACTGTTCACTCTAATTGGACACGTGATCGGAAGCCACCTGTACCCTCCTGTACGTGAGAACTTAACTCTTAATCTGATCAGTGAGATAGACTGTAACCATTCACACACACTATTCGTTCTCTCACTTAGGGAAAACAATAACTACTGGATGGTCAATTGAGAATCCTTAGCGACTGATGGCCACGCGAACCTCATCCTGCTAACGTTATTTCTCTGTCAACCTAAGCCCTACTTCATACCTGGTGACTTAACTTTTTCTTTTCTTTTTTTTTTCAAGAGCACTGGCTACGGGCAAGAAAAGAGTAAAAAAAAAAAAAAAGGCTCACTATGACTTCTCCGTACCACTTTCCCTGCTATTAGACCTTTTTTATTTCTATCACCAACCATTCTGAGACATTTCTTCCTCCACAGCCACCACCAAACGTTATACTGGCTAAAAATTGTTAGATCTATTTCTATTAGCGCTATGAGAGAGAGAGAGCGAGAGAGATGAGTCCGAAACGAAGAACTGTAAAATACGAGTAAAAAATTTTGCTTGCTGGAAGTCGGAAGCAATGTTATATAGATTTGCGTGGTGTTATACAGTGCTACACGCGGCTCTTGTGACATTCAAAAGAAGGAATTGTGTTTTATGTCAAAGATTCCATGCCGGCAGTTTAGTTAGCGTCCTGTTTCACGTATGATGTAATGAGGCGGTCAGGGGCGCCACTCTGCCTCAGCCTTATCCACAACGAAGCTAATATGCACTGCTGTTGTAGGAATTGCTGCTATTCAGTTTAGATAAATAGGTAGATATATTGATAGGTAGATTAGGTTAGATAGACAGACAGACAGATAGACGGAAAGACAGAAAGATAGATAGATAGATAGATAGATACATGGATGGAAAGATAAATAGATTGATGGATAGACAGATAGACAGATAGATAGATAGATAGATAATTGGATTGATGGATAGACAGACAGACAGATAGATGTAAAGATAAATAAATAAATAAACAGGTAGACAGATGGAAGAAAGAGAGAGAGAGAGAGAGAGAGAGAGAGAGAGAGAGAGAGAGAGAGAGAGAGAGAGAGAGAGAGAAAGAGAGAGAGAGAGGAATCCCCTCCCTCCCTTACCACAATTTGGTATTCCATTCTCACCACGCATATTGATGTCTCTCTTGAATCCTAACTGGTATTTCCCTTCCCTTGTGAATATCTTCCCTCCCTCCTCCCCCTCCTTCTCTCCCTCCCTTTCATGTGGTGGAGGCTGAGGAGGAGGAGGAGGAGGAGGAGCAAGCTTAGATCTGTGCACGTCAGTTCAAAGAGACGAGAAAATTGAGATTATACGTACACGCCATCAAGTAGCCGTAATATAGAAGGCCTGTCCCTATCACCTGTTTAATACCTTCCAGTACTCTCTCTCTCTCTCTCTCTCTCTCTCTCTCTCTCTCTCTCTCTCTCTCTCTCTCTCTCTCTCTCTCTCTCTCTCTCTCTCTCTCCTTTTGACCCTTCAAGACGAAATTGAAATTATTCCTTCCTTACTTCCCTCCTTCCTTATCTCTCCCTCCCTCCTTCCTTCTTCCTGCTCATCTTACTTGATCCTCCTCCTCCTCCGCCACCTCTCCCTAAGATTATTACTCGCTTCCTTCAAGGTCACACTTACTCTTTCTTTCTTCCTTACTTCAAAATCTCTCTCTCTCTCTCTCTCTCTCTCTCTCTCTCTCTCTCTCTCTCTCTCTCTCTCTCTCTCTCTCTCTCTCTCTCTCTCTCTCTCTCTCATTTCAAAGAGCAAAAACAAGTTACATTTCACGGTCAGAGAAAGAAAGGATAAAATCTAATGAAAAGTATTATCTGTAGCACACTTTTATCTCTATTGTCGCTGTTACTGCCGCTGCTTTGTTTTTTCTTTTTCTCCCTCTTCTCTTCCATGCCTTCCTTCTTCCATCCATCCCTGCCTCTCTCCTGTTTCTCCCTTTCCTGTCCATTACAGCCTCTCCTCAATCACCCCTCTGTCCCATCCCTCACCCGTTACTGTCACCCACCTAGCCTCTCTCTCTCTCTCTCTCTCTCTCTCTCTCTCTCTCTCTCTCTCTCTCTCTCTCTCTCTCTCTCTCTCTACGATTTTTTTTTTTTGCTTTTATTCCTTTTGTTTGTTCATTCCTTTCTTCGTTCGCTTGTTCTTTTATTAGTTCCTTCCTTCCTTCCTTCCTTCCTTCCTTCCTTCCTTACTTCCTTCCTTCCTTTCCATTCTCCTTTCCTTCCCTTCCCTTCCCTTCCCTTCCCTTCCCTTCCCTCCAACCCTCCCTCCATTCTTCCCCCTCTGCCTCTCTCTCTCTCTCTCTCTCTCTCTCTCTCTCTCTCTCTCTCTCTCTCTCTCTCTCTCTCTCTCTCTCTCCTCGCCTCCCCTTCCCTCCCCTCCCCTCCTTCACTTCCCTATTCCACGCAAGCCTTGTAATCACCCCCACTCCCTTGAAGGAGACGAAACCAAGACAAGACGTGCAAACTTTAGAATACCCACATGTACGAGTGTATCCTCTCACGAGTCCTCATTTCCCTTGCCCACAAACCTCTTTCCACCAGGCAGTATCTTCTTAATTCCCGCCCTTGTGAAGTCTCTGAGGGGGAGGGGAAGTGGGGGAAAGAAGGTGCGTGTTTTGGTTTATGTGTGGCTGGCTTGTCCCTAAAGATTACACACACACACACACACACACACACACACACACACACACACACACACACACACACACACACACCTAGCTTTGTGACTCGCCTCTGAAGTTATTGTGGGTCCTTGTAACTCGTGGGTTTGGGAGGTGCTGAGGTTGTGTGTCCTTGTGTGGTTTCGTTGGTGGGTTGGTCGTGGTGGTGGTGGTGGTGGTGATGGTGGTTGAGTTGGTGGTGGTATTGGTGGTGGTGATGGTTGTGGTGTTGCTTTTTCTTTCTTATTTTCTTTTTTTCTTTTCTTCTTCTTCTTCTTCTCGTCTTTTTCTTCACTCTCCTCCTCCTCCTCCTCCTCCTGATATCCCCAGTAAACACATGATAATAATTAAGAAACTCATCGTTATAATTTACTGTTACTCCTTTAATGATCAGCAACTAAGGTAATCATACAAATTCCAGACATACAGGTATCACGAGCTTATCTTTACCTCATTATATTTACTAATTTAACCCTTTCACCCTTTTAATTTTACCCTTTCACAAACCACTCTGGGAAATTTTTTCTTTCACGTTTTACAGCCAACTCTAAACACCACTGGCTAGAAACAGGACAATCCATTTTCTTTCATCCGCCTCTTTCTTGTTACATATCGCTGTGAAAGGGTTTATGCACTGGTATATTTAGAAAAGCGTTCCATTATTGTGTTTCAAGATACGGCACCTTCCCGCTGTTGACAGTCACTGGAGCTTCTTTGTTCGCTTTAAAAATTCATAACTTTGCCGGAAGAAAGTTTGCCCAAGGAGTGATGAATTAGGCAAGAGCGCAAAGGGATAAAATTTAAGAATGCGTGAGTCTTCAATCTTCACACCTTATCTTTTTTTTCCTTTTTTTTACGATAACAGTGATGAATGAATTGAAAACCACGCCTCCACGCTTCTGAAACCTACATGTATGAGGCGAAATATGCAGGGTGTCTGGTGAGGAGAGGAAAGTCACTTATTCTCAGAAACGAAAGATCAAGTCATTTTGGCCTCGATCTTTCGTTTCTGAGGGTATAAAACTTTCCTCACTTGACACCCGCATGTACTAGTCAGTTAGTTGAAAGCACACCTCTAAAACTACATGTACAGAACGAAATGTATATAGAAGACATCAGAAACCATACATTTGAATCTACATGTACTGATAAATATACATACAGAAAGTAATTAGTCACTTTCATCCCTTATTCACTGTACGTCTTTTGCATACATGTCCCAACAGTACACGTTTAATCACGTACGGAATATCAAACACATGAGCAGCGAGTGTGTGTGTGTGTGTGTGTGTGTGTGTGTGTGTGTGTGTGTGTGTGTGTGTGAGTAGGTTCAGAATGCAGATAAGGGTATAGCAGAGTTATAATGAGATGATAATGATGAGGAGCAAGAGAATCTTAGGTACAGGAGGTAATTGTCTTAGAACTGCGGCTGACTCAATTGGAAACCTCATACCGTTCTCTACAATAGTGTGCCGCCTGGGTCCACAAGTGTGATGGGAGGCAGAAAGCGTGAGAGGAGCAGGAGGAGGAAGAGGACTAGATGAAAGCAAAATATAGGGAAATAAAAGGAAAAGAAGAGACGTTCGTAATGACAAGAAGGTGAGAGGGTGAAAGAAAGACAAGAAGGAGGAGGAAGAGAAAGAGAATTGGAATAGAGGATGATGTAGGAAAAGAAAAGGAAAGAAGAGATACTCGTAATGACAATAAGACGAGAGGGTAAGAGAAAGAAGAAAAGGAGAAGGATAATGCCTGGACGAGAAGAAAAGATAGAAAGACAAAAGGAAAGATGAGATAGTAGTAATGACAAGAAGGCGAGAGCGTGAGAGAAAGAGGGAAAAGAGAAGAGAAAGAGAACTAGATAAAAAGCAAGGCGAGATATCTGTAATGAGAAGACAAGAGGATACGACGAAGAGGAGAATGACGAAAAAGACAAGAATGAGGAAGAGGACAAGAATGAAGGTCAGGTATGAGAGGACAAGTCAGGAAAGGAGACAAACAATAGCGCCTCTGCCTTATTGCCTTAATGCCTGCGTTCTTACAGCGGCCTCTATTCACCTTGTAGAGTAGCAGGAACGTGAGAGGAGGAGAAGAGGAGGAGGAGGAGAAAGACGGGAGTGAAAGCGAGGTTTGAGAAGACAAAGAGGAAGAAGAGGAACACATTAATACTTCCGGGTTCTCCCTAAAACACATTTCACGCTCACGATCCAACTAATCCTTCAGTCTTAGCTCCTTATTAGCAAATGTTTCGGTCTCTTAACTTGGGAACTTTAAATAGACTCACGTGGAAGTTGGTGTGGTTTCCAAGGACTGTGTTCGTGATTCTAGTGGTGAGGTATTCGCAGTGAAAAGCAAGCCAAAGGATGTGAGAAGGAAGAAGGAAAAAGAGAAGAATTAGAATCAGCTCTGGGGAAATGAGACAGAATAGTGCCTCTGTTTCTGTGGGAAGAAACCATAGCAGCGAAAGGACTGAAGGATACGAGCCTTACTTAAACTTCCTCTAAAGGGTTCTAGACACTCATACGCCCGAATTCTGAAACGCTTTACTCTCTTATCACGACTGTTTTCAAAGACTAAGATTGTTTCTCCTGTTAATCACTTACAAATCCCGTTAATCTGTCAGTAGAACCATAAAAACACCCTGAAAAACCTATATAACTTCAACTAGAGCCTTTGAAAGTACTGGAGGTGCGGCGCAGAAGTGTTTCAGAATACGGCCCTTCACCTCTCACACTCACCTCGTCGTAGAGAAACTGGGAGACTATCGTGGACTTGCCGACTCGAGCTCCTCCCATGAGCGTTACTTGATACCTCCGTCGGGGGTCGCTGCCCTCGAGTTGAACCTTGGGCGCCTCCCCCATCCTCTTGCAGTCACTTGGCATCTGCGGGCACGAGAGCAAGGGAGTTAGAGCGTCAGTTGAGCTTGAAGATAATGCATGAGTAGCGCTTAGTATCTGAATGCCATGAAATGTGAGGGTTAGTGGAGCCTGAAGATATCAATGCGTGTCTCCTCGCTGGCTCTTCTGAAAACGGGAAGCTGGTGAGTGGAAGAAAACGGAGACACAGTAGGGATGAGTGTTGGGCTTCCGTCTTGTGTTTGCGTGAGGCTTTCTTGCATTTACAGTCTGATAAGCTTACACACACACACACACACACACACACACACACACACACACACACACGGATAGAGAGAGAGAGAGAGAGAGAGAGAGAGAGAGAGAGAGAGAGAGAGAGAGAGAGAGAGAGTCCAAGAAGGAAAGAACCTCATCTCTTATTTTTTCCGTCTTGTAACATACCAAAGTACTGAAAATATTCATCCCAACCTTAACTCATACCTACAAATAATAATGCAGTTGACTTTTCTTTACATTACAGCGTTAAAGGGATGCAGGTGGGCAGGCAGCAGGCGTTACAGGTGTTATTAGCCACGTGCATTACTCATGTGTGTGTGTGTGTGTGTGTGTGTGTGTGTGTGTTAGGTGGTAATGGTATGTTTAGATTTTTGTGCATATATTTTTTTTTTCGGTTTTCTTTTGTTGTGGTGGTGGTGGTGGTGGTACTTTTCTTCTTCTTCTTCTTCTTCTTCTTCCTCTTCTTCTTCTTCTTCTTCTTTCGTTATTCATTTAGTTCTTTTAATTTTTGACAAACGCTTGAAACCCGGAAGGAGAATGTAGATATAAGCAGTACTAATCATATTACACACACACACACACACACACACACACACACACACACACACACACACACACACACACACACACACACACACACACCATAACGAACCTTCACATTTGCATCTCCCTTCCTTTAAGTTTTAATATAAGCATATAAACTTACTACTCGTTTGCATACATTAGCCACGGCAGCTTTATCCTCCCGTGGTCCTGCGAGTAATTATGACGTGTTGTGGTGGTGATGGTGTTGGTGGTGGTGGTGGTGGTGGTAATAGTAGAAGAAATGGTATAAATTTGTTGTTGTTGTTGTTGGTGGTGGTGTTGGTGGTGGTGGTGGTGGTGGTGGTAGTGTAGTTGATGGTGTTGTTGTTGTTGCTGTTGTTGTTATTTTCTGGCAGTAGAGATTGTGGTAGTCGTGGTGATGGTAGTAGTAGTAGTAGTAGTAGTAGTAGTAGTAGTAGTAGTAGTAGTAGTAGTAACAGTAGTAGTAGTAGTTAAAAGTATATGCCGTGTAGTAGTAGTAGTAGTAATAGTAGTAGTATTAGTAATAGTAGTAGTAGTAAGACATCAGTAAAACCAAGGCCGGCAAATATAAACACACACACACACACACACACACACACACACACACACACACACACACACACACACACACACACACACACACACACACACACCACCACCACCACCACCGCTCGTTCCTCGCCCTCCATCCCTTGGCTTAGCGAGGCGGCAGGGAGTGCTGTCAGGTGGCGGGGCGCAGCATTAGGAAAGGTCAGAGAAGGAGAATGCAGAAGAGGGAGAAGACTAAGAACAGGGAGAGAGAGAGAGAGAGAGAGAACGGAAGCAAGGAGGAAGAGATGTTAACGGAGAAAGAAGAGATGAAAGGCATTACTAGGAAGGAAGAACAAAGGGCAAAGAAGTAATTATAGGAAGAAATGGAAGAGAAAAAGAGGAAGTAAGGGGAAGAAAAGTGGAGAAGGAAGAAAAATGGAGGAATAGAAATGTAGAGGAAGAAGAAGGCGAAGGGGAAGAAAAGAGAAACTGAAAAAAAGTAAAAAAGAAAAAATATGGAATAAGAAAGAGGAATAGATGGAAATGAAAGAAGAAAGTACCATAGACGGGAAATAGGGAAGGAATGAAGAAGAAAGGGGAGAAAGAGAGATAGGGAAGAGACAAAAACTATAAGAAAGGAACAAGGGAAGAAAAGGCTGAATGGCAGTGAAGGAACAGAGAGAAAAAAGGAATACAGGAAAGAAAGGAAGGAAAAGAGAGAGAGAGAGAGAGAGAGAGAGAGAGAGAGAGAGAGAGAGAGAGAGAGAGAGAGAGAGAGAGAGAGAGAGATGTAAAGGAAAGGGGAGGAGAGGATAACAGAAAGAAGAGAGACAAGGAACGTCAGATGAAGGTGAAAGAATCGAGAGAAAAAGGAACAGAGGAAAAAAAGAAAGGAAGGAAGATACAGGAATAGAGATGTAGAGTAAAGGAAATGGAGGAGAGGATAAGGGAAAGAAGGAAGGCAAGGGAACGTCAGATGAGAGTGAAGTGAAGGAACGGAAGATGTCGAGGATACAGGGAAGGAATGGAATGGCCGGACTTCTCATCTCATTCGTCTCTTTGTGGACATTCTATCTACCAGCGAGAGAGAGAGAGAGAGAGAGAGAGAGAGAGAGAGAGAGAGAGAGAGAGAGAGAAGGGGGGGCGAAGAGGAGAAGACGTCAGGTTGAGTTTTTGGAAGTTTGTTATTGTGAAAATGGTGTGTGTGTGTGTGTGTGTGTGTGTGTGTGTGTGTGTGTGTGTGTGGTGTGTCCGTCTGTCTGTCTGTTCGTCTCCTCTTTAAGCAACAACTTGACAGCGTGTATCATGAACACAGCATCTCGCTTCCACTGTTGCCTCACCTAACAACCAGTTAATTAAATGCTTGGAAGGGAAGGAAACTCATCAACGAGCAATTACCCAACCCATCCATCCACATAATAACGCGCTTTCGAAAATTACACGGAAATTGCTGGCTTTTTTATTATATTTTTGTATTATTTTACCGCCTCAAGACATGTATTCTTGCACGCTTTGTTCTCTCATTAACATTTTCAAAGGCCGCAAAGATAATTAGTCTGGTTCTCATGTTTTGTCTCCATTGACGATGCAGAATTCTTTTTTAAATAACTAGAATCATGAATAGACATTTGAAAAACCCAGTGCCATCCACTAGAGACTGCTGGAACATTGTCGTGATAATAGACGTTTGGATGATCAACATAAACACGGAAAGTCCCAGTCTGGTGTTACGCGACCCTTCAGTACTACACACAATTCTAAACCTTCGTGAAACTACCTGTTGTTATTCAGAAAAAAAAGTAAGCATAGATATAATAGCATTGGGTGCGTAGCGTACTAGTCAAATTTTTGTGCCTTCAGAGCGACAAACACCAACTTTTAACCTAACTCAGTCTTGTAATGGCGTTCAAAATAAGATTAAACAACAGTCGCAGTATTGAGAGGCGTGATGTTCATTTTTGCTGGCCTTATAAGAGAGCCTTTAATGGAAATAGGCAGACATGTTTCACACAGGGACTGCCACGTGTAGGCCTGGTGGCGTCTTGCAGCTTCCCTCATTTCCTTATGTTCTTATGACTTTGGAAGGTAATATATAAATAGAATTCAGAGTAAAATTAAAATGTAGTGGTATTGAAAAGGATAATGTTCAACTCCATTCCTTGTAAACGAGCCTAAGGTCTTCCAGAATTAAATTAAGATGTGGCCGTGGTATTGAGAGAAATTCAAAATAAAATTCAAATGTACTCGATATATTGAGAGAGCAACTGTTTTATTCCTCTTGGCCTTGTGAGCGAGCCTGTGGTCTCTTGAGGTGATATATTAGTGAAATTCAAAATAAGATTCAAATGTAGCCGTTGTATTGAGAAAGGTGGTGCTCATTTCTATTCCTCTTGGCGTTCTGAGCGAGCCTATGGGAGCGAGCCTGGGAGGTAATATATTAGGACCTCGCCGCCACACACCTGCACCGCCTGTGTCCAAATGGTTTACCCTTCCCACGCCTCCCAGTACCGCGGGGGAGGCCGAATGGTACGCTCGTTTGATCCTGGATTCACTAGAGGGACGCGCTGTTGCCACTGCCGCGACTCACAACACAAATATGATGAGCGTAAACAAAAGATGATGCTTCAGTCAACGGCCATTTCTCTCTCTCTCTCTCTCTCTCTCTCTCTCTCTCTCTCTCTCTCTCTCTCTCTCTCTCTCTCTCTCTCTCTCTCTCTCTCTCTCTCTCTCTCTCTCTCTCATCAATTTTGTCTTACTTTTATGAAACCACACATTTTTTCCAATAAGATAATGACATGGGCTGCTTTCTCTCGCAATTTAAGTTAATTGAACATTTCTTCCTCTTCATTATCTTTTCTCTATTATTTTTTATTTTACCTTTCAGAAACCACGCACGCATATTTCACCAATCAGATAATGGCATACTTATTTTCAAGATTAAAGTTGATTAAACAGTTCTTTCTTTTCATTGTATATATATATTTTTTTTTTTATTTCACTTTTCTAAAAACCATACACACGTTTCATCAATCAGATAATGGCCGTCACATTCAATTTACCAGTTACAATTACTGTCCATCACAAAAACAAACTTAATCAAACAATTTTATAAGAATATCCGGTGGGCGGGATTCGAACTTTGGTCCCGAGGGTGGCGGGGGCAGCTCTCCCTCCACCGCGCTGCACACCGGTTCACATGATTTCAGAGAGGGAGAGAAGTGGGATACGAACCTGGCCCCGCGGATGCAGCTGGCTCAGTGGCGCATTTGAGGCTGCCTTTGGGGGTGGGGAGGAAGAGGAGAGGGGAGAGGTAAAAGGGATAGAAAAGTCAAGGATATTTTCAGATCGGCAAAGGAATTGAAGTCAAGTTGCTTGGTTTTCTCTTTGTCTCCTTGTGCTTGTGAAAGGAATTAGAGCTCTTTTTTCGCTGTTTTTTTTCAGCAGTAGTAGATTCTCTCTCTCTCTCTCTCCTCTCTCTTCTCTCTCCTCTCTCTCTCTCTCTCTCTCTCTCTCTCTCTCTCTCTCTCTCCTCTCTCCTCTCTCTCTCTCTCTCTCTCTTTCAAAATCAAGAAAACCAGAAACGCTTTACTTAATCTGCTGTGTTACGGAAACAATCAAAATTCAATCAGTGTTGCATGAAAACTAGCACTTATTCAGAAACTCATACGTGTGATTCTTCCTTGGAGAATATGAGTGAAAGTTGAGAAGTTAACTTGATCATTTTATTTCAATGTTGACCCTTGCTTTGTTGTGGACTCCTCTCCTGACATGAAAAAAGGTCTGATTCAAGGCGGTATATAATTTTCAAAGACACCCCCCGAAAGAAACAATGACTAAATTACTCAAATTACTCAGTATCTATAATTATATTCTGGTTCAGCAAAAAAAAAAAATGAAGGATTATTTTAACGAAGTAACAAGTGTGTTTGACGTAACAAAAAGCTAAGAGTGTGGATGATGTGTGTATGAGTATGTGGTGCTTTGGTCAGGCAGAAACGCTTCGCAATTTCACCACGACTAGTTTCAGACCACAGAGATAATTAGCCGGGTTATCAAGAGTGTTTCTCCTGTTATTAATATAGAAAAAGTTGTTAATCTGTCATTAGAACCTTAAAACCACCCTTAAAAAACACGTGCTATTTAAACTAGAGCCATTTGAATGTAATGGAGGCACAGCGCAGAAGTATTTCAGAATAAGGGGTTCTATCTGGGCCACCCCATGTAGAATTGCCGGCTTGGTAAAGTAAATTGAAACTGTCGTAGGATCATTAACAGTGAAAGAATTAAGCATAAGCAATTTACCTAACTGAGAAATTCATAACGCGTGAAGTTCAATAGTGTAGTAACCTTGTAGAAAACGTAAACTAAGACACTAGGAGCGCAAAAAAAAAACAAACAGAAAACGAGAGAAGACAGAATTAGGAAACTGTAAGGCGTGTGTGACGCAGGACTAGGGAAAAGTTTGGGAATAAAAGAACAGAAGTGAGTGAATCTGGGGTGAGAGAGAATAGACTCGAGTAGGAGAGGTGAGAGTGTGGGGGAGAGGTGAGTGGGTGGGAGAGGTGAGTTCTTGTTTGGGAGAGTTAAGTTAGTATTTGAAAAGTGTGTGTATATAGAAAGGCGAATGTGAGGGAGAAGTGAGAGCATGTGTGGGAGTCTGGTGTGTATGTGTGTGAGAGAGCCGTGACTCAGGTGTGTATATGTAAATTGTATGTATGGAATATTCAAGTGTTTAGGACAGCAGAGTGTCTACGAGACTTAAGCGCTTTTAAATAGAGTGTGTATGAGAGATTTGAGTGCGTTATAGATGTGTGTTTGTGTGTTTGTGTGTATGTGTGAGGAAGAGGAGATGAATAACAGGTGTGTTGGAAGTTAGCTAGAGTAAACTGTGTGGAGAGACGAGAGTGTGTGGGTGAATGGGGGAAGACACAGGACTGAAGAATTGAGTAAAAACACCTTTCTTTACTTTAGTGGTATTTCCATCCACACGAGTTCAAGAATAGAAGCGAGGAGTCGAGAATAACCTCAGCAGGGCCTTGACTGGCTTCATGATAAAGATCGAAGCGTCCGTTCCCTTCACCTCCTTCACAGCCTCCTCTGGCCTTACATGGCTTACCCTGAATATTCTGTGGTGTGATTTTCCGAAGAGATGAGTGGGTGAAATGGCAGAGATGTTTTTTTTTTTAGCGCTATGATGTTATTTAAAGTCAGTTATTCACTCTATTCTAAATGGTTATATAAGGTTTTTCCATCCCACTGCACAGTAAGAATGGCTTCACATAAAACGTAAGCAAAGAAAAGCAACTGTTTCTTTTCCACACATTCCAAGAACAGTTTCACCGTAAGAATCTAAAAAAAAAAAGAAAAAAAAAACTACTGTGGGGAGTGAAGGTCAAAGAGAGAGACAGGTTTTATAAGGTGAGTTATTTTCAAGAGTAGATTCACGTTTAGCATCTTTCAGGGAAAGTCAAAAGCGAGACTAGTCGGTAATAAACTCGCCTCAAAACATCTCTCTCTTACCCTCCACAATTCAGATTACTGGTGTTAGAAGTGAGTTTACCCACAACTAGTTTCGCTTTTGGCTTCTTAAGGGGAACAGAAAAGCGAAAGTTGTCGGGAATAAATTCACCTCTAAACACTCTCTCTCTCTCTCTCTCTCTCTCTCTCTCTCTCTCTCTCTCTCTCTCTCTCTCTCTCTCTCTCTCTCTCTCCTCTCTCTCTCTCTCTCTCTCTCTCATCTCTCTCTCTCTCTCTCTCTCTTGCACTCCATTCCATCCCCAGCTTGTCTGAATGCCTCACCAATCACAACTTTGCTCACCACACTCTGAGAAAACTTGAAAAAGAGTAATCTTTCCCCTTTATTAAAGAAGAAATGCATAAAAAAGTAGCCAGTTCACCACAGTAAGGGATGAATTAAGGCAATAAACTACTTTGTCCATTACAGGTCTCAAGCAAAAATCAGGCAAAATAATAAAGAAAAAGTGAAACGAAATTATTTTGAGCACCACCGTCTAAGGAAAGTTAAAGTTATTTGTTCATCACAGTTTAATAAGAATTGTTGGGTGAAAAATAAAATGTCCATTGTTCACCACAGTCCCATCCTCCTCCTACTCCTCCTCCTCCTCCTCCTCCTCCTCCTCCTCCTCCTCCTCCTCCTCCTCCTCCTCCTCTTCCTCTTCCTCCTCCTCCTCCTCACTCCCACTCCCGTACCTAACCCAGAAAAAAAAAAGACAAACATTTTCCTGAACTGAAACCCGTCTGTTTTCCCACGCTCCAATATTATATTTTTCTTTTTTTCTTCTTTTTCTTCTTCTTGTGAAGGAGGAAAGCACAAGCAAAGCAGGTCAAGGTTAAAGAAAGGAAAGATGAAAGTTTCCCCCGCATCTCTTTACGAATGGGCATTACTCGTTATTTTATTTATCCTTTTCGTTACGTTTTTTTTTACGTGTTACGAAATCTTGTCTAGGCAGCAAAAATAAAAGAGAAGAAGGAAAGAAAGACAAGCTCAATCAACATACCGCTTCCAAACGACATAATTATAACGAAGAAATTTCAAAAACTATGCCAACTTGTTTTATTTATTTCATTTTATTTTGTTTATTATACTCATTACCTCCACCGCCTCCTTCTTCATCCGTGGTTCAGTCCTCACGCTTCCTTCACACCGAAAGTCACGTTTTCATCCCCGCACAAAAGTCAGCCAGTTTAGTTTAGGATTTTCATTACTAGATTCCCGCCACTGCCTTCTTGTTGATCCGTGCTTCACTTCTCACTCGCCACCCTTCGCACCCGGTGTCACGTTTTTATCCCCTCCACAAAATTCTCATCTAGTTCAAGGTTCTAATCAATGAGTGGTTCTCAATACGAAGCCAATGCAGTGCTGGTCTCGTCTGGCAGCCCGGCAGTGTAAAGGATTTTGATTAAACAACTCTTCAAAGGTGCGAACTTTTAGCAGCAGGTTAGTTATCCCTCAACAAAATAAAAAGTATAAAAAAGAAAACGTGAAGGGATTTTGTCTACAATTTTTTTAGCATGACGGGCGATTGGATTCAACTTTTATTTTTTCTCCCTAAGCTAAATTCTTTCATCAAACTTTTTTTTTTTTTTTTTTGCTGGCCTAAACTTGTTTTATCAACAGACTTACACACTGTATATACCAGGTAGTCGTCTGCTTTACACAACACGACACTTTTTGGTTTAGTGTTAATAATTTATCTTTATAAGGCCAAGATTCCCATTAAAGTTGGATGGCTAAGGCAAGATAATGGCCTGTATTTTTAGCCGCTTTGGTCTCCCACTGGGATTGTATTGAAAGGCTGCAGGGATGATCAGTCACGCTCTCACGGGTGTTTTCCTTATTTTCATGCCCAAGGGAAGCAAACTAATAACACCAAGTACAGAAAAAGGGGAAAAAAAAAAACAGGACCGCTAATTGTGCCCTTAAAAAGTAAACTACATAATAAAATAGAGCAAATAATAAAATAGGTATAAGTAAATAACAGAACAAAAATAATAAAATAAGTAAATAACAGAACAAAAATAATAAAATAAGTAAATAACAGAACAAAAATAAAAAGAATATAGAAATAATAAGATAGAACAAGTAAAATAAGAAATTAATAACAAAACAAAAGAAAAATAAATAGCTTAAATAAAAAGAACCAATACAAGACTAGAGGTGCACTAAAACTCCTCTTACACAACCCTTGTTAAGCCATCACTACAGCCATGAAAAACCCTCCTTTGAAAACTTCCCAGTAACTCCCACTACAGTCTGTTAAAAGCCGTCGAGGTAAAAGGCGGGAATGTTTAAGAATTAGAGCCAAGCATTTCAGTTTCCGCTCCATTCACTGTGTCCCTTTGAATCGCGTTGTACATTGCAAGGGATACAGTGGCAGTATTCCTGTTATCTGGCAGTCCAGTGTGCAGTCATGTTTCTCAAGCCACACACGTAAATTTTGTTAATTGTTTTACTGGCACACTTTTTTTTTTTTC
Source organism: Scylla paramamosain (assembly GCF_035594125.1). Lineage (NCBI taxonomy): Eukaryota > Metazoa > Arthropoda > Malacostraca > Decapoda > Portunidae > Scylla > Scylla paramamosain. The sequence goes on from NC_087168.1 coordinate 16,413,471, forward strand.
TTTCTTAACCACTTTTATACTGTTGTGTCGTAAATAATTCTTTAGCTTAGAGAAGGCTAAATTAATCTGCAACTTTTTTTTAGGTAGTTATTTTAGAGTACCGTGTCATAAATTGTGTAGTTTTGGAGTCAGGAGAAAACTTAGTCTCTCTCTCTCTCTCTCTCTCTCTCTCTCTCTCTCTCTCTCTCTCTCTCTCTCTCTCTCTCTCTCTCTCTCTCTCTCTCTCTCTCTCTCTCTCTCTCTCTCTCTCTCTCTCTCTCTCTCTCTGCTTGCTTGCCCATGCAAATGCTACAGTGATCTGAATGGTAACAAAGGAAGGCCATAGGAGTCAAAGGGGGTTAATACATTCCTGATCGTCCCAGATCTACTCAACTCATCATCCTGCCTTGTTTGTGCCATCCTCCGAAAAATGAGCCTCCAAACATCAGCTTCTCCGTATTCCCTTTGAACTATACCTACGCTCTCTCCTCGTAATCTTTTTTTCAGCACAAAAACATCAATTTCCTTGTGTTCCTAAATGTCATTACAGGAATTTATGAAGTTAGGGACGATACTTTTTTCTCATCAAGGGTGGGGGGAGTGTTATGATTTATGTGGTTATTCATCCGTAGAAATAAGTTTCGTTTAGTATACTTTGATGCTTTTCGTTTTCAAGGTCAAGGTATTACACATGATTTACTCACTCATCATGTGCGATCATGTCTCATGTACAATATTGTGGCTAACTAATAACTGATCCAATTTGGGAAGGTGCCTGTATTATCAAATTCGTTAACCCTTTCGCCATATGCAGTGTATGAAGTCTTTATAAGCATGTGCATTAAAGTTATGGGTGAAAAAGAATAGAGTTTGCAGTTTCTACTCAATTTAAAGATTGGATGTTGCTGTAGAACAAGTAAAGATGTATCAGTGTTTGGTAATTATGAGAAGGTGTACCAAATGGCAGTCAAAGGGTTACCTACGTAAGTTGATATTATTGAAACCGGAGTAGTGATATTCTTGTGCAGTTTTATTTTCTTGCTGAATGAAACCGTCCAGCGTTACTCAGATTAAAGTGTCATTGTTATTGTTATCACCAGTCAGAGGATTAATTAAGTACGACACCTTTCTAGTTGTGAAATTTGGGGTCGTATTCTCAAATATTTGGACGTATTATCTCTAATTGTTATGATAGATGTAGTGAACATTAACGAGGACTCTGCATCATCAATGGAAAAAAGATACGATGAATTATCCTTAAGACCTTAGAAAGTTGTCCTGAGTCAAGTGTCTCAATTGGTGGGTGTGTGGATGTAACATATCACGTACCACTGGCCGCTGTTAACAAGTTCTTACCTCAGTGCTGTTGGTGTTGAATTTCTCTGGTTTTCAGATGAGTCAAAGATGAGCCTTATAGAAATACTGTAGATACTTAAATATTCACACAGAGTTTTGAGAGACTAGAGCAGTGGTTCTTAAACCCTGGATCGCGGCCCCAAGTTGGGTCGCCAACCCATTTGAATGTGTCGCCAAGGATATGTGCGCAGTTTTTTTTTTTTTTTTCCAATGTACTTATTCAAAATGTTGTCAGTATCAATCCTGTATATAGAATACGTAAGTCATTAACATTTAAGGCTAAGCAAATCATAGAAACATAGACAACTTCATTGAGGTGAAAAAAAAAAAAACACTACATCTACTCTTGAGTTTTAAATCTAATTTGAATGTTAAATAAGAGTTATGAAGGTATATGGGTCGCCATGGTCAATCTAGATAGAATTTGGGTCGCAGCCATAAAAAGTTAAGAACCACTGGAATAGAGTGTCGGCGAGCACTGCACAGCGTGTCTTGTATTACGCAGTCTGACTGGCGGCCGCCGCCCAGAGAGGCGCGTGGTGCCTCAAGATGCCGAAATATTTGCGGGCTGGCTGCACTCACAAGTGTACTCGTACATGAATATATTTAAGATTACAGCTCTCCGATTACTTAAGAAAAGCAAGTGAAGTCCTACTTATAGGAAAGAATATTACGTGCCAAAATACATTGCAGAAAAATGAGCTGTTTAAAATAGTCAAGTAACATATCACGTGATATTGATTATTTATCAGCGGCAATAAAATGGATATGGAAGGTTCCGTGGTGTGGCGCGAGGTGGCGATCATGCTAACTCCGCCTTCATCTGCTTATAGATAAACTGTCATGCTGATACTTAGGAAAATGATTATACAACTAATTAGTGTTCAATGTCCATCATTACTAGACACCGATACACAAAAGCATTTCTCAAAAAAGCTTCTGGTTTCAGTTTGAAGAAATGAACGTGTGTGCGTGGAGACTTGAGACACGGCTCTTAATTTCACACCCACCGCGCAACACCTGGCAGGCACGGCGCCCCTCGCAACAGTGCAGCGTGCAGCGGCCTTTGTTCAGGACATTGCTGCATTAGAGCCTTTCCCAGAACAGTCCCGCCGCCTTCCTGTTCTGTTTCCGGGAGTAGCAGGCGGATTATGACTTAGCGAGACAGTTATCCTGTGAACGAAGGCTGTTTTGTTCAGCTGCTCATTCAAAAAACTATTAATGTAAGTTTTTAAGATTTTTATTCCCGTATAATTCTCGTTCCCATAATTTACCGCCATGAACTTTTCGGCATCATTAGTGAAACTTTTTTTTTTCGAGTGTTTTTAGTCTTTGGCCAGTTACTGTTAAAAGTTAAGAAAAAATGAAATAAAAGAGAAAATAAATAGATTGTTCGTTGCGTGGATGGCTAGAATGGCGACAAAGCCTTCCTGACGGAGATGACCACAACAAACCTTCCCTTCTTTCGTCCCCTACTGCGTTAAACCATCCTACCATCCACTCATTTATACATCTCTCTATCCACTCAACCACCCACCCACTCACCCATCCACCCACTTATCCATCCACCCAACCTCCATTCAACCATCCAACCATCCTACCATCCATCTATGCATCCATCCATCATATCCAACCAACCAACTAAGCAACCAACCAACCATCCACTCATCCATTCATCCACCCAACCATCCATCCATCCATCCATCCACCCAACCATCCATCCATCCATCCATCCATACATCCATCCAACTATGCATCCCCGAGTTCCCTTCAGTACCGACGCAGCATCACCTTCCCCTCGCGAGGTCGTCTCATAAGGGTCGTCTGAAGCACTCACTGTGAGTCGTACGTGCGAGGTTGGGATCGTTGCCTTGTTAATGAGTCCACATCTCTCAATATTCACCCTAAACCCTAAGTTACTGTAGTGCTTTCCTATAACGGGAACTGTAGTGTGCGATTTATAGAATACCTCAACGCACATGCTTCGCTTTATACCTTCCCCCTTCTCTGCATCAGATTTATTTTATTCTCCCACTGTGTGTCTTCATGTCTCCTTCAGTCAGCTATGCTCCTCAGTAACTTTTCTTATGGGAACTAATTTGAGTTTCCCTATCGTCTCTCTCTCTCTCCCTCTCCTTTCCCTCTCTTCTCCCGTTCCGCTTCAGCTTCCGCCGTTTCCCTTCTTCATTTTATGGTTTAAGATAGTTTCTCCTCACGCCATCTAGCCTCTAACCCTTCACTGTCACCTCCTCTTTCTTCTCTTATCTCTCTCTCTCTCTCTCTCTCTCTCTCTCTCTCTCTCTCTCTCTCTCTCTCTCTCTCTCTCTCTCTCTCTCTCTCTCTCTTCTTTCTTGTGTGTCCTCCTTTTACTCCTCTTTCTCTCGTCTTTCATTTGTCTCTCTCCCTTCTTCTGACCTACTTCTTTTCCTCCTCTTCCCTAATCTCAATTGTTCTCCTTCTTATCATTCTGTCGCCTCCTCCTCTTCCTCCTCCTCCTCCTCTCGTTCTTTTCTTGTTCTTGTTCTACTTCTTCTTTTTCTCACCTCTTATTCTCACCTCTTCCTCCTTCTCTTGTTCTATCTCCTCCAGCTTTACACACACACACACACACACACACACACACACACACACACACACACACACACACACACACACACACACACACACACACACACACCAATCACCCAAATGGACGTCATTGCCTCTAATCATGATCCCTCGGCCCTCTGCGTCTCCTAACTTGCCCTAGTTAACGTTTTTGTTCGCCACGCATTGCATCAGTCGAGAGAGAAGGACGTGCCAGGGAGAGACACCTCTACAGCTCTCCTTGTGTCTGTTTATTCCTTGCAATCCTCACGCACAGTTTACGGACGGCGCGGGAAACATGGACGGTATTTTTGGTACGTCTTTATTGACCTAAGTAATATCCGATGGGAGACTAACTTTTCAGCTCTTCTCGTGTCTTTGTTTCCGGCTTCCAGTGTTCATGGAGAGTTTACCGACAGCACGAGGAACACAAGAGGGTTTTGCATGTTTATTTATTCATTTTTATGTAAGAACGGTACTGGCCATCGGCAACAAAAACACATAACAGCTCCACTAAAGTACCTGTTTCTAAAGAGCCTTAGTTTAATGCTTAGTTTAATGAGTCTATCAACGAGTGGGGACATGCAAATACGTGTTTATTTGCTTAAGTACAATACGAAGGGCGACAACTCACCAGCCCTTCTTGTGTCTATGTTTACTGCTTGCAATCTTCACGGACAGCTTACGGACAACACGAGGAACATGAAAGGTTTAGCGTGTTTAGGTTAATGGGTTTATGCACGAGTGGTAACATGCAAGCGTGTGTTTATTTAGTTAAGAGCAGTTGTTTACATGACGGCAAGAAAGCAGGAAAGCGAGAGTGGTGGCAGTAGAAGTAGCAGCAGAAGGAGAAGGAGGAAAGGAAAGTTTACTGTATATCTAAGCTGCGTTATTTAATTTTGTAGCTATTACCGTGCTGCTTTATTCAAGACTGTGCAGAGTTTATCGTTTGTCATTCTAAAGTAAAAAATAAGAACACAAAAAAGCTACAGAAAAAGGGAGCTTGAATTCATATCGTTTTCTCCAGCTACAGTTCTCTATCTGCTCTTAGCTATATTGTTTTCTGTCTGCTAAAAGAAAAAAAAATAGTTATTAGTAATCGCTCAAAAACGTTTGGATATGAAAGGCAAAGAAATAAAAGCAGAAACAGAATATTAATCGCTGGAAAACATTTTAAGGCAAAAGGCATGAAAAAAAAATAAATAATAGGAGGAACAGAATACATAAAAAAAGAAAACCCCTTTTAATATCTGGAGGACATTTAACAACAAAATTAAAGCGCGAACAGAGAACGAGAATAAACCAAATACGCTTTTTTTTTTTACACTAAACACCAAAAAAAAAAAAGAGTAGAACAGAAAAGAGAAATAAACGAAACCAAGAACAGACAGAACAGAGAGAACGAGAATAAACGAAGTGCCCTTTTTGAATCGCTGAAAACATCAAACACCAACAGAATTAAAGCAGGAACAGAAAAGCGAAAAAAAAAAACAATACTTTCACTTTCCAACAACAAAAAACAAAGGAAAAGAATATACCACCTGTTCTTGTTTATCTCTTGAAAAAAAAACAATATACACCACCAAAACAAAACCAGAAACACAAGAGCCAACCAAACCAAAATAAACTAAACATCTCCTTTTAACCGCGGGAATACGAGTAGCGCCAGGCAGCAACAGTGGACGTAAGCAGGAACAAAAGAAAATGAAGTGTTTATTCTTTTACCTGGCCGCGAACCCACTGCCAGCACGTCCCCTCTGGATACATGGCTGTCTGAGGGGGGAGGGGCTGCGTGACGGGCCAGACGGGACTCAGTTATTAGGCCGCAGAAGTCCACCAGCCGTCATGGGGTAGGAAGAGAAGGTGAAGGATTCCAGGGCCGCCCACCACCACCTGTCCCCGCCCCTCACCTGCCAGAAGGAGGGGGATGGGAGGAGGAGAGGTGGTTGCTAGCCCTGGTTTAGAATCTCAAGCTTGTGTATAGTAATAGGAACATTTTTTAATAGTGTAGGTGAAATAGTAACAGGGACATATCTAGATAGTACAGTGAAGGATAAGGTTATAAAATGCATATAGGGAAGTACTAGGGACATATTTTTAGTTGCGTAGATGAAAGGTAAAGTTTCAGAATGCATATAGAGAAGTGTTAAGGTATTTTTGTAAAGTATAGATAAAAAAGTAAGGTTTCAAAATGCATATAGAGAAGTATTGGACATTATTTCAAAGTATAAATGAAGTGCAAGATTTCAGAATGCTTACAGAGAAGTATTAGAGATAGTTTAGCAAAGTATAGGTGAAAGGTAAAATTTTAGGTTAAGTATAGACTAATAATAGAGGAACATAGAAAGTAGAAAGATATAAGATGTAAGTGAGGGTAAGATTTCAAGACGTAGAGTAAGATTTTAGAATAAATATGAGAGTAGAAATATTGAAATCTTTTGACATAAAAAGTTAAAAGTTAGATGCAAGAGAGCGTAAGATCTCAAGATTTGCATAGAGGAATAGTAAACACAATTTGCAAGGAAGATAAAGAGTTTAGATGGAATGAGAAACAAGCAATGCATAATAAACATCAAATGAAACAAGCCCTTCTATATTTGAGCTTTGCATAGAGAAGTAATATACATTTTAGCATAGAATATTAAGAGTTCAGATCAACTGAAGAGCAAGCACTACATCACTATATAACACAAAGATCAAATAAAGGCCCTACTCTATAGGATTTTGAACTTTGTATATGTAAGTAACACAATTTTGCACAGTACAAGAAGAAAATTAAGATCGAATGAACAGTCCTAGAATTATATAAGTCTTAGTATAGACAAACAACACATTTTCTATTGTAAATAATAACAGACAAGTTTGCATAATATAAAAAGAAAATTAAGATTGATTAATTAGTTTTAGAATTGTTTTGGATCTTGGTAAAGACAAACAACAAACAATTTCTATAGTAAGAGTAGTAAGATCGACTGAAGAACACGTAATAATAGATATATTTTTACAAAGCAGGTAAAGACTTAACATAGATTAACCCTTTCACTGCAAGACATTCGTTTCCCATAATCACTTAAAATTTTTCAGACGCTTATTTATTTTTTTTTTTTGTACTAAAGCATGTTCACTATTCCTGTAGCGTAGAAGATACAAAATTCATCTTTTATTCTCACTTTACTCTGTCCGTGCAAACTAGATTTTTAAAGCTCTGAGTTGCCGAAAGACGAACACAGCAGTAAAAGGGTTAAGAGCAAGCACTAGTTGCTGGGTTCTTCATCCTGTCAGCTGGATGGTGAAGTGTAAGAAGTACTCGAGTAGAAAACAGCAAAGGGAATATTAGAAGCCTCCCGGTGTTTTGTTTGGAGTTTGTTTCCTTATTGATTCGAATTCTTTGTAGTTTATTGATTTTATATAGTTGCCAAAGTTGATGAGCCTCATGATGTTTTCCTAAGTGTTTTTATCTTTATTTTTTTATTTCGGATTCTTTGTAGTTCACTGGATTTTTTTTAATTTGCGAAAGTTAATTAAGCAGTCAAACTTATAATTCTTCGTTTCAGATTCTTTATATTTCATTGCTGTATAGATTTGGACAAGGGAGCGGCTTTGTGGTGGTGATATAGAAAAACTTTACTTCCTGTGTTTCATTTCATCACCACCGCAATCCCGCTCAGTTCATTAATTTTGTGAAGTTGCGAAAGTCGATTGCCAAACTTACAGTAGTCCCTAGTCTCGCATTTCCCTCACGCAACACAAACACTTAATGACACACTTCTCAGGTCATGTCAGCTTGCACCTTTCACCTCTCAGCTTCCCTCAGGGTCGACTCAAGTTGATACGTCTCACGGCAGCACGTGTTCATTTTCTTCTTTTATTCTCTTTTTTTTTCCGTAAGAGAGTCACTGGCCAAGGAAAACAAAAAAGAGGAAAAAAAAAAAATCCCACTGAGGTGCCAGTCCCAAAAGACATGTCAAGAGAATCATCGCAAATTGAAGGATAAGTGTCTTGAAACCTCCTTGGAACGGAAAACAGCGCCACTAGTAGTCTGACTTAGTATTTCCCACTGATTTCATTCTCTTATGTAAGATTTTAAAATATTCATGTACAGAGGACTTGGTGTTTCTGTTTTCTTTCCGACATGTTGCTGCAGGGAGAGGTGGAAGGGGCGGGCATATTATTGTGCTGTATCCCGCTGTACAACGCTAAGGGCACCAGTAGTAGTAGTAGTAGTAGTGGTAGTAGTAGTAGTAGAGATACCCTCATCATACAGCAGATTATCAGAAGTAGTTTTGATACTCGCATTATAAAGCAATGGCAGTTTGAATACTCTCGTTATAAAATCTGGTTCCTGCTCCTTAACCCAGTATATGTTTGTATATGTACTCACTTATATCTTCATTCATGCATTCTATAAAAATACGAACTCAAATGGTCCGTCTGCGTAACATTCCCTACACTCAAGAAAGCTGCCACGCCACTTAGGTTATCAGCCGCGCGTTACTGAGACAAGGAGTGTGATGAGAGACTTTACTTGTACGCAGGAACATTCAAAGTACCGGAAGCCACACAGCCCCCCCTCCAGCTGATGATATTAAAGCCTGCTGACGGTGATAAAAAGAAAATAAATGAATAGATAAAAAGTAAAGCTCTCCACGTGGCGTACTACAATCACAAGTTTTATGTATTTATTTATTTTATTTATTTTTTTTATTTATTTATTTATTTTTTTTTTTTACCTTTATGTACTTTCTTTTTTTTCAGTGTCGGGATAATTTCAAGTCCACGGATTCCGCCGCATCGACTTTCTTCATCCCAGCGGTTTTTATTCTTTTTTTTTTTATCCATTTTCTTTCCCACACTCATGCGGCGTGACCACAAACCAGCGTGAGAGTGAGCGAGAGCATTAACCCTTCCACGATATCACGTCACCTTCAGATTTCACGTTTGTGCATCTGAGAACTATTTTCAGCTTGTATATATCTGAATTGAGTTATCAGGTTTTTTATTAATTATTTGGTTAGGTCTTAGCTTCACTCTGAGCCTCTTACATTGCTTGGAAAGAAGAGTTCTATGTATTTAAATCTCTCTCTCTCTCTCTCTCTCTCTCTCTCTCTCTCTCTCTCTCTCTCTCTCTCTCTCTCTCTCTCTCTCTCTCTCTCTCTCTCTCTCTCTCTCTGGAGTATCTTTATCTTCATAATTGCTTCCGTGGTGACACACTTTCAGACAAATGTGTTTTCTTGTGTTTGTCATCTCGCGTTTCTCTTTCTTAATTACACACAATACATCTTTTCTCTTTTCTTTTCTTTGTCTTTCACTTCAAAAGGCACGTTTCCTTTAATTCACCATTCCCGGGGGGGAATTTCCTCTCCTAAAACTCTTAAACTCTTGCAGACAAAGGTGAATGACCCGAAAACGAAAGACGTAGCAATTTCAAACAGTCGTGTAGTTTTAAACACTAATTTTTTTCATCTCCATGTTAGAAAGAATCAGTTTTATTTCATGACTCAAAGATGTGAATAGTTATACTCTGGTTTTTCCCAAGGATTTGATTTTTTTAATACCTGAAAAGTCACTCTTCAAAATTAAACACAGAATAAACCCATTTTCCTTCATAACTCAGAGAAACCTACAGACAATGAAATACAATCATAGGATCTTTCAACACCTCGGAAAATCTTACTTCCTTGATCCTTCCAGTTAGAATTAAATCCCCTTAACGTAATGAATTTAAATATGCAACATTAATAACCGGCGCAGTATAGGAGTATTTATGCATCCTTCAGGCACTCCAAAAATTCAAATTTCCTTTATCTGTGGATTTAGAAGGAATTAATCACTGTTATTCCGTGCATGTGTGGGTTGAGGAGAGCACTGAACTGCCGCCAGAGGGAGGAGAGGACACTGTGCAGATGGGTCTTTGCTCTACCGAGGATATCATTCCCACACGCCCCATAAACTTCCTCTTAAGTCCACAGATTCAATGCGATTACAGGTGCGGCGTGATATTTACCTGGTGTCTTGCATAGAATTTATATTTGTTCGTACATGTAACGGTGGTGATGGTGGTTGATGTGTGCGCAGTTCCCCGAAGTGTTGATGTCGTATTCTATAAATGTTTAATGTGAAAAGCGGAATCCGGGACTTAATTGCCTAACTCTTCTGGTTTTTCGTTTTTTTTTTTTTATTATTATTATTTGGGGAGCATCGTTCTAAGTGTATTTTTTATTATATTCACTTTTTTTCACCTTTTAGCTGGCTTCCCTGACACATAAAAAAAAAAGAAATATATATATATATATATATATATATATATATATATATATATATATATATATATATATATATATATATATATATATATACTTTCCCCTATCACATTTATATTTCGTCTTCCCTTTGAACTGAAATTTTAACACAAACCACTTCATTAGTCCACATATTCATTTCTATTTGATTTTATACCCATGTAATTCCCCCGAAGGTTGTGCCATCACCTCTTAGGACAACTGTGCATCGTTATTCATTATCGCCCAGCTCTGTTTTTCATTATCGGCGCTCGTGAGTAAAAATTAGGCACTCCCAGCGGGTTTCATGGGATTTGGGTTCTTGTCACGGTCAATGTGCGCCTCTGAAAACAGTGTTACCAATTATATGGAACACGCACCCCCGTATTTGTTATTCCGGGTTTCCTCAGTTATGTTTCGTCTCTCTCTCTCTCTCTCTCTCTCTCTCTCTCTCTCTCTCTCTCTCTCTCTCTCTCTCTCTCTCTCTCTCTCTCTCTCTCTCTCTCTCTCTCCTTTTTCTTCCTTCCTTATGTGTCTGTCACGTGTCCCTTGTATAAATGAAAAAAAAAAATTAAAGGAGAGAAGACCGTGTGTGTGTGTGTGTGTGTGTGTGTGTGTGTGTGTGTGTGTGTGTGTGTGTGTGTGTGTGTGTGTGTATGTGTTAAAACTTTTTAATCTGGATGGACACTCAGCTTTTTCCGTTAACTATTCCAATGTTTTCCTTTATATATTTTGTTTCTATACATTCTCGTCTTTTCCCCCTTTCGTTCCTTTTCCCTTGGCCTTTAAAAACAATTCTTACGAGAGTTCGAAGTGTTTAAAAGTCCTGAACCGACCCTCACGTCCCTACAACAAGTATACAACCTAGCACACTCTTTCTCCTTCCGCTTTAGGCTGGCCACCTGCACCACCACCCACTCCCTCTATCCCCTGTCCACATCAACAACACTTCCGTCCATCAATCTACCTGTCTATGTCCCGTCCACAGCCACGCACATCCATGGCGCACCCACTCGCTGTCACTACAGCCTCCTCTGATCCATCCAGTACACTTGTAGCTCTCTGTGGCTTATCCGTCTTATATTTGTACCCTGTTTAAGTCATCAGTGTTTCGTCTTTCATAACAGTACCTGGCATTTGTAGCTATTCTAATCGCTTCCTCTTCCCTGGCAGGTATCTTCAAAAATCCTGTCTCTCTCTCTCACTCTTACCGTTTTCTCCCACACGTAAAGGTAGCAGTATGTAAGTTTTTAATAACCGCTGTCTCTGAGATAGGAAATGTCAGCGTATCATACAGGGACTGCCACGTGTAAGCCTGGTCGCTTCTTGCAGCTTCCCTTATTTCTTATGTTCTTATGTTCTTATGTATCTGTTTTTCTAAAGTGCTGTGACGAATTCCTTTGTATTTATTTTTTTATCGTTGTGGACCCAGGCTCTCTCTCTCTCTCTCTCTCTCTCTCTCTCTCTCTCTCTCTCTCTCTGACCTAGTTATTTCTCCTGTCGCCTAAGAAATGAAGCTTCGGGACTCAGCGAGGAGGAATTCGAATGAGGTGCAAGGTTCGAACTATTTATTATTTAGGCGTACGGGAATTTGATGGTCGTCTGGGAGTGCCTGCTGATACGGAAACGTTTTTGCTGCCCTAGTGATGGAATATAATAATGAAGAGGAGGTGGAAGTGGAGGAGGAGTGAAGGTGTGGGTAATGGTGATGATTGACAAGAAGGAAAAGGAAGAGGAGGAGGAGGAGGAGGGGGAGGAGGCGGTGGAAGTGATAAAGGAAGAAGAGGTGAGGAGGAAGACAAGATGAGGAGAAGGAGGAGGAGGAAGAGGAAATTAGTTATCATGATGAAAAAAAAAAAAATTAAGAATATGATGACGTAGAAGAGCAAAATAAAGAAAAAAAAGTAATTGAACTGATAGTAGTAGTAGTAGTAGTAGTAGTAGTAGTAGTAGTTGTTGTTGTTGTTGTTGTTGTTGTTGTTGTTGTTGTTGTTGTTGTTGTTGTTGTTGCAGCAATAATAGTAGTACACAGCCATATCCTGACGAAGACTCCTATTTCAATACCATTTTTACTTAACATCTCACTCTTCTTAAAATAATAATAATAATAATAATAATAATAATAATAATAATAATAATAATAATAGTAATAATAATAATAACAATAAAAAAAGAATAACAACACATGCACTAACCTTATTTACCATTATAAGAACATTAAGTATTAACCTCCCCCTTGCCTTCGGATCAAACTCCTGATGTCTGTATTAAAACTATGAACTTAGCTCATTAGGAGGAAGAGGAGCTGCCTTGCCGGGGGGAGGAAACCTGAGTCTGGTGAGGAGGCGGCGGAGGGGAGGGGAGATGGCAGGGAATGGGGGTGAGGGAGACTACTGGAGGAAGAGAAAGAATGGTAAGAGTGAGGGTAGTGGGAAAGTACTGAAGGAGGAAGGAGGGAAGGGATGAGGTACTGGAAAAGAAAAAGGAGGGAAGGGGACGAGTGGTGAAGGGAAGGGAGGGAAAAAGGAAGAGAACAGAAGGGAAGGAAGGAAGGGAGAAGGGATACTGGGGAAGAGAAGGCAGGGGAAAGCAATTGGGGAAGAGGAGGGTAGGAAAAGAGGAGAGCTGGTAAAGAGAAGGAAAGGAAGGAGGGAAATGGGAAAGCTATTGGAGAAGAGAAGTTTGGGAGAGTAGAGAGAGAGAGAGAGAGATTGAGGTGTGTGTGTGTGTGTGTGTGTGTGTGTGTGTGTGTGTGTGTGTGACAGCTCCAGAGGGCGAGTGAAAATAAGGAGAAAGAATTGAGGCATTTCAACCATTCGTGTTTGTACAGAATTAGTTACTCAGGCAAGGCTCTGACGTCCCTCATATTCATGCCACGCTGGAGGTTCCTGGCAGAGGGAGGTGGGTGTGTGGGTGTGTGAGGGGGGGGGGGTGTATGGGTGTGTGGGTGTCTGAGGGTGGAGGCGACAACATATAGAGAGGCTGGGAAATGACAGTAGTTTGGTAATGCTTTGGAGTGTGTGGGAGTTGATACGAGTCTAAAAAAGATGATAAAAACATGAATGAAATAATAAGAAATAAGATTGTAACTAATGATGATAATAATAATAATAATAATAATAATAATAATAATAATAATAATAATAATAATAATAATAATAATGGTTGAACTCATCTCTTTAATCAACGACATTTACTAGTTATGACCAAGGCAAGATGGTTGAAATTTTGTCCTTCTCTCCTTCAAACTAAAGGAGTCATGTCAGAATAGAGAAGATTGTAAAATTTGACCTGATCCTTCTAAACCAACATCATAAAAGACATCAAAGAAATTATCGAAAATCTTTAATCTCCCTTAAAAAAAATAAATAAATAGATAAATAAAAACACATCTAATAGGAGTAACGTCTTTTCATTCCTCCTCTGTTGGCATTTCCCATTTTCATTTGGAGTCACATATTTTTGGTTTAGCATTTGGGAACCGTTAACCAGAGTGGACGCGCTTCTTAGCCTGGGACAGTGGCCAGAATTAATATCTAAGATACCCAAAACTTCTCCATATATCCTCTAAATAACAACGTATGCTCAAAAATAGTCTCCCAGGTTATATTTCGTCTTGCATTCATTATTTGTATCCTGGCATTGTCAAGGTATTGTGCAGTGGTACCAGCCTCGTGTCTCCTGGTGCCACAGCGGGAGGGTGAGAGTGGCTGAGCGTCGCCTCTGATTTCGTCTGCAAACTACAAGCAATATCCGCCTGGCCCTTTGATGTGTGGCTTTGATCAATGTTTAGGACTTGCATGTCAGGACAGCTAGCACGCAGATTGTATTTTGTAATTGCACCGTGTTGAAGTAGACTCGTATTTTTTTTATTTATATTTTATTTTTCCGTCTAAATGTAAAAATAATGGTATGAATTGAAATTGGAGGAATATTCAACGGTTCATTCCACGCACCCTTGCTAATGTTATTTTCACGTCCTGCAGTTGTCAGTAAACCAGAGACCATTTTACTAGTTAATTGCTCTATATTTTTGTTAAAGGTCTGGGATTTCCTCAATTAAACAATGAAAAAGTAAGGATAGAATGTTTGTTTTTACTGTGCATTTCTTTACCTGTATCCTTTGAGTTTAAGAAAAAATATCACAGATGAATGAGATATTTAATAATTATTGAAGGATTTTATCATTTATCTCTTGGCCAATTTCCTTTTTTTGTATTCAAGTAAATAACACGAATGAACGAGAGGCAATGTTTGATCATTACTAAAGGTTATTAAGTATCTCTTGGCTAGCTTCCTCTGACATTTAAGGAAAAATAATATGAATGAATGAGTGGCAATTGATATTCACGAAAGGTCACTCAATTTAATCATACAGTATTGAGTTCATCATTAATTCCTCTTTGTTTACTTCCATGTTTATCCTGACTCAATATACGTCTCTCTCTTCTCTCTCTCTCTCTCTCTCTCTCTCTCTCTCTCTCTCTCTCTCTCTCTCTCTCTCTCTCTCTCTCTCTCTCTCTCTCTCTCTCTCTCTCTCTCTCTCTCTCTCTCTCTCTATGTATAAGCTTAAAAGCCCCATAACCAAACGTAGTATTTTTTTTTTCCAATAGATATTCTATCTGGAAGCAGGACGTTGTGTAATCAAAAAATAACACTAGAAATTCTCACTAAACTGATATCCTATTCATTCCAACCGTAAACTGCAGTCCCGTGATTAAAAGAGAGCGAGTAAATACACACAAATGCACACAAATACGAAAAAAAAAGGAGGTTGTTGCACTCGACTTTCTCATCCACGTGCTACATGCAAGCATTCACTGTACCCAAAGTTTATTCATTTACTCACTCGCCGCCCTTCCTCTCTCTGCTTTAATAATATATAGATGGTGTTTGTAATGGGAAAGTTACAGGTACAGAGAGAGAGAGAGAGAGAGAGAGAGAGAGAGAGAGAGAGAGAGAGAGAGAGAGAGAGAGAGAGAGAGAGAGAGAGAGAGAGAGAGAGATTGCCTTTCCGTTCACTAACAAAAAAAAATATATATTTATAAAAAAAAAAAGGTACCCAACAGTACACACGAGAGATATGGAGATGAGCACGCTTTTTTTTCTCTTTTTTTTTTTTTCAATATGTTGGTAAGCGTTTCCATGTTGGCTGGACGATCCATTTCAGGGGAAACTGAGATATTCCGTCGGTACGTTTTTTTTTTTTTCTTTTTTTTTCTCTCTCTACTGGAATAGTTCGCCTCGTATTTAAATGGAACGAGTTATTTTCTCTAGTTTTCTTTCTACTTTCTTTCTGTCTCTCTTTTTCAATCAATGGAAGTGACTAGTGACGGATATGTATCGTCTATTTTGTATGTACTTTACTTCGTGTGTGTGTGTGTGTGTCTGTGTGTGTGTGTGTGTGTGTGTGTGTGTGTGTGTGTGTGTCATATTGATCCAGGAACATTAAACAGTTTTTTTCTTTTTCCCTTCTTATTTTTTTTTTCTTCGCCATCTTCATCGTCAACACCGTCTTTTTTTTCTTCTTCTTCTTCTTTGACTTTTTTTTTATTTCAGAAGGGCAATTTCACCTTTTCCATTTAAAATTTTGTTGCATAAATATTTTTTGTAATTACCGAAACTTTCCTCACTGCATAGTTATTTTTTTTACCTTTTTTTTCTTTTCTTGTTTTTTTTTCTCTTTTCCCTTTTCTCTTTTTTTTTTTCTCTCTCTCCAGAAAGGTAAGTTCATCTTCTCCAGTTAATATTTTGCTGCATATTCATTTTTTCTTTTTTCTAATTAGCGAAAATTTCCTCAAGGCATAGTTATATTTTCTCGACATTTCGAGATCCCGGTGGATGAATACAACGAATTCTTTCACAAACAGGTCATTTTTCTGCAGATGGCCCCGCTCGCATTTCCTGGATATATTAATGAACCTAACAATTTCCAGCAGGCCAATTTCCCTCATTCCTTCTAAAACTCTCTTCCTCTTCCACTTGACTTTCCACCACCGCGATCTAAACTTTGATTAAAAAATTATCTCGGAATCATTACTTATTTTTCCAGATGCTGACACACCGTGGAATTCAACTTATACTCAAGATTCTGGAGCCACGAGTTTTTTTTTATTTATTTTTTTTCAGCTGCAACAAGCCGCAAGAGCAACCCCGTTTTCTACATTCACCAGGTTCATCGTTCTATTTAACCTTCTTCCTCTTCCCTAGATCGCTATTCCCGTTTCGATACGTGGTCAGTGCTTTGGACAATCCCCTTCATCAGACACACCAATGCACATCGTTCAGTGACAGTCGTTTTTCCTGTCAGTTCCTCCATTTATGCAGTCTGTCCATCTTTGCTTTGTCTTTCTCCTGTTCTCCTGCCTTGGACCTCTCTCTGCACTACAGTTGCCGTCACGGGGATTGAAAGTTGCACCATCGTAATTTGGCAAGCTTACCCAAGAACCATGCATGCAGTACACTTAAGGACAACTTGTCATTGTTAATATATACGGGGGCAATCGTAAATATCGATATATACGAGTATATAGTCAATTTTCAGCTACCAATGATATATGTTGCTTGTATTTATTTGATTGATTTTACATTTTTTTTTTTCATTCATTTATTTTATTTTTATTTTGTCTTAATTTGTTTTATTTTATTTCATTTTTGCAATGGGGGCTCCAGACAAAGACAACAAAAAACACTGATAAAGACCCCCCTCAGATTTCACATATATGTACCTTTTTCATATATTATAAACAGTGATAAACATTCCTAAAACCACACCACTTGCATAGACTCTCACAGCGTTGACGGAGAGGTTGCCAGTGTACGATAACACAACCTTCACATCGCTTAACCTTCATTATCAAACATTCACGCGCTTAGGGATCCGTTCACCTGTTATTCCAGTACACCGGACTTCTCGTGTCTCTGTCTTGGGAAAGTGTGGGCAGTGCAGGGCGAGTTCTAAAGTCCTAAGTCACGTGGAAGGGACACAAGAAGGGATCTGCATTACTCGAGGGAAAGAGAAGATGAATGAGATGCAGACTCGGGTGATTTTCTCATTAGGGCCCACGCAGCATCCACCTGAAGATTTCATATGATGCTTGTTTCCTTCATTCTTTCTGTCTGTTCCTCTCTCTCTCTCTCTCTCTCTCTCTCTCTCTCTCTCTCTCTCTCTCTCTCTCTCTCTCTCTCTCTCTCTCTCTCTCTCTTACTGATTTTTTTCTTTTTTTCTTTTTTTCTTGTTTTTGTTGTTGTTGTTGTTCTTTTATTTTCTTGTTCTCCTTGTCCTTCTTCTTCTTCTTCTTCTTCTTCTTCTTCTTCTTCTTCTTCTTCTTCTTCTTCTTCTTCTTCTTCTTCTTCTTCTTCTTCTTCTTCTTCTTCTTTTTCTTTTTTCTTTTTCTGTGCGTATGTGTCTGTCAGCGTTTCTTTGTCTCTGTGTTTGTCTGTCTATCTTTCCATCTCTCTCTCTCTCTCTCTCTCTCTCTCTCTCTCTCTCTCTCTCTCTCTCTCTCTCTCTCTCTCTCTCTCTCTCTCTCTCTCTCTCGTTAGCCATTTTTCTTTCCAATCACAGCAATAAAAATGAACAAAATATATGAGTTATCGATTTAAACCCTCCTTTATTGGCATGAGTTATCTGGTGAGCCTTTTTGTCCGTCAGTTTTATCTATCAGTATTTTTCTTCTTCTTTTTTTATTATTATTATTTATTGATTGATTTTTATTGACTTACTTTTATTTATTTATTTCTATTTACTAATTTTTTTTTTTTTTTTTTTTTTTTAGAGTATCTCCAGATTCAGGTGGAACATTAATCACAAAGTATTTGCATCTGATTGGCTGGATGTTTTTACGTTCTCGTTTTCTGTGGACGATTTGAATTTTTGTACCCTTCATTTCACTTCTTTTACTTTTTTTTTCTTTTCTTTTTTTTTTTTTTTACTGTGGGTCGTTTAGATCACACAAAAGTCATTAATTTGAGTTGATGAGGATACGGAGGTTTTGGAAGTTGTTGCGAGATTCGTGTGTTTAGTCTGAATAACTCTCTCTCTCTCTCTCTCTCTCTCTCTCTCTCTCTCTCTCTCTCTCTCTCTCTCTCTGTGTGTGTGTGTGTGTGTGTGTGTGTGTGTGTGTGGCAACGTAAGTGTTTTTGTACCAAAGAGAACACAACCTAACCTTGATCTTCACTAAGTATCGGACAAAACAAAGACTCAAGGAGGAAAAACATCTCCTCCTCCTCCTCCTCCTTCTCCTCCTCCTCTTCCTCCTCCTCCTCTTCCTCGTTCTCTTTGTCCTCATCCAGTGTTATTAATTTCTGGAAGAGCAATGTGTGTGTTTTCTCTCTCTCTCTCTCTCTCTCTTCCACTGCCTTTCCATTACGGTTCACGAAAACTTTCTCTCTCCTTTTGTCCTGCTGCTTCCTCACCTGAAAATCCGATTGTGTAGTTCGTATACGTATCTCTTGGAAAGACTTGTTGAGATCAGTAAGAATTGTTTGCTTTTTCCCCTTGTGTTTTTTTATGCATTCCTCTTCCTCCTCCTCCTCCTCTTTCTTCTAATCCCTTATAAGTAATTCCTTTCATCTCTTATATAATCTTTTACCTTCCTTCGCTTCGTTCTTCCTTTGAATTGTAATCCGATGTTCAGACTAATATTTCCGATTTTAAATATCACACGCACCTCATGTCATATTATCATATCAATTAACTACTCTTGATTTCTTCTTCCTCTTCATCTCTTTTGTGATTTTGTGTTCGTCCTCTTCTTTTCCACACGCCAGTCTCTTTGCTAAACTTTTTCGTCCTTCTCCATCATTTAATTCATCTGGCACTTTTCCTTATCTTTTATCCCTCCATATTTTCCTTTGCCTAATCTGTTCCTCTCTTTTCTCTCACTCACTTGTCTCCCTCCCATTGTCTTCTCTCATTCTCCCTTTTATCTCGTGTCCTCATCCACTATTTCATTCACCTGCTTCTCTTCTTCACTTATCCATTGACCTTTTCCGTTCATTGTTTTCTTTCCCTAACTTTTCTTTTTATAATTTCTCCTCTCCTAACCTTTAACTCGCATCCCTAACTCTAACACACGCACACTACACAACAATAAATATAATATAATAAATGCGCTCACCTTTTTCTTTCGCTCTTCTTTTCTTTCTCTGCCCTTTTTCTTTACCATTTCTCCTCTCCTAACCTTCAACTCCCCACAATAACACACGTACACTACACAACTGCACGACAATACATCACAACTTGCAATGCACACTTCATTCCTCGCTGCCTCATTACTCCTCCTCGTAATTAGCAGGAATATGAGATGCATTGAAGCTTCACAAACTTCTCCAAACACTGGCTTATCCGTGTGGCTTATCCCTCGTCTGGTAGAGCGTTTCTGTGTTTGCGGCAGTGAGTGCTTTGTGCATCGTGAGCATCCCTCGTGACCTTTGCCTGGAGTGCCGCAGGGAATGGTAAAGTTTGCGTTGTGGAAAGAACGAAAGTCAATGTTGAATAGTAGGGACAGGTGATGTGAGGGCGTGGAAGGCTGGAAGGAGAAGTGAAGGCGATAAGTGTTGGTGGAAGTGAATGGAGTTTAGAGAGGGATGGAGATGGATAGATAGATAGATAAAAAATAAATAAATAAATAAATAAATAAAAGAAGACATACTGAGAAAGAAAAATCAGATACGAAACGAAAAAAAAATAAATAAAAAGTGGAGATGAATGCTGGTAGAATGGAGTTAGAGACGGAGATGGATAGACAGATAGACAGAAACATATTTAAACCTTTTCACTGCGATACGAAACAATTAACAGCAGCAGAAGTAATGCATGCAATCTTTATAAGCATCTACAAGAATTGTACGGGATGAAAAAGAATAGATTTTGTAATTTCTACCCAGTTTAAAGATTGCAGGTGGATCTGGAACGAGTAAAGATGTCTCAGAGTGATTGATAATTGGAAAGATGCACCGAATAGCTGTCAAAGGATTAAAAGAAGACATGCGGAGATAGAAAAATCAGATAGCAAACGGAGAAAAATAAATAAAAAGAGTTGCCGTTATAGACAGACAGACAGAAAAATTTAAAACGAAACTTGCTAAGGAAGAAAAATCAGATAGCAATACGGTAAAAACAATAAACAAATGAATAAAAAAATAAATAAATAATAATAATAATAATGATAATAATAATAATAATAATAATAATAATAATAATAATAATAATAATAATAAAATAAAAAGACAGCGTTACACAAGGCAAGGAGCAATAGGTAGGATAAAAATAATAATAGTAAAATGAAAACAGAGAAGACTTAACGTTACACAAGGCAAGGTGCAACAGGCCAGCAACAAGTACAGCGAGAGGTGTGTGGGAGGGAAGCCTTGTAGTTAATGAATGCAAATAATGATTGATGTTCCTCCTCTTTTTTTTTTTTTTTTCCTTTTTTTTTCCCCCTCCGCGAGCTTTCAACATTTTAAACTGGGGTCTTATTTTTCCGTCATTAAACGCTACTAGATTTGTTTGTCAGCTGTTGCGTCGTCTGCGGAGAAACCTTGCTGAATATTCTAAAGTACTTGACGACTTATGAAAGGTGACGCAAATGCAATGTATGATAAATGAACTGATGAATCCTTACGAACAATATTCTATTTCTCCTCCATTAAACGCCACTAGATTTGTTTTTCAGTTGTTACGTCGTCTGTTGAGAAACCTTGTTAAATATTTTAAAATCCTTGACGGCTTATGAAAAGTGACGCAAATGCAATTTATATTTAATGAACTATTTAGTCCTTACGAACGATGATTAGCGGTACATAATCAAGCTGTAAACAGATACTACTACTGGACTGAATGTAACTTTATCAATGGTGTTGTTAAAAATCTTTGTTGTTAAATATTAGTAAATCTCCACGTTGTGTTATAAAGCGTAATACAACAAACAGTTTACTCAGTATTAGTATAAATTATATAAATAATAGGTCTATAAATGCGTCGGTGAATAATGGATCTATACATCTACATATACATTTTACTAGACGCTTGAAACTCCTTCAGAATTGGGCGGTAACAAAACAGTTTTATCTAGCATCTTGAATTTGTTTCCTAACTTATACCAGGTGGTGGAGATGAGAAGGAAGACGAAGAGGGAGAGGAAGAAGAGATGGAGGAGATGA
This sequence comes from Scylla paramamosain, assembly GCF_035594125.1. Classification (NCBI taxonomy): domain Eukaryota; kingdom Metazoa; phylum Arthropoda; class Malacostraca; order Decapoda; family Portunidae; genus Scylla; species Scylla paramamosain. The sequence goes on from NC_087168.1 coordinate 16,434,836, forward strand.
GATGCATGGGGTACCTCATCTATAACAGTGACATCACTCTGGCACTCTTGTCTAGCATCGTGTATGTGACTCTATTCGTTTTTACCTGGCACTCTTGAATTCCTTTCCTCACATACATTGACGCTGGTAACTAATAACCACCATAAATTATGAGTAAATTAAAAGTTGAGTTAACATTTTGCCATTTCTGATGACTAATCTGGCTGTATATCTAATTCATGATGATCACTAGCTATAAGTAACTGTCACTGTAATTGAGGAAAGAAATTTAAGATGCTAGATTAAAACCGTTTTAGTGTAGCATCTTAAATATCTTTTCCTCACCTGCAGACATTTACAGTCACGAGAAAGCAATAAACATCATAAATTATACATAACATTAAAATCAGCTGGGTAAACACTTATTTCTGACAGCTGACATGTTTTCCAATACAAACTTCACCACTATCTCCACCAAGACTACATTAAAATAGGGTCAGTGAACATCTTGCTAATTCTGACAGCCAACATTCTCTCGGGTACACACTTCGCCACCATCTCCATCAGGGTTACAAATAAGGCAATGACCCAGACCCCTGTTAGCTGTGTCACTGCCTCTGTTTCCTGCTGCGTGTACATTCCACTGCCTCGCCTATTGATAGCGTGATAACGTTTGTTCTCAGCTAATGCTAGATCACAGTCTGGGCTCAACGGTGTGTGTGTGTGTGTGTGTGTGTGTGTGTGTGTGTGTGTGTGTGTGTGTGTGTGTAATTCTCTCTCTCTCTCTCTCTCTCTCTCTCTCTCTCTCTCTCTCTCTCTCTCTCTCTCTCTCTCTCTCTCTCTCTCTCTCTCTCTCTCTCTCTCTTGTACGCAGTTATTACTAAATTAACTCCCTTTAGAACAAACTGAAAACCACAGCATGTTCCATTCCAGCATTTTTTTTTTTTTTTGTCACTTCATTAAAAACTCGAGACTCGATTCATTTGTTTTTAAATTGGACTCACCTCACTTTTTTGTATTTTCCTTTCCTGCTATTTACTTCCCGTCACTCAATTCCACAGACGCGGTTTCCATTGCAGTTTCTTTTATTTCTTCTGTTCCTCGTACTGAATATAGGTGAAAAGAAATGCACTGATGTTTCGGGAGAATGTAGTTATTTTCAAGTACCGGATACTACTTAAAGAGACACGATTTTTTATTATATTTTCTGATATATGACGAGAGAGAGAGAGAGAGAGAGAGAGAGAGAGAGAGAGAGAGAGAGAGAGAGAATTTAATGCATTAACAATTTGACTCAAGAAGAAGAAATGTTTGGCTTTGTTTGATAGAATGTTTACCAAACCTTTCAAGTTTTCTTACTATGCTTGATCGGTAGAGATTAAAGAACTCCTTTGTATTAATGTTATAAAAGCAGAGAGAGAGAGAGAGAGAGAGAGAGAGAGAGAGAGAGAGAGAGAGTGTGTGTGTGTGTGTGTGTGTGTGTGTGTGTGTGTGTGTGTGTGTGTGTGTACAAACGATATAAGACCTTAAGACCGTAAGAAAATAATGGAAGCTGCAAGAACCCACCAGGCCTACACGTGGCAGTCCCTGTATAAAACATGCCTGCCTATTTCCACCTATTATCCACGTGCCTTACTACCCTTTCTGCATTACGAAGGAGATGGAGGAGGAGAAGAACGAAGAGATAGAGCACTGGTGTGTGTGTGTGTGTGTGTGTGTGTGTGTGTGTGTGTGTGTGTGTGTGTGTGTGTGTGTGTGTGTGTCAACGGTTAGTCAGGCTCAAAGACGTCAACACTCGCCTTGCATTATGTCAACTCCAGACGATATTGATTCCCTGCTGGATTGGCACCTCAGGCCGCGCTACCCTTCCTGGAAGAAGCCCCCTAGCCGCCCTTCCTCCGCCACCAACACCCCTGCCTCCCCTTCCTCTTCCTGCCGCTGCTGCTACTGCTACTTCTTCCTGCTTTCTCTTTCTTCTGCTCCTGTTCATCCTCTTCTGCTTCAGCTGTCTTCTTTCTCCTTTTCCCCGTCTTTTGTTTGTTTGCTTCCTACTTCACTTCCTCTTCTTCCTCTCATCACTTTCCTTCTTTTCCTCTTCCTGCTTCTGCTTCCCGTTTTCTCTTTCTCCTTTTTTTGCTCTTTTTTTCCATCTACTAATTCGTCTGCTATTTCTCCTCTCCCTCCAAATTTTCTCCCATTTCCGTTTTCTTTTGTTAATGTTGCTTTCTGCTTCCTCCTCCTTCTCTTTCTCATCTTCTACGTTAACTGTTTATTCTCTTCCCTTCAAACTTTCTCCTTTTTTTTGTCTTTTTGTTTGTTTACTTTCTATCTCACTTCCCTTTCCTCTTCTTTTTCCTTCTTTTCTATGTCAACTGTTTATTCTCTTCAAAGTTTCTCCCTTTTTCGTGTTTTTTTTTGTTTCGTTCGCTTAATTTCTTCTTTACATCCTTTTTCCTCTCCTCTTTATCCCCTCCTCTTCTGGGTAGGTAGTCTGTTTTTGTTTTTTTTCCTGTAACTTTTTTTTCCTTTTTCGTTTTCTTTTCGTCTTCTTTCTCCTATTTTTCCTTAACTTCCTCATTCGTCTTCTCCTCCCATAATTCCTTTCTCACCTTTATCCATCTCCCTTTGTTTTTCCCCTTCAGTTTCCCCCTCTTCTTTTTTCCCCCTGTTTCTTTCTCTCACTCTCTCTCTCTCTCTCTCTCTCTCTCTCTCTCTCTCTCTCTCTCTCTCTCTCTCTCTCTCTCTCTCTCTCTCTCTCTCTCTCCTTGTCATTTATCCCCTTTTTCACTCATCCTACCCTCTTCCCTTCCTTCTGTCTTGTTTGCCCTTTAACTTTCTCTCTCTCTCTCTCTCTCTCTCTCTCTCTCTCTCTCTCTCTCTCTCTCTCTCTCTCTCTCTCTCTCTCTCTCTCTCTCTCTCTCATTTTTTAGCATTCCTCTCCCTTTTTTAAATGTTTTCTCCCTCACTATCTGGAATTTAAAGTCTTTTATTTATTCACGTCGTCTCATTTCTCAGTTTTACCTGATTTTATTGTTCATTCTCTCTCACTTCATTTTTTTATCATTTTTTTATCTTTTTTTTCAACTTTCTGTCGTTCTATTTATGTTATTTTTATGCGTTTTCTTTTTTATCTCTCTTTCCTTCCTTTTTGTCATTATTCTCACTGTTCGTTCTATTCTTCCCTCAGTTTCTCTTCTCCCTCTCTCTCTCTTTTATTATCGCCTCTTCTATCTCACCTGCATTTTCTCTTTATTTACTCTCCCGTCTGGTTTCCGCCTGTGTCAGCACCATCACCACCACCTGCAACTCCTTCTCTTCTTCCTCTTCCTCCTCCTTGTCCTCTTCCCCGTTCTCCTCTTTTATTCTCTTTGAACATATTATGCTTACATTTCTCTATATCCTACACTGTCCTCTTCCTCTTCTTCTTTCTTTGATCTCACATTTTTTTCTTTCTTTTTCTTTTATGCCTGTGACGCAATATAATACTCCTTACCTCACCCTTCCCGTTTTCTCTCGCCTTCCTCTTCCGGTTCCTTTCTTCCTTCAGTCTCACCTTTTTCACTTCCTTCCTTCCTTCTTTCCTTTCTTGCTTCTCCCTCTCTCTTTTTTTCTGCATCTCCTCCCATTCGTCTTTCTCCGTCTCTCATTTCTTGATCTGTTTTGGTTTCCTTCTCGTATTCCTTCCTTCCTTTCTCCTTTATTTTCTTCCATTTCCTTCCTCATTCGCTTTTACATCTCTCATTAGCTCTCTTCCCTACTAGTTTCTTTTTCTTAACCTCTCTCCAGTTCCTTCCTTCCTTCCTTCCTTCCTTCCTTCCTTCCTTCCTTCCTTCCTTCCTTCCTTAATTCCATCCTTCCTTCCTTCTTCCCTTCCTTTCCTTCCTTCCTTCCTTCATTCCTTCCTTCCTTCTTCCTATCCCTCTCCCTCCTTGACCTCCTCGCCCCTTCTTTATTTTTTCCCTCCCTTCCTTTCTTCTTTCCTCCTTTCCCTCCTCCTCTTTCTTTCTTTCTCTGCTCCTTTCCTTCGCTGTCTCCTCTTACACCTAATTGACCTCCTTCCTTCCTTCCTTCCTTCCTTCCTTCCTTCCTTCCTTCCTTCCTTCCTTCCTTCCTTCTCTCATCTGGCTTCCCTCCCTTGCATTCCCTTCCTTCCCTCCATTGCCTTCTTTTCAATTCCACTCCCTCTTGCCTCCCTCCCTGGCCTCCTCTCTCTTTCTCGCGTGGCTCTCTCCTCCGTCTCCATTCCCCTCGCCTCGCCATCCGTCCCCATCAGGCGCAGTCACACCAGCTGTCCCCGCCGTAAATCAGTGAGTGGTGCCGGGCCATGACGGGAGGAACGGCCGTCAAGGGAGCGACTGACCGATTGGACTCGCTGACCGACACCACCACCACCACCGCCACTACTGCTATTAATGCCTTAACTTAACTTAATTGATATCTCACCACCACTACCACCATCACCACACGTCCATTACTACTAAGAGCATGACCACTACTACCAGCACCACCACCATCACCGCGTCCTTGCCATCTCACCATCACGGCTCACTTCAGTCACCTCAACCACCACCACTACTACTACCACTACCATCACCACTAATACTACTACCACCACTTTCTTTCTGTTTGTCTGTTTTTTTTTTCTTTCTTTCTTTCTGTATTTCTTTCTTTCCTTCTTTACTTCTTTCTGTACTTATTTCTTTCTTTCTTTCTCTTTTATTTTCTTTCTTTGTGTATGTCTGTCTTTTTTTTCCTTTTTTGTCTGTTTTTCTTCCTGCCTATCTTCCTTTTTTTTACACATCAGCAGAAAGACCAAGGACCAAGGACACAAAAGAGTTATAAAAAAAAGCCATCTTACAGTGCTGCTCCCGGAAAGACAGAACTTAAAAGAAAATAAATAAATAAAATAAAATAAAATAACTCACCTAATTTATTTTGTTAAAGATATGTTAGTGTTGCACTTCTGAAACAGGCCAACAACCCGAAAGGCAGAAGGGAAAATAAAGAAACGGAAGGAAAGTTGGAGAGTTCATCAAAGTAGAGGATAAGAGCAGAAATAGATCGTTCGTTTTCCTGTAGCCAGAAGTTCTCAACATAACAAGAGTAATCTCGTCAGGAGTGGAGTAAAATTCTCAGCATTTCATAAACTCAAATACTTTCCCAGAAATTAGTCTTTGTGTGGAATTTGAAACATTTCTCTCTCTCTCTCTCTCTCTCTCTCTCTCTCTCTCTCTCTCTCTCTCTCTCTCTCTCTCTCTCTCTCTCTCTCTCTCTCTCTCTCTCTCTCTCTCTCTCTCTCTCTCTCTCGTTTACCTTTATTCTCGGCGCTATATGACCCCAGTTGTTGCATCTCCAAGGGAATACGAGTAATTTAAGTCAGGTAGAAGCAGTAGCAACAAATAGTAATAACATCGTGACACTAGTAGTAGTAGTAGTAGTAGTAGTAGTAGTAGTAGTAGTAGCAGTAGTTGTGGAGTAAATAAGTAAACTAGTCGAAATAAAGTAGAGAGAGAAAACTTTTCACTCGTCATTCAAACTTTCATTTAAACTTTCGTCCCCGGCGCTTCATTGTTTGTTTGCCCTCGTCCTTTCCTCGACACATTGTAAGGGTCACTGTACTCGTGTGTGTGTGCGTGTGTGTGTGTGTGTGTTTGTGTGTGAGAGAGGGGACGAGAGAGCCATTATACATGTAACTAACAGGAAACGCCGGGAGTAAATTGACAGACAGACAGACACACGGACGGGCAGACAAATAGATAGGGTAGGAAGGAACAACATTTGGTTATCTAGATAGACAGATAAATAGACAGACAGGTTAGAACAAAATGTTGAAATTCAGACATGTACTTGAGTGATAACAGACAGATAAACAGACAGACACTAGACAAAACAAAACAATGTAATAGACAAACAGATGAACAAAACAGAACATCATAGACCAACTTTCCTACCTGCATCAGACAGACAAAAAGAGCATCGTACTAATTTCATTATAGGTAGACAGGTACACAGGTAGACAAAGAGAGAGAAAACAAAGTGAGCTGAAACCCATAGAATAGTAAAGTCGTAGTAGTAGTAGTAGTAGTAGTAGTAGTAGTAGTAGTAGTAGTAGTAGTAGCAGTAGCAGTATACCCAGTTCATTTTAGCATCAGACCCGGGAAGGAGAAAGGAAGATAATGAATAGTATAGAGAGAACAAATTAAACAACACTGAATTCCTTAATAAAGTAGTAGTAATTGTTGTAGTAGCAATAGTAGAGTAACTAGTTCACTTTACCACCACACCCAGGGAAGGAGAAAGAAAGCTAATGAGTAGTAGTAGTAGTAGTAGTAGTAGTAGAAGAGAGGGTACAGACTAAACAACATTGAATTCCTCGTCTAATCTATACTCAATGCTCAGTGACCCTGCTTTCCCTTCCCTTCCCTTCCCCTCCCGTACACAGGTGGCGCTCGTGTGACATCACGCTTCGGTGTCCCAGAGTTCACGCGCCTCATTTGAAGTTAGTGAGTGAATACCATTGATGAGGCCCTTGTTATTGCGGCATTCAGACACACACACACACACACACACACACAACACACACACCAGGAGTTTGATTCAAGGGAAAGTGTGAAGGGAATGTGTGCTGCTGTTGGTAGTGCTGTGTGGTAGTTGTAGTGACAGTAGGAGTGGTGGTAGTAGTAGTAGTAGTAATAGTAGTACTGGGAGGAGTGGTAACGGTGGTAGTAGTCATAGTAGTAGCAGCAGTAGTGTAGTAGTAGTAGTAGTAGTAGTAGTAGTAATAGTAGTGTGAGGAATGGGGGTTGTGATGGTTGTATTAGTAGTTGTAGTAGTAGTAGTAGTTGTTGTTGTTGTTGCTGTTGTTGTTATTGCTGTTGTTGTTGTTGTTCTTGTTGTTGTTGTTGTAGCAGCAGCAGTAGAAGTGACAGAAGTAGTAGTAGTAGTAGTAGTAGTAGTAGTAGTAGTAGTAGTAGTAGTAGTAGTAGCAGTACAATACCATCAGCAGTAGCAATAACAGCAGTAATGACAGTGGCGCTAGCGGAAACAGAGCAGCAACAGCAACACACGCCAAAACAAAGCAACAGTAGCAAATTCGAGTTACAGAAAACTAAATACGAGCCAAACAGTCAGTGACGCTCCGGTGCCCAGCCTGACACAACATTTTGCTTCATTTTTTGCCTTTCCGTCCCGCTTCACATTGTCACGAACACGAGAGTGGAGCAGGATTTTTCGAGAGAGAACGCAATTACCTTTAGAACGACGAGCACCTGGCGAGATTAAAACACATGCAATTATTAGTGTGGAAAGTGACCGTAGTAGTAGGTGAATATAAAAAAAAAAAAAAAAAAGGAAATAACGTGACTACTCGAGCAGACAGTAGCGAAATTGAACACAGAGAAAGAGGGAAAAATTAAAAGGGAAAAATAAATAAAAGGAAAACATAACAAAGGGTGCAGGATGAAAGTGATAAAAAACAGGAAATTGAAGAAAACGAGAGGGGGAAGACGTACTAATTGGAGGACTGAAATAGAATGACATGAAAATTGTAGCGAAGGGCGAAGCAGAGAGAGAGAGAGAGAGAGAGAGAGAGAGAGAGAGAGAGAGAGAGAGAGAGAGAGAGAGGTGCGCAATAATTTAAGTCTTAATCCGAGAAAAATCTTGCCCCAAAATTCGTATCGAGCCTGTACCTTTCCATTTTTAACTCTCTCTCTCTCTCTCTCTCTCTCTCTCTCTCTCTCTCTCTCTCTCTCTCTCTCTCTCTCTCTCTCTCTCTCTCTCTCTCTCTCTCTCTCTCTCTCTCTCCCCTAGTGATATTATTCATCACACACTAAACTGAGCCAAGAAATATTTTATACCAAACTCATAAATTGCGCTTATCACCTGCGACCCAATTTTGCGAGAGAGAGAGAGAGAGAGAGAGAGAGAGAGAGAGAGAGAGAGAGAGAGAGAGAGAGAATAAGGACAGAAAATAATCCCCTTGAAGGAAAATTAACATCAAAGTCAAACGTTTCCTCGCGCCACCTACACCTCACAGTACTCTCTCCTTCTTTAGTAGCAGCGCTGGTCGCCAGGGTGAAGGGCGACGCCGAGGCAGCTTATGATAGGTGACGCGTAGATAATGACAGTGTAATGGTGTTGCCCTCTGAAGTCACTTTTATCTAAGGGTCCTCGCCTAGGGTACCAAAAATTAAGGAATACAAAAATGCTTCATGAAATTGCCAATCTCAGAAGAGGAGAGTCCGAAAAAAAGAAATAAAAAATCCCTCTATGTATTATAACCTCTATTTTTAAAGAGTTCAAGTCATTGGTAGCACGAAATACAGAAGCAGTCAGGGAGTTCCGGAGTTTAGCAGTGAAAGGGATTAAAGATTGATGATACTGGTTAACTTTTGCTTTAGAATATACTTAAGAATGATAATACCTTTTAACTCTTGCATTAGTAATATATGAAAGTGATAATAATGGTTAATTCTATCATTAGGGAGATGGACAGAATTGGGATGGAAACTGGAAAGTGTTGTGAAGCGAGGTTGCGGTAAGGGCTTATAGTTAGCAAAATCAGCAGAGCAGTTATAATAAAAATAGCGATGAAAGGTAAAGAGAGATACAACTTTATCTCGGAGTGAAGATGGCTGAAGACGGTCAGAGGGGAGGAGTTGATGAGGTGAAATGCTTTTGATTCCACTCTTGTTAAATGTTCTTGTTATGTTTTAATTTGTAAAAGTTAATGTCACACTCTAAGTAACTCTCTCTGACCCTTAACCCTTTGACTACTAGAGCTTATTTTGAGGTTCATTTTGATTATTACATTGAGAACGCAGAGCAAGGGAGATGATTTAGTGAAACTTTTTAGTGTCTGTTTAATTATTTGCTTCGTAGAATTGCACAGACTTACTTTGATATAATGCTAAAATGTTGTTAGCAGTCGAAGAATTAAAAAAAAAAAAAGACGCAGGGTAGAGAAGGTGGGGGGGGGACGGCGGAAAGTAGGGGAATCAGAGTAAAAATCAAGAGAAAGAAGGTGAATGAAAAGAAAAGAAGGAGAAACAGAACCCAAGCATCAAAGGCACCCATGCTCGGTCCTGCCAGTCTCGCCTCAAGGCCGCTGCTTTCATACACACCTCTAAGCACCACGCGTTTTATAATTTATTAGTGGTGGTATTACTGGGGTTATTGTCGTTATTATTTTAGAGGTGGTGGTGATGGTAGTAGTAGTAGTAGTAGTAGTAGTAGTAGTAGTAGTAGTAGTAGTAGTAGTAGTAGTAATGATAATAATAATAATAATAATAATGATAATAATAGTAATGATGACAATGATAATAGTAATAGTAAGAATAATAATAATAATAACAACAATAATGATATCTCTACTACTACTACTACTACTACTACTACTACTACTACTACTACTACTACTACAAAATTTCCTGAAGCATCTGTTACAATGAGTATTTTCCAATCAAAGAGACACAGCATAATTTAAACGGGAGCAGAAATTACTTAACCTTGCCCTAGTCTCCTTTAATCTCTCTCTCTCTCTCTCTCTCTCTCTCTCTCTCTCTCTCTCTCTCTCTCTCTCTCTCTCTCTCTCTCTCTCTCTCTCTCTCTAGTATTTCATTCGCAGAAGAGGAGAGTGAGCGAGTGAGTCTGAGTCAGTTAAATAGATAAAAAGCCAGTGGAGTTTTTCAAGGTTGTGTTTAAAGTTTAGCGAGGCATTCAGGGCAGCGAAAGGAAAGCTGCTCCGTTTGTCTTCCGGGTTTCCTTAATGATCACCTTGAAAACACTCGGATATTTGCAAAAGCGGTCGTCATTAAACTAAGGACCGTATTTGCAAACGCGTCTCCGTCTTATCCTGTCTACATTTAAAAGGCTTCAGTGGGAGTGCTTTCATGGCTGTTTTGGTGACTTTAGTGGTAGTTTAATATGTAATAATTTTCAACAGTAAAATTATTCACGAGAACTCGACTAATAATATACAGAAGAACGTCAGATAATAAAGAAAGCTGCAAGAAGCCATCAGGTCTACACGTGGCAGTTCTGTTCTAGACATTGCCAGCTATCAGTCCCATCCTTAATATCTGTGGCTTCTTGAAAATAGCCTTCATTAGAGTCCAAAGTGTTTCAGAATACGAAATTTAATTTTGTCGAGGGATAGTGTGTGTGTGTGTGTGTGTGTGTGTGTGTGTGTGTGTGTGTGTGTGTTGCAATTCATTGCTTCATTGTCACAATCATCCGCCTCGATGGCGCAGTAGGCAGCGCGTGAGTCTCATAATCTCAAGGTCGTGAGTTCGATCCTCACTCGGGGCAGTCTTTTTTTTCCTCTCTCTCTCTCTCTCTCTCTCTCTCTCTCTCTCTCTCTCTCTCTCTCTCTCTCTCTCTCTTTCTTCTCTCTCTCTCTCTCTCTCTCTCTCTCTCTCTCTCTCTCTTTCTTTTGTCCATTTGATTATCAATAGTAATTCGCAGATCAGCATAGATCGTTATAGGCCAAAGTTCCCTGGAATCTTTAGATTTTAGAGTTGTACATGTATAAGAAATCAGTTAATTATGAAAAATGATAATGAATTCCAAAAAGATTCTTATGTTATAGATAAATTCGCTATCCGTTCCGCATTTCTCAATCTGCCTGTGTGCATGGACTAGGAAGGAAACAAACTAAAACTGTCACTAGTAAAACGTATATATATAATAAACTCCAAAAAGACTTAACATTTTGATAGAGAGGAAAGAAGTCTAAACTGTCAAATATAAAAGAAAAATCATAATAAATTCCGAAAAGACTCTAACATTTTAATATAAACTCGCCATCGGTCTGCATTTCTCATCCTCTGTGTGTGTAAACTGAAGAAAAGGCGTTACAAGGAGTATACAGAGAGGAAAGGCCACAGAGGAGAAAGAAGAAGAGAAAAAGATGAGAGAAAGAAGGAAGAGTTGGGAGATTATAACATTTAAACGAAATCTAACATCTGTTCCGTATTGTTCACCCTGTCTGTGTACGTAAACTAAAGGAAAGAAGCTACAAGGAGTGTACAGAGAGGAAAGGCCATGGAGGAGAAAGGAGAAAAATGAAAACAAATGCGAGAAAAAATGAAGAGTTGGGAGAGTGGCGACGGTGAGCAGTGAATGAGATTACTTTGGGTTTTATTGGGCAACTGATCACTATTCAATCACTTTACCGGAAGGCTCGCTATTCCATCCTCCGCTCGATCCGTTAGGGAAGACTGAAGCGGAGTTGATCTCATCAGCTCACATATTTGTAAATCAACACGCTCATTTTAGCTGTTACCTTTTATGTTAGTGTCTTTCTCTTCTTTCTTCTCTTCCTCACCGTCCTTTTCTCTGCTCCTCCTCCTCCTCCTTCCTGTATTTCTCTTCCTTTTCTTCGTTCTCTTCCCTATTCCTTCCCCTTTCTATTCCTCTTCCTCTTCCCTGTATTTCTCTTCCTCCTCTTCGTTCTCTTCTCTATTCCACCTCCTCTCACTTGTATCTTTCCTCCTCTTCATCGTCTTCCTCTCTATTCCTCCTCCTCCTTTTACCTGTATTTCTCTTCCTCTTCATACTTTTCTCTATTCCTCCTTCTCCTTCCTGTTTTCTTATTCATCTTCATCGTTCTCTTCCATTCTCCCCCTCCTCTCCTCCTAGTCTCCTTATATTTCTCTCTGTCTTAGATTCTGTAGTCCCAATAAAGAGCCATGTGAGAACCAACATGTCTGCTGCTGTTTGTTGTTCCTTTGTGTTCCTTTGTAGATTTCTTGACTAGCCTTGAGCTTCTTTCTTGGTGACCGTCCTTCATTAAAAAGTCGTCACGGCATTTTAACACACAATAGCAGATGTAAATGTTTAAGCTAACCTCTCCCACCCTTCTCTCTCTCTCTCTCTCTCTCTCTCTCTCTCTCTCTCTCTCTCTCTCTCTCTCTCTCTCTCGGTAATGTGGGTCCCCAGACACCTCCTGCCCTCTAGCGGCTTGACCTCTCACCTTATGACCTTGCCTGCAGCACCTCATTGCCACACACACACACACACACACACAGAGAGAGAGAGAGAGAGAGAGAGAGAGAGAGAGAGAGAGAGAGAGAGAGAGAGAGAGAGAGAGAGAGATCAAAGGAATGCCAGGCCCTGCAAAGAGGTGAGGGAACCGTGTCGGGGAAGGAAAATCAAAGGAAGGTTTTGGGCGGAGAATGACCGGAATGGCGAGAGAAAAGGGAGGGAAAGGAATAAGTCGTGAAGGAAATATCAAAAGTAAATTCTGCTACTCGCTCTTCCTGGCTCTGTATTTCCTCCTGCCTACGACTTGAGCTGTTTCTGAAGAGGAATGTCAAGACTCTTCAGAAACTACATTTGATCGTTTCTTATTGCGCTTCATCTCTTTTCTATTTCATTTTGTTATTATTTTTTTTTTATTTCGTCTTATTATTTTTTGTTTTACTCGTTTTTTGTTATTATTAATCTGTATTTTTTTCGTTTCATTCGTCTTTTGTTATAATTTTATCTTTGCATCTTTTATTTTCTTATTTTATTGTTATTTATCTTTGTATCTTTTATTTCTTATTACTTTCATTTTACTCGTCTTTTATTATTATTCATCTTTGTACTCTCTGTTTCTTATTATTTTCGTTTAATTCATCTTTTTGTTGTTATTCATCTACACGTTTATTTATTTAATTTTCATTCACTTATTTACCTTTCTTTGGTGTGAGTTCCGAGAATTTCAATACACTTATAAGTTTAGACGATCTGTTTGACTATATTCGTTAGAGACAGCCAGTTTCAGTAGAGCTTTTCTGTGCCTTTTTTTTTTTTTTTTTCCTCTCTCACTCTCTCTTCCCCTCGATCAAACGCCCCCTCACATAAAATTTTAAAAAAATATTGTACATACGCTTTTTTAATCTTTTTTTTTTTTACCTAGTCTGTGACACAAAAAGGGTTAAGATTTTTTTTTTTTATTAGCAAATCCTCACACTTAATAGCCACAGTGAATTAATTATATTAATCGTCTTGTTTAATGATTTTTTTACAGATAATGTGACTTGAGAGAAATTATTTTGTCATGCCTGGACAACGTATTAATTTATTGAGTGGGTGAGGGAGTAATGGCTAGATAGATAGACAGACAGACAGACAGACAGACAGACAGACAGACAGATAGGCAAAGAGACAGACACATTGATAGACAAGTAAATTGAGAGATAGGGAGACAGACAGACATAGTTAGATGAATAAATAGAGATAAACAGACGGACAGATAGATAAATAGATAGATAGATAGATAGATAGACAGACAGACAGATACATAGATAGAGATAGATAAATAGACAGTGATAGATAGATAGATAGATAAAGATTGAATTCGATTAGCAAAAGAAATCAAACCACATTGTAATCATTAAGATACTGCAATTAATTAAGGAAATACCTGAATCATTTCGTTTGACTGATTTTAGTAATTAATATGACTTTAATGGATCTATTTCCTATTATATTATTTACGTGAACAATAAAAAAAAAAGTAAAAGAAAATTCACTTAATAGATAATGAAGGATAGATTAAACACTTAAAAATTGCATTAGTAGTTAACCCACGTACACTTCTCGTTTTACTAATTGAAGCAAGTAATGCGATTATAGAGAAGTGATCCTGTCTTTATTGATTAACTGATTAACTACTGTAATTATTGTATTCGTGTATTCATTTGTTTGTTTATTTATCTACTTATTTTGTTTTCCTTTTGTTTTGTTATTTCATTTTATTTTCGTTTATTTTCACTTTTGCATGTGTTTATTTTTTTCTATCTATTAATTTATCTATCTTTATATTTTGTTTATTATTATTTTTACCTTATATTTCATTTGTTTATTTTTTAGCCGTTCTATTTAATTTATCTGTCATTTTCTTTATTTTTATCATTTATTTGATATAGTTGTTAATTTATTTCATTTTATCTGTTTATATCATTTAATTGATTTCACTTTTGTCTTTTTTTTTTCTTTTCTATTCGTCATCGTCCATCAGCGCAGTATATCATCCATCATTGTTCCTTTCCTTCCTTTACAATACTTTTCCCTCGCCTCGACTTCCTCATCACCCAGTAAGCAGGACGCCCAGTAGCCTTTCCGCCAATTTCCCTTTGTTCCCTTTCTCTTCTTTTCCCCAATCTCTTTTTTTTTATTCTCGTTTTCCTCTTTCCCGTCACTCCTTTCACTTCTTGTTTGGTATTTTTCTCTCTTTTTCGTCTGCCTTTTTTTCCTACTTTCTATTTTCACTTTTTCGTATCTCTCCCTTTCTTTCCTATTATTTACGTTTTACATATTCCTCTCCTCTTCTTTATTTCCTTTTCCTCCCTTTCCACGTTTCCTTTCTTCACCTTCTTTGCTTATTTTTCGTTTTTTTTTTTCACTCACTTCCTTCTTTTCCTTCCTTTTCCATCCTTCCCAATATCCTGGTTCCATTTGATGTCCGTTCCTTCTTCTCCACCTCTTTCCCCCCAATCATTCACTTTCGTTTGATCTCTCATTCTTGGCATCTCGCATCTACTCTCTCTCTCTCTCTCTCTCTCTCTCTCTCTCTCTCTCTCTCTCTCTCTCTCTCTCTCTCTCTCTCTCTCTCTCTCTTTCTTACGCAATCTTCCTAACGTTTTTTTTTTCTTCTTTCTTACCTTCCCTAACACACCTGGCTACCTTATTTATTTTTTTCAGCCCTCTTTAGATAATATTTAGTACTTCCTTCACGTTCTCTTCCTAACATACGTTTCTTGATGCTTTGAATTTTATTTTTATGTTACTCTGCACCTTCACTCTCTCTTCCGTGACACACCCTCGCATACCTTTCCTAACATACCTGTCTACCTTAATTAACTTCCTTTTTGCACTTTTTTTTTATTTGCACTTCTTTTTCTTCCATTTCTAATACACCATACTAACTTCTTTTAAATTTCACTTTCTTCTTACTCTTCTTCACCGTTCCTTCCTTTCACACACATGTACGCTTTCACTCGTCAACTTTTACCATCTTGGTCCGAGCAGCGAAGCGTGAAAATATAACCCCATTCCAAGGAGGGTCACTGGCCTTGGGTAGGGAAGGAAGATGATATCGAACCTTCCAGCCATACGTCTCATTAAGTGGACTCGAAAACATAACCTAACCTAACCTAACCTAACGTAACCTCATTAATTTCACACGGAGTAGCAGGTGACGTTAAAATTCTTGATTCTTGGGGATTCTCTAGGATGTGTTGTTGCTACTTGTGCTGTATCTGTCGCGTCTAGAAGTGTTGTTATCTCTGCTGCTACTGCCACTACTGCTGTCATTTCTGCTGCTTCTATAGGATTGTAAATGTTTCCTACTATGCTAACTTGCTTTGGTATATCTGATGATACTGCTGTTATTTTTGCTATTATCTGTACTGTTACTACCGCGATCTTAGCTTCCACTGACACTACTACTACTTCTACTACTACTCTATAAAAACCTCATTAAGTGATGATGTGAAGAGGATGTCTTTCCTATCACACCTCCCATCTTCTTTATCTTCACTGATAGGTCATAATACTCATTAAACAACAACAACAACAACTACTACTACTACTACTACTACTACTACTACTACTACTACTACTACTGCTACTACTATTACTACTACTACTACTACTACTACTACTACTACTACTACTACTACTACTACTACTTACAAAGGAACTCAACAAAACTACGAGATTTAAAAACAGCCCCTCCTTTTACCTCCATTCCTCAAAAAAAAGTTAACAGAAAATGGTAGGACAGTTTACTTTTGTACTTCTATCAAGTGTCACGATCCCGGTTATCTTTCCAAGAAAGTGGACGTTACACTGATCCCATAAAGTTTTAAAGGTCTGGATTTTCAAAGGCCTCGAATACCTACCCGACCTATCCGAAATCGCCAGCTATTAAACCCTCTCACAAACCCTTACCTTGGCACAGCACGCCAGGAATCACCTCATTACCAGATCAGTGTAGCGGTAGAAAACACAATTATTCCATATAATAACGGGATATAATAATAATGTTAACTCACAAACGAATTGAGGTAGTACACATTAAAGGAAATCAGAGAACAAATTTCTGCCCTAGACCAACACAGGATAATTCCCACACTCACTCGCAATAGATTCCCCCCTTTTACTCAGGCTCTTATATCGCCTCTCTTATTGCTCTGAGGTTATACACATCAATATATGACATTCCCGTCACTTCACAAAACACTAAAACCCTTTTACTCCTTCATAGGCCGCTGAAATATTTTCCCCAGCTGCGGAAATTTCCCTAGACGCTGTCAGTGCGTCACTAAATAACAATACCCGTATTTTACCTCCTCAAACCTCACAAGACATCACCATCACCATAAATCACCTATAACACCATAACACCACGCCCAAAGTCACTAATAACACCACAGCACCACCACAACCCCAACCACAAAATGGCTGCCTCTCACCGCGACACCATCCCCTCAGCGTTACATAACCAATACAACTCACCAACCAAATTTCAGCGAACAAGAGCTCTTGGTACTACAAAAGACTCAACAACCTGATCCTGGATATCAGGGTTATACCACCACAATACAAATACCTCCACTCCACACACACACACACACACACACACACACACACACACACACACACACACTCCGTCACCACACCACACCCGAATTCTTCCCTGAGACGCGCCACCCCTCTTTTCTCCCTCACGGCCTCTGACGCTCTGAAATTCCGCTGAATCAGATACACAAGCCAGACGTGTGTATCGTCCCCTCGTCTCCACACATCTCATCTCAAATCCGCCTCTTCCTTTACATATACATACATACAAAGAACTCAAATTATGAAGAGAATAATATTACAAGATATAAAATGAGTAAGTAAGTCTTATACTAACTTATAACTAAGAATAAAAATATGCACAAGAGGATAACGGAACACGGGGGACTCTAAGAAAACGTGTTCTTTTTTAGGGTAAACTCGTCCAATAACATGACACAAGGAACGCCAAGAACTGGATGAGCCGAGGGCCTAGAATAGAATTTTTCCCTGTTATAAGAGATGACATATATTGAAGCTGACTGGCGCATTTTAAATAAAGTAACAGATATTTTTTTTTAGAACACAGACTCTTCTTGTGTGTGTGTGTGTGTGTGTGTGTGTGTGTGTAAACCTTGGCTACATATATTATATTATGAAGGCAGTTTAAGAATAATGTAGTAGAAGTAGTAATGGTAGTAGTAGTAGTAGTAGTAGTATAATTTTTAATCAATGTTAAAATTTACTGTATAATTTTTCAATCATTGCGAAAATTTACTATTAATCTAATATTTAACACATAATAATAATAAGAAGAAGAAAAAGAATGCTCAGTGTTGCCTCGTTAGATGTCAAGGAGCAATGGCGTGGTGGAACAGATTGATTTGTCCTCTCCTTCCATTTCTTTCTCCATTTTCCTACTTTCCTTTCCATCTTTCCTTCCTTTTTCTACTTTCCATCCCATTTTCCTCTCTCTCTTCTGTCTCCATTTTCTTCTTTCTCTCGTTCTTTCATTGCTTCTTTCCCTACTCCCGTTTTCTTTTCCATTTTCTATCTTTTCACTTGCCCTTACTCCATCCTTTCTTTCTTTCTTTCCTCTGATCTTCAATTTTCCTTTTTTTTTTTTGAAAGAGGAAAAACAGAAAAGGAGAACTTTTTTCCTTTCCCCACCTTTTTTTCTTTTTTCCTCTCCCTTTTTTATATTCTATTTCGTTGTTTTTTATTCCCTCTTTTTTTACTATTTTCACTCATTCTCTTCTATTCTTTCCTCACCCATCTTTCCATTCTCCTTTCCTTTCTTCTCTTACCTTCTTTCTTTATTACGTCTTCATCATCTCTCTGTATATTAATTTCTCTTTCCTTTCCTCTCTCATAATTTTCAAATTCTACCTTGCTTCCCTTCGTTTATTCCCCTTTCATCTATCTTCCCTCTTCTTTCTTCCTTTCCTCTCTTTTTTTCATTTCACCATCCTATACATTCATTTTCCTTTATTTCCTTCTCTTATTTCCTTCTTCTCTATTCCGTCTCCATACCCATCTCTCTCTCTCTCTCTCTCTCTCTCTCTCTCTCTCTCTCTCTCTCTCTCTCTCTCTCTCTCTCTCTCTCTCTCTCTCTCTCTCTACAGTATCCTCAATTTTCTCTTCCTTTCCCGTTTTTTATCTCATCTAATCTCTTCCGCCAACCTTTTTCTCTTTCTCCCTCTTTTTTTTTATTGTTTTCTCTCACTCTCTTTTTTACCAACACTTTTTATTTATTTTGTGATCCGTACTGCGCCGTTCCCTCTCTCTCTCTCTCTCTCTCTCTCTCTCCTCTCTCTCTCTCTCTCTCTCTCTCTCTCTCTCTCTCTCTCGTACTTCGTGTCCTTGCGCTATGTTGCGTAATTCTCAGTTGCTAATATGCGTCACAGTACAGCGCCATGTTGCTACCTTACGCTCTCTCTCTCTCTCTCTCTCTCTCTCTCTCTCTCTCTCTCTCTCTCTCTCTCTCTCTCTCTCTCTCTCTCTCGTGTACGCAGCAGTCTCTTTGTGTGTGTGTGTGTGTGTGTTTGTGTGTGTGTGTGTGTGTGTGTGTGTGTGTGTGTGTGTGTGTGTGTGTGTGTGTGTACTGTATGCCCTTGTTGCGATGTATTTTTCGGATCACGTCTCAGCTCCCTAACTCGGAAACAGTAATGAGGCGTGGTGGTAGTAGTGGTGGTGGTGGTGGTGGTGGCTGTCGCGTTGTCTGGACGTTAACCTTTCACCCATCCGTGCTGTCCGTCCGTCGCTTGTTACTTCATCTCAGTGACCCTAATCGATATAAACTCCTTCATAGCCGGATAATTTCACCCCTACGATTTTTAAGGTGCCTCCTTTTCTTTTCCTTTGCTTTTTTTTTCTCTCTCTCTCTCTCTCTCTCTCTCTCTCTCTCTCTCTCTCTCTCTCTCTCTCTCTCTCTCTCTCTCTCTCTCTCTCTCTCTCTCTCTTTTCTTATTTTCCTGGAGTCTTTTTAATAGTTTCGTAGTTAAGAAAAAAAAATCAGTCTTCTACGTTTTTTCTGTGCGGTCATGCAAACTAATATTTCTTTATTTATTTTTGTTGCCTTTTCACGTTGCTGTTAACGTAATAAAGGATGACCGCAGTGAGAGAGTTAAGAGGAAAGGTTAAAAACTTCAAAGCTACAGGTTTTAAAAGTCTTGAGCTTCTCCGTCACTCTTTTATTCGGTAGTGTCATGAATATTTACTCAAAACTTGCATCAGTCTGTTGTTTCTATTAAGCATTAGGAGATCCCGCGGCAGCCAAGAGTTTTAAGTTATGCAGGAAGTGTTCTTTTGCATCTTAATATTATTCTCTCTTCTTATTCCGATTGATTTTCTAAGATGTATTTATTTATTTATCTGTGTGTGTGTGTATGTGTGTGTGTGTGTGTGTGTTCTTCATGCGCTGGTCATACTCATACATTGTGTCGCTCATCATTCATTGTACCCGCATACTACGTTACTTCCTCTCTTCCACTAATTTAATAAACTTTACTTCAGCTTTCTGTCAATTCACCTAAGAAAAATCAAACTTGTTTCACATAAATGTATATTATGAATGTTACTGACGTACATACAGTTCCTTTACATTAGTAGAAACACGAACTTATTTGGAACTTTTATTGTATTGTATTTTATCTAAGTACTTATCTATTTGATTATTTCTTATGTGCCGGATCCGTATTGGACAGAAAATAAATGTACAAGTTACAACAAAAACCCTCTCACTAAACACACAGGGGGTTATTATCAGTGTTATCACCGCATCA
>NC_087168.1:16457149-16472149 GCF_035594125.1 Scylla paramamosain
AGCCTTTTGAATGTAGTGGAGGTGCGGAGGGAAGTGTTTCAGAATGTGATCTCAATCTCAAGAAGCTGGGCGTGACCCCGTTTTCTTTGCTTCACCAGCTCTCTGATTCCTAGCCTAGTGTAGGACTTTTAACCCCTTCCTTAAAATATTACATAACTTTCTTCAGTTTGAGGTCTAGCCCATTCCAGACATATGCAGTGGGAGAAGCATTAATCTTATTCATGCATCTCTGTAATCATCTAGCACACATCCCATGAGCACCATTGATTAATTGCGCGCATCACCTGCCCACCTCCCACAATCTGCAGCCGTCTCACGTACTGATTGTAGACACCTGCCGCAGCCTGCCAAGTAAAGCGAAGGTGCGGCGTTTTTCGTCTTATGAAAGTACTCTTACTAATCCTTAAGGGTCTGGCCTTTTTATAAATTTTGTTGCCCTTTGCCAGTGCTCCTCTTGTATAAAAAAAATATACACTACAGCTGCCTCTACAACTCCAGCTCCTTACAACACAGAAACTCTGTAACAACTGCTCCTCCCTGCAACACAGCAAATGAGTGCACAAAGATGGCTGGTGTAAAAATAGTAGGAGTAATTGTTATTGTTGTAGTAGTAGTAGTAGTAGTAGTAGTAGTGGATTCATAGTTATATCTCAGCAACAACAAAGGTATTACGGCGCCAGCTAGGAATACGAGAGTGCGCTACACTTTCTACTAAAAAACTAAATCTACCTGGAATCGAACCTGCGACCTTTACTCTACCAAGCGAGCACTGCACCAGAGAGCCACCGACGTTCCCCTTGGATAATATACACGCAATACAAACAAACAAATAAACACTTATCTAGGTCAACGACGTGGCAGATGAGAGGAAGGGGGGTTGAAAAGTTCATGAAAGGATTGTAATTATACAAGAGAAAGGCAGAAAAAAAAATAAATACACGGACTTTGCCGGGATAGTAGGTCAGTATTAAGTCTTCAGAAGTGTGCGTGCGTGTGCGTGCGTGAAGCCTGCCGGGAGAAAAGGAGCCAGGGAGGAAGAGAAAGAGGAAGTGTCTGGGCGTGTGAGCCGTTAAGGTTTTGATACCTGAAGGGAAGAGAGAAGGGAGAGGAAAGGGAAAATTGGAAAAAGGGGGAAAAGTTAAAGAAAACAGGAAAGGAAGAGAAGGGAGGGTAAAAAAAAGTAATGAGAGGGAAAGGAGAAGACAAGTTAATCACCGATAAAGTACGAGAGAGAGAGAGAGAGAGAGAGAGAGAGAGGTACTGTGACGTGCATGTTTTGAAGTTTCAGCTTCGAGCGTTCCACTGATGGTGGATTTGTGTGAGACGTGAGCGTGTTTTCCTCTTATTGTTTTTGTTTTTTTTTCCGCTGGGAGCTTTCACATCAATTCCTTATTATCCGTGTGTGTGTGTGTGTGTGTGTGTGTGTGTGTGCTAGTTTTGTTATTTACACTATCTTTTGTCGATTTATACAATAATGTAAATGCTATTCTGACGATTTTATATAGACCATAATCTAATTTATATTTTTCATGTTTTGTTTAGTCTGTATTTGTGGTGAATAAAATCTATCTACCTGTCTATCTATCTATCTGTGTGTTGGCGGTGCAGGACATTGTGGGACGCGGACATCAATTCATTGCCGTGTTGCAAGTGTGTCCCCAGAGAGTGAATGTAATGCATTACTCACCACCGGTGGCTGATGATTAGTTCTTACCTCAGTGTTGTTGGTAAAAGTACTTGTAATGAGATTCTGTGGTTTCCAGGCGAATGTCAAAACTGGACGTTTTAAAAGTACACACACTTTTAAATATTTACACAGAGTTTTGAGAGACTAGAGTGGCGGCGGGCACTGCACAGCGTGTCTTGTATTACGCAGTCTGACTGGCGGCCGCAGCACATAGAGCCCCGTGGTGCCTCAAGATGCTGAAATATTTGCTAGTTGGCTGCACTCACAAGTGCATGAATGTATTTATGATTACACCTCTCTGATTACTTAAAGCAAGTGAAATCCTGCTTATGTGGAAAAGTAAAACGTGTCAAAATACATTGGAGAGAGGTGTTAAAAAAAAAAAAGTCGGGCAATATGATGCAGGTTATATTGGTTACTTTTCAGCGGCAATAAAATGTGTATGGAAAGTTCCGTGGTGTGGCGGTAGGTGGCGTGACCATGCTGACTCCACCCGTACCTGCCCACACCCATTTACCAGCATACGAATATACTCATTCTGCAACCTGAGAAAAGCATTATATATCTGATTACTGTGTAACGTTGCAATTAACAAGCGCCACCCGTAAATTGAATATAGGAGCGAAGCACTAAGGTGACTAAGCCATCCCAACCCTTGTGCTGTCTGCCTGCCTCTCACCATGACAATTAGCAAAGACCACAGAGATGATTAGCCGTGTTCTCAAGAGTGTTTCATCTGCTAATAATGTATAAATCTTGTCAATCTGTCATCGGAACATTAAAAGCATCATTAAAAACCATTGTCACTTTAACTAGAGCCTTTTGAAAGTAGTGGAGGTGCATCGCAGAGATATTTCAGATTATGGTCCATTGGCGCGGTCAAGGGGAGCAGGACGACCAGTGCAGCAGGAATCGATAGTGAGAGTGAGTGACGCATTCCTTGAGGTGAGGTGTGTGTGGTGAAGGTCGTGGCGGTGGCTTATCGTGTTACTTTACTGTGGTGCTCGTCTTTATTCACTTGACTCCTTGTGTTCTGATATGTTACGAGATGCATTCACTGTGCGTGTTCCTGTTCTGATGTCCTTTTCGTTTGCTGTAGGTATTTTGTTGTATTATTCATTTATTTTTACACGCGAAGGATACCTGCCAAAAGTATTTTAAAAAACAGAAAAAAAGATAAGCTCCCACTCCAGAAAACAAATTAAAGTTAAAAGTGAAAAGATTCAGAATTACCAATGACGTTCCGATGCTCCTCGCTTTTCAAGGCTGAAGTCATACACGGGAAGCAAAACAGAAACAGGTAGAGTTCGATCTTACCAATGTTAGGTGTGAAAGAATGAAGGTATTGGTTAACTTTTGCTCTAAGTGAGGTGAACACAGTGGTGATGAAAGGAAGAATAACGAACAGGTAAAGAGTTCCAGAGTTTACCAGTGAGAGAGAGATGAAAGAATGAAGGCACTGGCTAACACTTGCATTAGTGGCGTGGATTACTTAGGAATTGGAGTCAGTCAGTCAGTAGAGTGTTTTGTTTACTGACTCACCCATGAAGCTTTTTGACAACTGACTCGGGTATCAGACGTGGCGAGATTGAAGCCCCGAAGCGAGGGACACTGAACCCAAGTCACTGACACGAACTGCCTTATAATTAACAAACCATTCGGGCACGCGGTCCACTGGTGACGCAAAGGTTATCACAAGTTTGATCTAGAGTAGAAAAATTAGTGTTGATTACTTAAAAGTGTATTTCATAAATAGAAATTTAAGTGAGAGAGAGAGAGAGAGAGAGAGAGAGAGAGAGAGAGAGAGAGAGAGAGAGAGAGAGAGAGAGAGAGAGAGAGAGAGAGAGAGATTAGCTAGCCGTGTTCTCACCATCTTCGCGTGACGGTCTGCCCCCCTCCCTGATTGCTGTCGTATCCCAGGAATGCTTGGTTTTCTCGGAACCGTCACAAAGCGCCAGAACCCCCACCACCCCCACCAACGCCTGACCGCCCCGCTGGGTAGCTCGCTTCCTAGGTCGCTTCCAACAACCTCTCGCATCTGTCACAGAATACACAGGCTCTTCCTGAAGGCGAGGCAGGAGTGCAGCTCTCACGGCCCGCAGCGGCTTTCATCCAGTGGGAAATATTACTGGCTGGGCTATTGAACTCACCAAAGGGAACACTGACGGAAATTGAAGCGCTCATGCCGAGGGAAGACTATGAATATGAAATCTCTCGAATGGTGCGCATTGCGAGACACAAACAATAACAGTGTGGGATGAAGATTAATGTAGTGTTTAGCGTAGTATTTGGTCGTGATTCGCTTACTGTTTCAAATACTGATGGTAGAAAGTTTAGTTATCACTGGGAAGAATATGAAGCCAAGCATTCATCAACAGCAACTCCAACAAGAAGCTTGCTTTTCTGGAAGACGGCGCTCGTCTTGGTAACATTGAACTTGTTTGTTTCATGTGTGTGTGTGTGTGTGTGTGTGTGTGTGTGTTAAGGTCTCTCTAGATATTCCTAGTCATCTCAGTGGTTTATTCAGTGTCTAGATACATTTTCAGTGTAATTAAAACAAAACTCTACCGATCGCCAAGGCTGCCGCTCGGTAAGCAACACTAAACACACTGCTCTGATTGTGTTGCCGGAGAGCAGAGACATGCGTGATACGAGGGCATCAGTGAACATTTCGCATACTCAGAATCACAGGTGGTGGTGACATGAACGTGTACAGGTAATGAAGTGAGGACGCCTGGTAACAGATCTGCGGACACGACGTATTGCAATGTTGATGCTATGAAATTATAGAAACATCATCACATGTTTGTGCTGTCACACACACACACACACACACACACACACACACACACTCAGTCGTGTCACATTCAATCAAATGTCACATCATACTAGAAATTCTTTTTCTTTTTTTACGATTATCACACATGGTAAATTAAAATATAAGGCCTTCCTATAATGCATTCAATGTCCTCAATCTTTTCCTGAACACTTGTTTGACGCCTCTAGGTAGTTTTCTGCTTTGCGTAGCCTCCTGAAAGTTTGGCGGAGATGGCCGTCAGGAGTCGGCGTATGAGGAGCAGCAGCAGCAGCAGGACCAGCAACAGGAGACACGCCATGTCCAACAAGAGGAACTCCACCCAAGTGAGCTGGGCGGCGGGGCACCTCAGCTGGGGCGCCCCCCGATGGCGGATCACGTACTCCGTCCAGAACACAGCTCGCTCCTGCGGCGTCGTCAGTTGATCCCTTAAGGACGCCGACATTCTGGCCGCGTTCTCTTGGTACCTGCACAGCGACAAACAAATTGACACAAGCACCTGGCCTCGCTGCCCCTGCACCGCCGCTGCCCACTCTCCTTCTTCTCGCCCCAAACTTCCATCTAGCCTTCTTCATGCACCCCTGGTGGACTTTGTCATGGTCATCACGGTAGCTATTGATAACGCTCTCATTGCAGTAACCTACCTAGGGTTGGTGATGATGTCAGTGAGGACGTCGACGATCCTGTCAACAGTGAGTTCCTTCCACATCAACGCGCGCCCCACGCCCGAGCTGTCCACGAACATTCCGTTCCTGGTTTGGTCACCGAAAATGGGGAGGACGAGAAGAGGCGTGACGTGAAAGATAGACTCCTGAAGGCTGAGGAGGCCGCCGTGGGAAATGAACACTTTCACACTGGGGTGAGCTGCGGCACAAAGGGCGCATCAGGCGGGGGTGAGCCAGACCAGACCTCCTTGGAACAACACAACACTCCAGGACTGCAGGCTGCAGGGTGCCTGTGGTGGTGCTATCCACTTACCGAGCAAATCCTGCTGAGGGAGCCAGCTGCTGACCCTCACGTTGTCAGACGCGCCCTCCAGCTTGCCCTCGTACTTCCACAGGACGCGCTGCGGCAGTCTGCGGAAAGCCTCCAGGAAGACATGGCGGTATTGTGACGGCATAGACTTCCCGCTGGCGATGGATCCCAGACTAAAATAGACGACTCCCGCAGAGCCCGCGCCCGTGATCCACGCCTGGAGGTCCTGTGTGGGAGAATAAAAGCGCCGGGTGATTAAAAAGGAACATGGAAGTTACTGGTGTTGTCTCTGGCATTACTTGTCTGCGACGCGACATGACGGGGACACTGCTGAGCGAGTGTGATACCTGCGGCAGAGGCTTGGCAGGACGGCAGTGCATGGCGCCCACCTCCACCTGTGAGGGCAGCAGAGGCATGGGTGTGGTAATGCTGAAGTGGGAGTTCATCAGTGCTAAGCTTTGGTTCCTCTCGATGTCCAGCAGAGGCGGCAAGTCCGGGAAGTGTTGCCATACCTGCCGGTGGAACACACACACACACACACACACATTCAGTATATATGCACAAATTTGAAGCCTTGTTTAGCCGTGGTGTAAAATTCAAGTGTGGCCTGGCGACAGATACAGTGGGCAGGCCAGCAGATATACATGGCAGGATGTGTAGACCTGGATGTGTGTCATGATTTAAACAAGTTTGGAGGTTTGCAGCATCCCATGATGAGACGAGCGATAATAACAAGCAGGTGATTTACTGATAACCATTACACAGTGATAGTCTGGATGTAATAAACGACAAATAAAATAATAGGCTACGTGGCACCATGCACTGCCTGTTCGGGCGTGGATGAGGAAAGAGAGAGACAAGAAGCTAATCAGCTGACTGCTTATCAGTCACACGCAGTTTTCCCCCGAGATAGTGACAGTGAATACGTTCAGATTGTATTGTGCAACTTAGAGTTATGTGGAGTGTGTTGGGGTGGTGTTTCTCCTCCAAGGTTACCCGCCCAGCCCTGCCGTTGTATCAGTCGCCAGGCCACATTTAAATTTCACACCATGGCTAAACAACGCCTTAAATGCAATTGCGCATAGAACATTTTCGACTTAGATTAGCCTGCACTTTCACGTCTGGCAATAACCGCAGAAACTCGTGTTACACAATATATATATATATATATATATATATATATATATATATATATATATATATATATATATATATATATATATATATATATATATATATATATATATATATATATATATATATATATATATATATATATATATATATATATATATATATATATATATATATATATATATATATATATATAGCACATTTTGGCGACCGTCTTCATCTAGTTTACGAATGAAGAATAGAGTTCTGAAGATAGCTCATCGTTCAGGCACACTCTTGTATTACTACAAAGGCTTCATGTGTGCAATGGTTTCACACTTTCCGGTCACTGTACAAAGGATTGCATGAAAAGGACACCTGAAACACACAACTCTGCTTCTCACTAACTTCTCTCTGCACGCCTGGCATAAGCGTCCAGTACTTCCAGAGGATGGATGGCCAGATGTGTAGGAACGTGTTATGCAGGCGTTGCCAGAAGGACAAGGGGCCGACGTAGACGGACCACAAGCTGGGGGCGTAGGACGGGCTCAGGACGTTGCCCATTACGCCGCTGAGGAAGGGCTCCATGCCCATAGTGGCGATGGTGATGTAGGACACGTCGTGCACGAACGGGTACACCACCTGGGGACGGCGCGGTGACGGTGAACTGTGCTGGTGTTGGCGGCGTGGTTGTGGTGATGTGTACGCACACTCTAGTCAGTACTCACCTGGCCGAACGTGTAGTCCACCACTATGAGGTCAAACTGTTTCCTCTCCTTGTACAGCTTCTTGACGAGCGGCACCTTGTACATCTCCCGCGCCATGATCGGCATGTACGTGGCCCTGAGGGAGGTGGTCGTGAAATCAAACATACTCAATGAGGTCAATGAGGTCATGTTCGGCAGGGTGAAGCTGATCTCAGTGATGTTCGGGTGTGTGGACGACTCCGGCACCATCGTAAGCATCACGACCTGGGGCGGGAGGATGCTGGTGGTGAGGCAGGGGAGGCTCGTGTCGCTTGTTAAATGGTTGTCCATCACTGTGAGCGGCAGAACTCACCTTGTGGCCCCGGTCAGCCAGAGCCTCGGATAAGGGCACGAACAAATTCCTGTGACTCTTGCCCCAGTAAGGAAGGAGCATGAGGATCGAGTAGGTCTTCTGAGGGGGAGGCAGCATCCCGGCAACGGTCCACACCAGGGCAGGCGCCAACACACACGCGACGCACACCTTCATCCTGCGCGAAGTGAGGCGGTGTGTGACGCAGCAAGGCCACCACTTGCTTGCTTGCTTTGATGTGTACTCTGCAGGTGACCACTAAAATCGACAAAACATGGACACCGTACCACAGTATCTCTCACATCTCTGGCACAGTCCCGAGACCCGGGGGACTGTTGTTATCAGTAGTCAGGTGCAGAGCTTCACACCAAATGAAGCATTCCGTACATAGTAACTAATTTGAATTCAGATTTTCTTGTCATTAGCACTATAACCTAATGTAGCCTTTTAATGAGACTTCATATGTTTCTTAATATTTTACATGTTCTTCGGCTTTATTAGGGTTTTTTTTTTTTTTTTTTTTTTAGATTTAATGAATTTAGTAGATAATAATTGTTGTAAACCAAGACATGTTTTTTTTACCTATGCTTTTTGTGGTTGCAAATACCCTCTTGGTAAATAAATTTCTTATTATTAGTAGTATTACTATTATTATTACTATTATTATTATTATTATTATTATCATTATTATTGTTTCCATGGTAATTTTGCATCTCGTCATAGTTTAGTCTGTAGCGCGCAATGAAAGTTGTTCGTTACAAATTTGAGAGATTCATGAACGTTTTTTGTATGTGGACATATTTTACATTCCACACACACACACACACACACACACACACACACACACACATACTGTCTTCCTCCTCTCTGGTGCAATTTGGTATGTTGTCATTCATCACTATGCTGCGCGCCTTCCATGTTGTCATCTGTCAGCTGTTTTGTCGCTACGAAACATGAATGTAGTAAGTATTACCAGATGAAGATCATGGCAATGCAAGGGTTCATAGCGTATGCACTATTTTATTTACGTCTATATTAACTATTAATTGTGTCACCAGTCAGAGCTGAACTTCATTCAGCCTCACAGTGAACGAAGTAGAGAGAAATGCACTCTTATGAAATATGAAAGCCAAGAAAACAGATGGCTCCTCTCCACCCGCGGTCTCGCTGCACAAGACTTTTTTTTTTTTTTCACGTAAGAGGCCAAGGCAAACAAAACCGGAAAAAAAAATATCCCACTTCGGCGCCAGTCCCAAAAGAAACGTCAAGAGAATCATCGAAAATTGAAGGATAAGTGTCTTGAAACCTCCCTCTTCAAAGAGTTTAACTCATAGGAAGGTGGAAATACAGAAGCAGGCAGGGAGTTTCAGAGTTTACCAGAGAAAGGGGTGAATGATTGAGAATACTGGTTAACTCTTGCATTAGAGAGGTGGACAGGGGTGAGAGAAAGAAGAAAGTCTTGTGCAGCGAGTCCCCGGGAGAACGGGAGGCGTGCAGGTACCTAAATCAAAAGAGCAGTTAGCATGAAAATAGCGATCGAAGATAGCCAGAGATTCAACATTGCGGCGATGTGAAAAAGGCTGAAGATAGTAAGTTAGAGGAGAGGAGTTGATAAGACGAAAAGCTTTTGATTCCACCCTGTTTAAGATAGCGGTATGAGTGGAACGCCCCCATACATATGAAGCATGCTCCATACATGGACGGATAAGGCCCCTTTACAGAGTAGCAGCTGTGGAGATAAGAAAAACTCGGGGAGACGACTCAGAACGCCTAGCTTCATAAAAACTGTTTTAGCTAGAGATGAGATGTGAAGTTTCCAGTTTAGATTATAAGTAAAAGATAGACCGAGGATATTCAGTGTAGAAGAGGGGGACAGTTGAGTGTCAGTGAAGAAGAGGTGCTAGTTTTTTTCTGGAAGGTTGTGTCGAGTTTATAGATGGAGGAAATGACTTTTTGAAGCATTGAACAATACGAAGTTTGCTCTGCCCCAATCAGAAACTTTGGAGTGATCAGAAGTCTGGCTTTCTGTGGCTTCCCTGCGTGAGCTGTTTACTTCCTGAAGGGTTGGACGTCTATGAAAATACGTAAAAAAGTGCAGGGTGGTATCATCAACATTGGAGTGGATAGGACAAGAAGTTTGGTTTAGATCATTGATGAATTAATATAGGAAGAGAGTTTTTGACAGGACAGAAACCTGAGGAACACCACTGTTAATAGATTTAGGAGAACAGTGACCGTCTACCACAGTAGCAATAGAACGGTCAGAAAGGAAACTTGAGATGAAGTTACAGAGAGATGAATATAAACCATAGGAGGGTAGTTTGGAAACCAAAGCTTTGTGCAAGATTCTATCAAAAGCTTTTGATATGTTTAAGGCAACAGCAAAAGTTTCACCAAAATCTCTAAAAGTTTTGGAGGTGTTTTTGGTTAGATACCAGAAGTCACGAGGGGAGTTACATCTTTAAAGCTTTTCACACTTTCTATTAATGAAGGAGTTTTTGGCTAGTTGGAGAACAGACTTGGCAGGATTCACGGTAGAAATATAAAGCGCATGAGATTCAGGTGATGGAAGGCTCAAGTACCCTTTGTGGGCCACCTCTGTACCATGTATAGCACGAGAACAGGCTGTGTTAAACTAAGGTTTGGAAGGTTAAGGTCGAGAGAAAGGGTGAGGAATGTAAGCCTCCATGCCAGACACTATCCCCTCTGTTATGCTCTCGGCACACATAAACGGGTCTCTGACACGGAAGCAGTGGTCATTCCAAGGAAAATCAGCGTAATACCTCCTCATGTCCCCCCAATCAGCAGAGGCAAAACGCCAGAGGCACCTCCTCCGCTTTGGGGGATTCTGAGGAGGCATTGGAGCGATAGAACAAGATACAGATATGAGACTGTGATCGGAGGAGCCCAACGGAGAAGATAGAGTGACAGCATAAGCAGAAGGATTAGAGATTAGGAAAAGGTCAAGAATGTTGGGCGTATCTCCAAGACGGTCATGAATACTTGCTGCTTCCTCTCACCCCTATTCTGTCCACTTCTCTAATGCGAGAGTTAATCAGTATTCTCAGTCTTTTATCTCTTTTCCTGGTAAACTCTGGTACTCCCTGCCTGTTTCTGCACTTCCCCTTCCTATGACGAACTCCATCTTCGGATAATCCATTTGGCTGCTCTCTTTTCGGACTGTCACGTCAGGGTTATTTATTTATTTATTTATTTTCGCTCAGCTTTATCATATCAAGAAAAGGTGAAATCATAATCTGTGCGCGGTGCTCAGGATCACCCCGGGCGTCCAGGGTTTTCATACCTCGAGGCGGGAGGCTGCATAGCATTAATGAGTGCAGAGACGCTGGTGAATTTCAGACAGCGTCTCACCTTGAACCTCTGGGGACTGTGAGTGTAGTTGAGTGGGGAGTGTAAGTTGAAGCAAATCTTATATCCAAACTCGTTTTCCCACTTATGCACTGTCCTTTTTTTTATTCTTTTTTTATTTTATTTATTTATTTTTTTTTTCCCCGCAGTAAGGAGGTACACTTGCGAAGGGTTTTGTGGGCCACGACTAACTTTGTGTGGCAGACGTGGGACAAACGATATGTAAGCACTGTCCCATGCACCTTCCCACGCATCCTGAACAGACGGCTGGGCAGTATAGTTGTGAAGAGTCTCCATGCTTCGTCACCGTGCTTCGAGACTCTTAAGAAGCAAGCTTACCCTCCACACTCCTTCGCTGATTGTGTGGCAAGGACTTTGGCCACGCCCCCACTAAGTATGAAGCCAGTGTTTAGTAGTGATGAACAGAGTACCGTGATTAGATGTATAAACCACTTTCTTTGTCAGCACCATAACCGTACGTATGTAGGTACGTGAAGAGTTTTGAAGATCCTGCAGGACCACTCAGCCACACGTCTAACTAAAAGAGTAATTGTATATTTAATTACTGTACAATATATGCCCTTCGATTTAATGATAGAGAGTCCTCAAGGGGAATTAAAAATGTATTACTATATTTATGTATCCGGCATTCCTCTGTTCTATAACTTTTTTGTTACCCCCTCATCAGTGTTGACTAGGCAGTTTACACACAATTTAAAAACAAAGACAAATGTCTAAGTGTGTCTGGCAGGAGAGTAGGCCGCTTTCCCATTTTCTTTGCTAAATGGTGATGGATTTTAGACGGAGTCGAGGGTGTGGAGCAAGTGATAGTCACCATGTGTGTCACCGCTGAACACGTCAGGAAGAGTCTCAGGTAAGCATGAGGTCCAGCGTAATGTGTGTTGTGGTTTATGTACTTTAGTTTTGTGTTCACCTTTTTCATTTGGTATTTCTGTCTTGAGTAACTGACTGACTGGTTGACCGACTGGAGAGCGTGGATTGTCTGTATTGACTGATGGTTTGTATGTGTTGTTTTGTAGAGAAACCCAGTCAAGGAGTGTGTCAGAGTTGCTGGCATGGAGTAGTGGACTTTGGCACTGACGTTAAATTCGCAGGCACGTTTGTAATCTTTTTCTCTAGCGCTGTTTACGTAAGAGTGTGGTCAGTTAGTATTTCCTTCACAGCTCTTACTTACTTGCCTTGTGTCATGTAGAATTTTGTATGGCTAGCAAGGAAGACAGGAAGGAAGTAAAAGTACCAACTAATATTACGTGGTGCCTCAAGATGCTGAAATATTTGCTGGTTGGCTGCACTCACAAGTGCATGAATATATTAATGATTACACTGAACCCAAGTCACTGACACGAACTGCTTCATGATTAACAAACCATTCGGGCACGCGGTTCACTGGTGATGCAAAGGTTATCACAAGTTTGATCTAGATTAGAAAAATTAGTGTTGATTACTTAAAAGTGTATTTCATAACTAGAAATTCAAGTGAGAGAGAGAGAGAGAGAGAGAGAGAGAGAGAGATTAGCTAGCCGTGTTCTCACCATCTTCGCGTGACGGTCTGCCCCCCTCCCTGATTGCTGTCGTATCCCAGGAATGCTTGGTTTTCTCGGAACCGTCACAAAGCGCCAGAACCCCCACCACCCCCACCAACGCCTGACCGCCCCGCTGGGTAGCTCGCTTCCTCGGTCGCTTCCAACAACCTCTCGCATCTGTCACAGAATACACAGGCTCTTCCTGAAGGCGAGGCAGGAGTGCAGCTCTCACGGCCCGCAGCGGCTTTCATCCAGTGGGAAATATTACTGGCTGGGCTATTGAACTCACCAAAGGGAACACTGACGGAAATTGAAGCGCTCATGCCGAGGGAAGACTATGAATATGAAATCTCTCGAATGGTGCGCATTGCGAGACACAAACAATAACAGTGTGGGATGAAGATTAATGTAGTGTTTAGCGTAGTATTTGGTCGTGATTCGCTTACTGTTTCAAATACTGATGGTAGAAAGTTTAGTTATCACTGGGAAGAATATGAAGCCAAGCATTCATCAACAGCAACTCCAACAAGAAGCTTGCTTTTCTGGAAGACGGCGCTCGTCTTGGTAACATTGAACTTGTTTGTTTCATGTGTGTGTGTGTGTGTGTGTGTGTGTGTGTGTGTGTGTGTGTGTGTTAAGGTCTCTCTAGATATTCCTAGTCATCTCAGTGGTTTATTCAGTGTCTAGATTCATTTTCAGTGTGATTAAAGCAAAAATCTACCGATCGCCAAGGCTGCCGCTCGGTAAGCAACACTAAACACACTGCTCTGATTGTGTTGCCGGAGAGCAGAGACATGCGTGATACGAGGGCATCAGTGAACAGTTCGCATACTCAGAATCACAGGTGGTGGTGACATGAACGTGTACAGGTAATGAAGTGAGGACGCCTGGTAACAGATCTGCGGACACGACGTATTGCAATGTTGATGCTATGAAATTATAGAAACATCACAACATGTTTGTGCTGTCACACACACACACACACACACACACACACACACACACACACACACACACACACACACACACACACACACACTCAATCAAATGTCACATCATACTAGATTTTTTTTTTTTTCCTTTTTAACGATTTGGTTAAAAATCACACATGGTAAATTAAAATTTAAGGCCTTCCTATAATGCATTCAATGTCCTCATTCTTTTCCTAAGCTTGTTTGACGCCTCTAGGTAGCTTTCTGCTTTGCGTAGCTCGCAGGAAGTTTGGCGGAGATGGCCCTCAGGAGTCGGCGGATGAGCAACAGCAGCAGCAGCAGGACCAGCAGCAGGAGACACGCCATGTCCAACAAGAGGAACTCCACCCAAGTGAGCTGGGCGGCGGGGCACCTCAGCTGGGGCGCCCCCCGATGGCGGATCACGTACTCCGTCCAGAACACAGCTCGTTCCTGCGGCGTCGTCAGTTGATCCCTTAAGGACGCCGACATTCTGGCCGCGTTCTCTTGATACCTGCACAGCGACAAACAAATTCACACAAGCACCTGGCCTCGCTGCCCCTGCACCGCCGCTGCCCACTCTCCTTCTTCTCGCCCCAAACTTCCATCTAGCCTTCTTCATGCACCCCTGGTGGACTTTGTCATGGTCATCACGGTAGCTATTGATAACGCTCTCATTGCAGTAACCTACCTAGGGTTGGTGATGATGTCAGTGAGGACGTCGACGATCCTGTCAACAGTGAGTTCCTTCCACATCAACGCGCGCCCCACGCCCGAGCTGTCCACGAACATTCCGTTCCTGGTTTGGTCACCGTAAATGGGGAGGACGAGAAGGGGCGTGACGTGAAAGATGGACTCCTGAAGGCTGAGGAGGCCGCCGTGGGAAATGAACACCTTCACACTGGGGTGAGCTGCGGCACAAAGGGCGCATCAGGCGGGGGTGAGCCAGACCAGACCTCCTTGGAACAACACAACACTCCAGGACTGCAGGCTGCAGGGTGCCTGTGGTGGCGCTATCCACTTACCGAGCAAATCCTGCTGAGGGAGCCAGCTGCTGACCCTCACGTTGTCAGACGCACCCTCCAGCTTACCCTCGTACTTCCACAGGACGCGCTGCGGCAGTCTGCGGAAAGCCTCCAGGAAGACTTGGCGGTATTGTGACGGCATAGACTTCCCGCTGGCGGTGGATCCCAGACTAAAATAGACGACTCCTGCAGAGCCCGCGCCTGTGATCCACGCCTCGAGGTCCTGTGTGGGAGAATAAAAGCGCCGGGTGATTAAAAAGGAACATGGAAGTTACTGGTGTTGTCTCTGGCATTACTTGTCTGCGACGCGACGTGACGGGGACACTGCTGAGCGAGTGTGATACCTGCGGCAGAGGCTTGGCAGGACGGCAGTGCATGGCGCCCACCTCCACCTGCGAGGGCAGCAGAGGCATGGGTGTGGTAATGCTGAAGTGGGAGTTCATCAGTGCTAAGCTTTGGTTCCTCT
>NC_087168.1:16474649-16494649 GCF_035594125.1 Scylla paramamosain
ACACTGCATGAGAGGCGTAGCGGCGCACAAAGTTTCCATGGTAATTTTGCATCTCGTCATAGTTTAGTCTGTAGCGCGCAATGTTACGAATTTGAGAGATTCATGAATATTTTTTGTATGTCGACATATTTTGCAATCCACACACACACACACACACACACACACACACACACACACACACACACACTGTCTTCCTCCTCTCTGGTGCAATTTGGTATGTTGTCATTCATCACTATGCTGCGCGCCTTCCATGTTGTCATCTGTCAGCTGTTTTGTCGCTACGGAACATGAATGTAGTAAGTATTACCAGATGAAGATCATGGCAGTGCAAGGGTTCATAGCGTATGCACTATTTTATTTACGTCTATGTTAACTATTAATTGTGTCACCAGTCAGAGCTGAACTTCATTCAGCCTCACAGTGAACGAAGTAGAGAGAAATGCAGTCTTATGAAATATGAAAGCCAAGAAAACAGATGCCTCCTCTCCACCCGCGGCCTCGCTGCACAAGACTTTTTTTCATGTAAGAGGGTCACTGGCCAAGGCAAATAAGAACGGAAAAAAAAAAAAATCTCACTTAAGCGCTAGTCCCCCCTCCCGAAAAGAAAAAAAAAAAAAAGACAACCATCGAAAATTGAAGGATAAGTGTCTTGAAACCTTCCTCTTGAAAGGGTTCAAGTCATAAGAAGGAGGAAATACAGAAGCAGGTAGGGAGTTCTAGAGTTTACCAGAGAAGGGGATGAATGAATGAGAATACTGGTTAACTTTTCCATCAGAGAGGTGGACAGAATAGGAATGAGAGAAAGAAGAAAGCCTTGTGCAGCGAGGCCGTGGGAGAACGGGAGGCACGATGAAAATAGCAATCGAAGATAGCCAGAGATTCAACATTGCGGCGATGAGAAAGAGGCTGAAAACAGTCAGTTAGTAGAGTTGATAAGACGAAAGCTTCTGATTCCACCCTGTCTAAAACAGCGATGTGAGTGGAACGCCCCCATACATGTGAAGCATACTCCATACCTGGGCGAATAAGGCCCCAATATAGAGTAGCAGCTGGAAGGATGAGAAAAACTGACGGAGATGACTCAGAACGCCTAACTTCATAGAAGCTAATTTAGTTAAAATTGAGATATGAGTTTCCAGTTTAGATTATCAGTAAAGGACAGACAGAGGGTGTTCAGTGTAGAAGAGGGGGACAGTTGAGTGTCATTGAAGAACAGGAGATAGTTGTCTGGAAGTTTGTGTCGTGTTGATAGATGGAGGAATTGAGTTTTTGAGGCATTGAACGATACTAAGTTTGCTCTGCCCCAATCAGAAATTTTGGAAGGATCTGAAGTCGGGCTTTCTGTAGCTTCCCTGCGTGAATTGTTTACTTCCTGAAGGGTTGGGCGTCTACGAAAAGACGTGAAAAGTTCAGGGTGGTATTATCAGCGTAGGAGTTGATAGGACAAGAAGTTTGGCTGAGAGGATCATTGATGATTTTAGCAAAGATCTGAGGAAAGAGTTCAGCTTTATAAATAGATGGGATGGCAGTGGTGCCATCAGATTGAAATAAAGGAGGAAAAGACGAAGAAGCAAAATTATTGGAGATGTTTTTGGCTAGATGCCAGAAGTCACGAGGGGAGTTAGATCTTAAAAGTTTTTCACACTTTCTATTAATGAAGGAGTTTTGGCTAGTTGGAGAACAGACTTGGCATGATTCACGGTAGAAATATAAAGCGCATGAGATTCAGGTGATGGAAGGCTCAAGTACCCTTTGTGGGCCACCTCTGTACCATGTATAGCACGAGAACAGGCTGTGTTAAACTAAGGTTTGGAAGGTTAAGGTCGAGAGAAAGGGTGAGGAATGTAAGCCTCCATGCCAGACACTATCCCCTCTGTTATGCTCTCGGCACACATAAACGGGTCTCTGACACGGAAGCAGTGGTCATTCCAAGGAAAATCAGCATAATACCTCCATGTCCCCCCAATCAGCAGAGGCAAAATGCCAGAGGCACCTCCTCCGCTTTGGGGGATTCTGAGGAGGCATTGGAGCGATAGAACAAGATACAGATATGAGACTGTGATCGGAGGAGCCCAACGGAGAAGATAGAGTGACAGCATAAGCAGAAGGATTAGAGGTTAGGAAAAGGTCAAGAATGTTGGGCGTATCTCCAAGACGGTCATGAATACTTGCTGCTTCCTCTCACCCCTATTCTGTCCACTTCTCTAATGCGAGAGTTAATCAGTATTCTCAGTCTTTTATCTCTTTTCCTGGTAAACTCTGGAACTCCCTGCCTGCTTCTTCACTTCCCCTTACTATGACTTGAACTCAGTGAAGAGGCAGGTTTCAAGGCACTTATCCCCCAGCTTCTGATAATCCATTTGGCTGTTCTCTTTTCGGACTGTTACCTTTTTTATTTTACTTTTCCCGCTCAGTTTTCTCGCATTAAAAAAAGGTGAAATCATAATCTGGGCACGGTGTTCAGGATTACTCCGGGCGTCGAATGTTTTCATACCCAGAGGCTGGAGGCGGCGCAGCATTTAATAAGTGCAGAGACGCTGGTGGATTTCAAACAGCGCCTCCCCTTGAAGTTCTGGAGAATGTGAGTGCACTAACTACTTGATTTAATCACTAAAATGAGAGAGAGAGAGAGAGAGAGAGAGAGAGAGAGAGAGAGAGAGAGAGAGAGAGAGAGAGAGAGACTTACGGCCTTAAAGTAAAAAAAAAAAACGAAATATCGATTCATAAAATTAATAGTTTCAGTACAGTTACAGTACACATACAGTCGCCTCAAATACGTCCTCTCTTCACACAGCTCAGTGACTACATGTAAATCTAGAAAATATATGTCAATAAACTACTTTATATAAGTAACTCCGCAGAAACCAAATGGCACTAGTGGAGATATTTGCCATACACTTTTTTCCCTAATTATAGAAAATCACATCACTGCTGCAGACAACTGTACATTCCCGCTGAGTGTTTGCATCCACCACGAATAAAAATGAAGCTGTAATCTCGCCGCTCAAACAATTTCCAGGAGCAGTGTTGACCCTCGGATGCGCCGGAGGAAGGGACACGCGGACTAAGAAGTGAGTGGCGCGCGATTCACTTTGTTCCAGCTCCCTGCATATTTGGCTTCCACATTCTGTATGTTGAAGCAAATCTTACATCCAAACTCGTTATCCCACTTATGCACTGTCCTCTTTTTTTTTTTATTTATTTATTTTATTTTATTTATTTATTTTATTTATTTATTTATTTTTATTTATTTATTTTTATTTATTTATTTATTTTTTTCCCACAGTAAGGAGGTACACTTACACTTGCGAAGAGTTTTGTGGGCCACGACTAACTTTGTGTGGCAGACGTGGGACAAACGATATGTAAGCACTGTCCCAAGCACCTTCCCACGCATCCTGAACAGACAGCTGGGCAGTGTAGTTGTGAAGAGTCTCCATGCTTCGTCACCGTGCTTCGAGACCCTTAAGAAGCAAGCTTACCCACCACACTCCTTCGCTGATTGCGAGGCAAGGACTTTAGCCACGCCCCAGTAAGCATGTAACCAGTGTTTAGTAGTGATGAACAGAGTTACAAACCTGAATAGTGAGTCCACACTAGAATGAGGAAAGTAGAAAGTCGGAAACCACTGACCCCCCCCCCAGAGACCAACAGCAATTAGATGTTAATTCGCTGCAGGAAATTAGCAGAACATTAACCTCGCTTTCCTGAAGGAGAGGAAGGTGAAGGATCAACTCGCAGGTGCTGAAGAATTGAAAGAAAGAGAGAGAGAGAGAGAGAGAGAGAGAGAGAGAGAGAGAGAGAGAGAGAGAGCGCCTTATCATTTCTATTCTATTTCTGTTCGGATTCCAGTCATACATTTTCATTTCCTGAGTGTATCATTACCGGCCATGGAGGCACGGTTGTGTTACCTGTGTCCGTACTGCAAAGAGGAGCAGGGGAGTGGATTGACAGAGATCATGAAAGGAAGGTTGGGTGGGAAAGAAAAAATATCCAGCAGTAATTACTTTAGCACTAGTTAATTAAAAGTAATCTTCTTCATGATTGTATACGATATAATGCTTATCATTTCCTTTTCTCTTTTTTTTTTCTTCTTCTTCTTTTGATGGGGATGAAAAAAACAGCGTCATCTTTTATAAATGTTTATGATTGAGTGATTGCTAAGATGATTGACTGATACGTTAGTTAACTGACTGACTGACTGATTGGTTAGTTAAGTAATTGACTGATTAATTGGTCGGTTGATTAATTACTTGACTGATTAATGTATCATCGTCTCAAAAAAGACGTCACATACCACAGTGTTTATCATTTTGAAGTGAAGTCACTGAAAATATCTCACGTAGCGCCACAACAGCTAAGGTCACGTGGCGCCAAAATATAAAACTGCATAAAAACACTGGTAACGTGAAAATGAAAGGTAAAAGCAACAAAAAATAAGATACGACTCAAATCTAAAAGAAAAAAATATACTAACAAGAAAATAAATAAATAAAAACTACAAATAAAGACGGCTGGGAATTGAATGTTTGAATGCTTGAAAAAGATACAAGCTTGCGTATACAAATCTTAGTGCAAGTCATGTTAACACCACCACTGAATCCACCGCCCTCCGTCTCTCGCTTGGGGAAAAAAAAAAAAAACGTGAACTTGAGAGGAAAGCAATAACAAAGTTTCCTGCGCAAATAAAACGGAGTGCAGGAAAATTTCTTATGCGTGAAGTTGTTTTGTGTATGTATGTATATATGTATGTATGCATGTAGGTATGTATGTTTGTATGTATGTATACCAGCGACGTTCCTCAAGGCAATACTTCTCCGTCTACTTGGCTTGGTGTGTCTGTCTGTTTGTCTGTCTGTCTGTCTCTTTTTTTTTTCTATAGCTATCCATCTGTTTATCTGTGTCTGTCTGTCTTTTTGTCTAAATGCCTGCCCGTCTGTCTGTTTATCTATCGGTCTGTCTATCTGTATCTACCTATCTGTCCATCTATTTTATATTCATTTATTTATCTACTTATTTATTTACTCATTTATTCAGTTATTCATCCATTTATGTATTTATTTATTTATTCATTCATTCATACATATATTCACTCGTTTATCTCTCCATCAACGTATCTACATCAATGTATTCTGACGCAACCATCCATGAGTCTCCCTCCACACTAAGAACCCTCCAGTCTCTCTCTCTCTCTCTCTCTCTCTCTCTCTCTCTCTCTCTCTCTCTAGCGCATTGTTTCTGGCACGTGTGGGTGAAAGTCCATTGAAATACAGCAGCGTCAGGTACTCTCGTATTAGTTCTTGGTATGTATTCTTGTAGTGCTTAGTAGTGGTGCTTAGTATTAGAGTATTAGTGTTACTTACTGTTTCACCGAGCCACCATGCCTTCGCTCAACTGTCCCAGATTTCAAAATATAAATCGTAGTGCTATAATCATGAAAACGCCCTTGAAATCCCAATATCGTCCACCAGAATCTGTTTAAAGAGATCGACATAAGGCGCCGAAACCTTTGAGAATGGTCTTAGATCTCATTATGCAATTCGTAGAGCTATACATTAAGCTCTCGTTTTCTTTTACACGGAGGATGATTGAAAGAAAACTATAAATCTTGCAGGCTAACTATTGTAATAATTAATACATTTGAGTACCTTTGTAACATTATTTGTTTTATGAGAACAAGCAAGGCCTGTGAAGTGAGGGGAACGATGACTGCTATGTGTTGTGGTAGTTAACTACCACACAATGTGTAACAATTGTATTAATGTTTTGGTTTTTAATGATGTACCGAGTCGCTGTATCGTTTTCATTATTTTAGTATTGTAAAGATTCGAACCAACATCATGTATTTGAGTGCCGTGTCCGGTTGAGTCAGATACTTCCCAGCCCTGGCCGCCACTGCGTCACTCCTAGGTGTACATAGTTTACTAAGTAAAGGGTATGGTGGAAGTCCTTGGTTTCACCGCTACCCCGAAAGACACAACACTATGATTGTCTTTTGTTAACACTGAGATCACTGTTATAAAGTATTTGGATGGATGTTAAGGAAAAAAATTATGAAGTTAATTTTAATTTTTGCCAAGCTACATAAGTATGTATTTTAGAAATTTTCACAAAATATAAAACTTTTAAAAGTTGTATATGACAGTGGGGAAAGATTGACTACCAGTGAAACAAAAAACAACCCCTCTTCAGTCGTAACTAGTGGAAGCAGCAAGCCTCTCTTCCCCTCGTTACTCTTGTTAGTGAATTTAACGAGTTGTTCTTTTATTAATATTCAAACTGCCGACAATTCTTCCCTACTCCATCGTGTTGGTCTCCTCATCGAAGTCAGCAGCGTCATTAGATACAAGGGATACGTTAATTATTTTCATCTCTTCCTTCTCGTTTCTCCGTTCTATTTATCTCCTCCTTTCTTGTTTTTATTTCTCCACTTACCTAAGCATTTCATCCCACTTACTCTCATGCCCATCTTTCATCTTCCCCCGCGAAAACATCAACACAGCAAGACGGAGGATCGATTATCAGGAAACAATGCGAATCCACGAAACAACTACTTCATGAAACGCTTCGTAACTGGTTTCGAAGCATTGCCGCGATGAAGCTTGTGATCCAAAGTCTTTCATGTGAATTGACGTGTTCGTATATTTCACCCTTACATACTCTTGACTTTATTATGTTTATTTTTGTATGAATCTGAACTTATTTGTGATCATTTGCTGTCATAATTAAATGATTTTTTTTTTTTATGCAAATATTATTAGAACTTCGGTAAGGAAGCATTTGATGAAGTTTAGTGTTGGCTTCCTTCGAGACGGCGGCCATCTTGAGTTATATCTACATTATTCTGTGTTGCTTCGCAGTAAAGAACGTTTCCTTAGCGATGGCAGGTGAGCGAGGGTGAATAGCGCCAGCTGCTGAGAACATTAATGAAGCGTCATGAGCTGCGTCAGGCGGCTGAGGGGCTGAGACACTTCGCCTCAGCGCTTTGCCTCAGATGCTCTTCGATTTAATGACAGAGTCCTCAAGGAGAATTAAAGATGTATTACTATATTTATGTATCTGGTATTCCTCTGTTCTATATCTTTTTTGTTACCCCGTCATCAGTGTTGACATAGGCAGTTTACACACAATTTAAAAACAAAGACAAATGTCTAAGTGTGTCTGGCAGGAGAGTAGGCCGCTTTCCCATTTTCTTTGCTAAATGGTGATGGATTTTACAGATCATGGCACGGCGGACGAAAGACGGAGTCGAGGGTGTGGAGCAAGTGATAGTCACCATGTGTGTCACCGCTCAACACGTCAGGAAGAATCTCAGGTAAGCATGAGGTCCAGCGTAATGTGTGTTGTGGTTTATGTACTTTAGTTTTGTGTTCACCTTTTTCATTTGGTATTTCTGTCTTGAGTAACTGACTGACTGGTTGACCGACTGGGGAGCGTGGACTGTCTGTATTGACTGATGGTATGTATGTGTTGTGTTGTAGGGAACCCAGTCAAGGAGTGTGTCAGAGTTGCTGGCATGGAGTAGTGGACTTTGGCACTGACTTGTTGAACTCGCAGGCACGTTTGTAATCTTTTTCTCTAGCGCTGTTTATGTAAGAGTGTGGTCAGTTAGTATTTCCTTCACAGCACTTGCTTACGTACTTTGTGTCATGTAGAATTTTGTATGGCTAGCAAGGAAGACAGGAAGCAAGTAAAAGTACCAACTAATATTACGTAACAAATGTTTATGTGAAGTTTTGTATGTTTTTGTTGCTTGGTATTTATTTTGAAGTGTTTACAAATGTCGGGTTAATTTTTGTATGGTTAGTTAATGTGTCTTTGTACGATTCGTGCGTACGTTATAAATCTCAGGTAATATTTCGTTTGGTTATTTATTTATTAATTTATTTATTTCGTAAGTCTGAGCTTTTCTACTCTACAAATGTCACGTAAAATTTTTGTATGGTTACTTAGTAGTTCATCTTTATTTTATACGTAATCTTATTATATTTCCATTTTTCTCCTATTTCGCTTTGAAGAACTTTTATATATATACTCTTATTTTTCTAACAGTTGTGCGTACTTTACCTCATATGAAGTGTTCGTAAACAACATGACCTTTCTATAAAGAAGTAATAATCTCCACTTAATATAACCATTTAAATATTTCACAGCCTTACTTTAGCAACAGTATTACATCATTATCGTTGCACATACACAGCAGCCCCTAATGATTCACCGCAGCGCCTTATAACCTCCGATGTCTGGTACTTTTCCATCTTATCAATTTTTTATCCTCTTGTCTATTTAAGTCACCTTTACGGGTGAGTACAGCAGGAATCGTCCGTTTCCTCTCATCTTTCCTGTGCCCTGCACTTCAGAGCGTCAGATCGAGCTAGCATAGTCCTGTCTTTTAAAGCTCTCTGTCTCTTCAGGAGTGATAATCTGGCCTTCATTCCTGTCTGTGCACAGAAAATAAGGGAAGTTGCAAGAAGCCGTCAGGCCTACAAGTGGCAATCCCTTTATGAAACATACCTACCAAGTTCCACCTATCGTCCCCAACTATAAATTTGTTTAATCTTTTAAAGATCCCTATTAACTCACCACTAACAACCTGATTACTGAGTCCATTCATCTACCACTCAATTTGAGAACCAATCCCTTCGTACCTCTTTTTAAACTTAACTTTTTTTCAAGCTCGAATTCATTATTTCTTGTTCTATTCTGATTACTGATTCTGAGAATTTTGCTTACGTCACCCTTGTTATATCCCCAATACCACTTACAGATTTCTCTCAGATCCTCTCTAAACCTACGTCTTTCTAAGGACTGTAAATTTAAAAGCTTCATTCTCATCCCATAAGGAAAACCCCTCATCCCCTGTATCCTTCCTGTTATATGGGGACCAGAACTGCACAGCATTATTTAGATGAGGTCTGACCAGCACTAAATATAACTTTGATATTACTTCGGGACTTCTAGATTTCACGTTTTTAAAAATGAATGCTAATACCCGATTTGCTTTATTTCTGGCCTCTATGCTTTGTTTTTTCATGTGGAGATCAGAGCTAACTATAAGTAATAAATCTTTTTTCGTTTTCTGAACTCAGCAAACCCCAGTTCTTTATTGTGTACATAATGCGTGGGTTTCTTTTACCTACGCTAAGTATTTTACACTTATTAATATTAAACTGCATTTACCATCTACTCGTATCTGCCCATGTATTCACACTGCTTGAAATGATAAGGTGCTTGAAATGAAAAAAAGAAGGTGGGCAGCAGTGTGAACATTCTCCTTAGGTTTGCGTCACGAAAAGATATGTAATGCTTGCGAAAAAAAAATATTAAGTAAATAGACAAATATATAAATACTAAATAAATAAACAAATAGGTAGATAAATAAGTAAATAAATAAATAGATCATTTCAGATTATATATATCCAAAGATTTATCTAAAAAAAAAGTAAATTTTCCAAGAGAAATTGATAGACTAACAAGGGCACACAAAGGGTCATATTTTAAACACCGACCCTTCATATATTTTCGAATAAAAATGGTATCAGTCAAGCTCTCATTGGTTTTTTCGTCGTTGGTAATGCAGAGCCCCCTGCTAGACCATCACTAGAACCACGGAAGCGTCTTTGAAAC
This sequence comes from Scylla paramamosain, assembly GCF_035594125.1. NCBI lineage: Eukaryota > Metazoa > Arthropoda > Malacostraca > Decapoda > Portunidae > Scylla > Scylla paramamosain. The sequence goes on from NC_087168.1 coordinate 16,484,277, forward strand.
CTGAATTACCTCTACTAGAAAATGCTTAGTGTAAAAGATAACGAAATGCTCAGGAACAGAACCCTTTATCTTATTTATTTATTTATTTTGTTTGTTTCCCCTACTGTGGTGTCAAAATATGCCACTATCATGCTGCAGACACAGAGACACGCCATCAGCAGCAGACGGGGACGGGCGCGGCTGTGTCTTCCATAATACGTGGGCGGTTGGGTCCTCAGGGAGCTCGAGGAAACATTACTAATCTAACTTAGCGCCGCGCCCCGTGTTGCGACGCCCACGTGGCCCCCTCCCGCCCCTGTGGGTGTAGGCGACCTGCCATCATTAATACCGTGCTGCTGGAATAAGAAAGACTCTGGTTCGCCATCTTTCCATCCCGACACGAGGAGGACTGCCAACAAGTGTGAGGTCGCCTCGTGTCGCAAGGCTGGGGGCGGGACGGAGGCGTGTCAATATAAAAGGTAGGTCGGCTACATCTGGTTGCCACTTGCGCGCCCGCCGCCCTGCCTTCTCTTCGTCGTGTGCTGCAGATCTTGTTAGTGTTTCCACTTGCCTTCCGCTCTCTATCTCTCGCTCACTTCACTCGTACTTACTAGTGAGGGAAGACTCTTTCGACCAATCGTCTCGAGTTTAAGCGCGTTGAAAAACTTGTGATGTCGCTCAGTTCTTAGACCGCATTCTTAAGCGTGTCGGCGTCTTATCTTAAATATTTTTAAGAATCTTTAGTGAAAGTTAATGGAGACTTGAATGGTTTCTGCATGATTCTAGTGATAGTAGTGAAAGTAAATTGGGGCTTACAAGGGTGTGTGCATGATCCTAGTACAGTTTAACTCATTCAGCAGCATCAGTAGGAAAAGGACCCATGAAAACCCGACTAATCATCTCCGGCTTTTGGAAATATTTCTTACGAGAGTCACAAACCTTTGAAAATACGTGCCGTGGATGTAGAATGTTGTTTTAATACCGTTACTAATTCTCGGTCAGTTTCTTCGGTGCTAACGAAGTACAAACGACTCGTGGGAGAAGTAACACCACGCCGAGTGCCTAACAGTGCCACTTCTGTCGCGTGGAATAGAACGGAAACAACTTAGTCCTGGCGCTTTTCTATAACAGAAGTTCATTACGTGAAGTTGGACGTGCTTCGATGGTCAGAAACCTTAAATTTCATCAGGTTTGAAAACGTTGTTCCCTCACGCATTACTGAGTTTTTGGGAAGCGGTAAATTAGCGAACTCTCTCTCTCTCTCTCTCTCTCTCTCTCTCTCTCTCTCTCTCTCTCTCTCTCTCTCTCTCTCTCTCTCCGGCATTCGTCACGCATATAAATACATAATATGAAAAATAAAATAATAATAATAATAATAATGCTACATGCGAATTCTGGCTTGTCATCTTCCGTTCTCAGGCAACTGTTAATCACCCACTTGATTTTGCTATTCACGTTTGAAGTCCTCAGCGGTGCAACATTTCGCCGTGCTCTCTCGTCCTCCGTGCTGTGGCCGCCGCGTGTCTTTGGGCGTGTTGACGTGCAAGGCTCATCATCCTAGCGGTGCACTCTGGGGCGTCCTTGCTGAGGTCTCAAGGCTACGGAAGTTTAATTTTCTCTCTCATGGCCGTATTTTTAAACATTCCGGTGTTTTATCTCTATTGCTTATACGAGGCTTAAGTCGAAGTTGTTGAAGTTTACGAAGTGTGTTCTCATGATTATAGTAATGTAGGAGAAACTGATTTGGTTATTTGTGTTATTTTTTGTGTTACTTATAGTATCTGCATTGCGAGGGAAGAGGAAGAGAAGGAGGAGGAGGAAGAATAGCTTAGTTTAACAAGGATTTTACATCAGAGTGGAATAACATTCATGAGAAACCAATTAATCATTTCTCTTGTCTTTCAAAATAGTCATGATGAAAGTACAAAGCATTTCAGAATACGAGTCCTGGCTCAAGGCACTTTCTTGGCAGGAGAATTAGCACTCTGGTTACTATAATGGGAGACATTTGATATTGTTGCAGCGCGGTAGCGTAATTCTCTCTCTCTCTCTCTCTCTCTCTCTCTCTCTCTCTCTCTCTCTCTCTCTCTCTCTCTCTCTCTCTCTCTCTCTCTCTCGCTAACAAGAATGAAATCTCTAACTCATTCACTTCTATTGATCATTTCCGAGCGTCATGCAGTCATCAGTTGTTAGCAGAATAAATAGATATGATTGTAGCGGATGACTAACTGGAAAGCATTTTAATACCTTCATTACACAAATATTTCACCGAAAGCTCAATATAATCCTCTGCTGATGACTAGTATAAAATTAAAAGGTGTTAATATTTTTTCCCACTGATTTATGTAAACATAGATTATTTGGATAACTGGAAATTACATCAACCCCCTTTGTTACAGAAATATATCATCATGCTTAACATATCCTCTATTGATATCTAGTATGAAATAAAAAAGGTTAATAAATCTTTCGCCACTGAGTCATTTAAACGTGGATTTCTTGATTGATTTTTCCACTTCATACTTTCCTTCCAACACAGCTACGTATAGTCCTTAATTTAATACTTCATTTAGGTTTTTCATCATTAAAGTTCTTGTTTTTATCTGCTGTGACTTACCAAGCTGAAGAACGACCTGGTGCCAGCAAACTTAGATGATAAACCCGAAGGACACCACAGACACCAAAAATTGAGTGGGTGAGACATTTTAATGCCTGTAGTTTTATATTCGCTCAGTAAACGTGATTGTGACTCAAAGCACCAAACCTCATACTGTTAATAGCTGGCAGAAGGTTAAGTCTCCATTTGTTTCGTCCAGTTTTCACTCATTTCTCCTATTCAAGATACAGTTCTTCATCGATCCATTTTTAGACCTCTGTATTAACGCTTCTCGTGCTATCTGTCCTCAGTCAACATGTATTGTCGCCTCCAAAGATGCGTTCCTTTATCAAGCTCCTCTTTTTGAACGGTCCCCATTGCGCCTTTCTCCAGCATGTCACTTGTCACTTAACCATTATGACTACTGTTAAAGCTAAGTCATCATTCTTGTCTCTCCCTTTTCAAACACATAGCCTTCCTAAACCCCATTTATTTTCCCCAATCAAAGTTAACCATTGAAAGAACACCCACTCCCTGTCAGTCTCATATCCTCCCTCTATTGTTCCTCGTCCTCCTTCCAGCCGCGGTCCCACCACTCTGTCCCTGGAGCCGACAAGCACGACCCCAGGAGTGAGTCAACGCCCCCAGTTCGTCCCCGCCGTCATGGTAAGAATAGACTCGCCATTTGTGTGTTTGCAGCTCCGTTCCTTAGTTAATCAGATTACTGTGCTATTTTCATCCAGGGAACACTGCGATTGGTTTGCACGCGTAACGTTGCTTGACAAATGTAATAAAGGTTGCAGTGCTGCTGTGCGTGGAATGTTACTGGTAGTGTGTGTGTGTGTGTGTGTGTGTGTGTGTGTGTGTGTGTGTGTGTGTGTGTGTGTGTGTGTGTAAAATTCATAAAATTTCACCTGCTGTAGAAAGAATACTAGTCCCTCTTAAGATCCCAACAGAAAACGGACGGCGATCTTACTGTTCCTTGTGGCGTCTTATTTCTCCCGAAGCCTTCATTATTCACACCTGTTTTTCCCGTAACGCTACAGATTGTTTTTAGAGGATGATATTTGACCTGCGCGTTGTTCATTATTCACACCAGCGTTCACCAGCACGTTATGAAAAAGGTTATTTATTATTTTCTCTCCGTTTCCTGTTACATGAGATAGTTTCCTTTAGTGTCACTAGTAAAAGCGTAACGTATGATTTAGCTATTGATGTATTAACGAGTAGATTAGATTGATTAATCAGTGTAGCGTATAGCAAACTACCTGACGTGGGCCAACACATCTGCTGCTGTTTCTTGTTTTATTTATTTTTTTTTTTATTATTTATTTTTTTTTTTTTTTTCTTTTTTGACGATAATTAGAGGTTTTCTTTAGTTTATGAGTGTAACGTGTCACATACACCTGATTTATTTCACTATATATATTTTTTTTTCATTATTTCTTCTTATCTTATTTTTATTTTATTATTATCTATTCTATTTTTTTCGTATTTTTTCATATATATATATTTTTTTTTTTTTATTCTATCTTATTATTTTTGTGTGCATACAGTAGGAATAATGGACAGTACCTACAGTTTATCACACTCATAGTTCACCATGCTGTGACATTTTTCATTCCCAAACTCCTCTTGTTCTCCCCATCCTCATTTTTTTTTTCTTCTTCTTCTTCTCTAACCCCAATCTACTCTTTTTTTTTCTCACCCATTTTTCTTAAAACTCTCCCTTTTACTAATTTTCTCCTGTTTCTTTATTTTTATTTATCCCGTTTTTTTTATCACCCCATCCTCCTGTTTTTTTTTTTTTTTTTTCCATTTCTCCCTCTTACTCTTTTTTCTGCCAGTCACCTCGCCTTTTTCTTCTCCCACCCTCGCCTCATTTTTTTTTTCCTCCAGCGTACTGCCACACCTCAGAATGCATCGAGAAGGTCAATGTTCGTAACCCTTTAAATCTAGTAGTTTTTTTTTTTTTTCTATATTCTTATTTCGACAAAGATTACGTGGGTTTATGAAATTTTATACCTGCTCCCTTAAATTCGTTGAGGCGAAAATATGGGTCTGAAATACTCCAGTTCTATACGTATGTGTATGCCTTCACTTAATTCTGTGTCCTGTGTATCCTTTGGTTTCATGTCTGTGTATTTTTTTTATTTGTATTTATGTATTCTGTGTACCTATGTATCTTCTATCTCAGTGCCTTGTGTCCCCATCTTCATGTGTTCCTGTGTATCTTTACCTGTGTATCTTTCGCCCTTGTGTCGTGATCCTGCGATACTAAGTTACAATAGACTATTTTTGATCAATTTCAAGATGTCTTTTGGATTCTTAGCGTAAATCATTTTGATATTCTCTCTCTCTCTCTCTCTCTCTCTCTCTCTCTCTCTCTCTCTCTCTCTCTCTCTCTCTCTCTCTCTCTCTCTCTCTCTCTCTCTCTCTCTCTCTCTCTCTCTCTCTCTAGGACCACTTTCAGAGGACACAGAGATGAGTAGTCGGATTTTGATGTTTCTTTCACATTAACGACGCAGACTCCGCGTTAAGCCATCAACAGAAGCATGGAAACACCCTAAAAAGCCTCCTGGAAAAATTTCAGCTTTTTAACGGAACTGGAGGTAAGATGACCTAATTTAAGTAAGGCATCACATCACTTCTTCTGAATCCGTATTTTGAAACGCTTTGACCGCTCGATAATGTTACTCGTACTTTGAAGTGTCACATATATAAATAGATAGCCGGGTTCTCTCTCTTTCTCATTCACTTCATAGATGTTTTTCAGAATACCCTTTCGATCTTCTATACAGTTCACAGTAATGGGAATGTCTCCTTTCTACTCGCATTTGAAGAAAGAACAGAAACTTAATCTTATATTTCGCTCCCGTCTCGTCCTTTCATGTCTTGGGCTTGAGTACATCTGGTAGCAGAGAGAGAGAGAGAGAGAGAGAGAGAGAGAGAAGTACTGGTTGGCGGAGCGTTGTGGACGGGGTGAAAGGAAAGCTATATAGAGAGGAGTGAAGGCTGCACTGCTCTGATGCCCGACCACAGCTGGGTAGGGCTGGTGAATTGTATTGAATGTACTGAAACAAGACTGTCTTTAGAAATGCTTTGCTCTCTTCCAAGGACTGTTTGAACCCATGTACTGTCACTTTTCTTCTTCTTCTTCTTCTTCTTCTTCTTCTTCTTCTTCTTCTTCTCCTTCTTCGTCTTCGTCTTCGTCTTCGTTTTCTTCTTCTTCTTCTTCTTCTTCTTCTTCTTCTTCTTCTTCTTTTTGTTTTTGCCTTTTCTTCGTTGTTTTCTTTCTTAATGTACATCATCAGTACATCCACTATCATCCTCATCCTCATCATCATCCTCATCCTCATCATCATCATCATCATCATCATCATCATCATCATCTGTTCCACTATCACCTTCAGCATCATTTCATCTCCATGTCCTGTCATAAAAAGAAAATAAATGAATAAAAAACATTGGCCGCGTGTGGGAAGAAAGGGTGGAAATGCAAAATTCAGTAAATAAATGAATAAATAAACTAAATAAATAAGATAATAAAAGATCATAAAAATAGAAATAAAACAAGATGCACGAGAGAGAGGGAGGAGAGAGAGAGAGAGAGAGAGAGAGAGAGAGAGAGAGAGAGAGAGAGAGAATCATAACGGTGTATATGTTCACTTGATCATAAAAGAAAATGGCAAAAAAAAAAAAAGAAAAGTGAGATGAAATAAAGAAAATATATCATGGACTTAATTACCGACACTTTTTTTTTCATGGAGAGAGAAAAGAGGAGGTGGAGGGAAAACAGTTCAGTTCACGTGTGCCCTTCCTTGACATAGTGTGTGTGTGTGTGTGTGTGTGTGTGTGTGTGTGTGTGTGTGTGTGTTTCTGCTAAAAGAGAAAATATATGTGAATAGAAAATTTTAAACAGGAAAAAAAAAACATATGTCACACAAGAGAGAGAGAGAGAGAGAGAGAGAGAGAGAGAGAGAGAGAGAGAGAGAGAGAGAGAGAGAGAGAGAGAGAGACAGAAAGTGTGTTACATAGAAATACAGGCCACAACAGACCTTGCGGTCCTCACGAAATGACCCGTTCTAAGACTACTAAGGTGACAGTAGAAGAAAAAGACAGTAAAGTAGAAGGCTCTCTCCTCACCCTCCACTCCCTCCGGCATACAGGAAATAGGTGGGAAATAAATACCTTACAGGGTTAGATAAATAAAAAAAGTAAATAAATAAATAAAAAAAGATGAAGGAAATTTTTATAGGAAAGAATTAAAATAGATGAAATGAGGTGCATCCATTTCCTGGAGGCAAAATTTAATCTCTCACAAACAAACACTGTTAACCGCGAATTTGAGGCAAAATATTTATCGAGAGAGAGAGAGAGAGAGAGAGAGAGAGAGAGAGAGAGAGAGAGAGAGAGAGAGAATCACATTATAAAATATTTTCTAGATATCACCTCTCTTCACAAACAACCGCATTCAGTCATCTTCTCCACCCATCACCCATTCACCATCTGTTTCTGGTCGCCACAGTGCATCACCTACACCTTACACTGTCTCTGCATCTTCTCTTACACCCTGCACCCGAGTGTCTTCCTTCAGTGCATCCACAAGCCTTTGATCTTCCTCTTTTCCTCCTACCTGTTGCATCCTCCTTCCTCCCCGCCATGTACTCTTTATCTCTCACCTCTCCACCTGCTCAAGCCACCTCAGTCTTCTTTCTGTATCTTTGTCCCAGAACTTAGAGCCTCGTAGCATTGCTTAACACTCACTGGGATATATAGCAGTTCACAACACTAAAAGTAAGGTATGAAATCTTTATAAGGGGATAAAAGGAAAGATTTTGCAGTTTCTAGCCAGTATGATGTTTGGAAGTGGATGTAGAAGTAGAATAAATGTCTGAGTGGTTAAGAATTAAGGAAAGATGTGTCAGATGTCTGTAAAAGGCTTAAGTACCAAACACGAAATCCAGGTACAGGGCAAGGAAACAGATGGAAATGTTAGAACAGCACGTGTACAAAAATATAAGCACAGGAGTAGCGAGACATGGAAACTAAATTGTCCTTCATTCTGGAGGTTTTTTTTTTTTTTTTTTTATTTAACTTTTTTCTTTTTTTTGAGGGAGGAAGCCGCAAAATAGCAATGTTTTCTTTTTAATTATGTTCCTGCCCTTGGCCGACCTCCCACACACATGCACAAGGAAAGATCACCTCTCTGTCTATGACTCGAAAAACCAAGTGAGGTTATTAATGAAACTTCACATCCATAACGTAAAAACACAAAAATATATTAACGAAGAAGTGTAAATTTTGGCTAGTCATTGACATGTTTTATTTCTCGTGGTGTTTTGAAGCTGGTATCTCTCTCTCTCTCTCTCTCTCTCTCTCTCTCTCTCTCTCTCTCTCTCTCTCTCTCTCTCTCTCTCTCTCTCTCTCTCTCTCTCTCTCTCTCTCTCGTAGCCTTAGGGAGAAGAGTTCATATATTCCTTACGCAAGTCCATCTGAGCTCTCTGACAGCAATCCCTCGAGGCGGTAGTAACAGACATTTACAAATTATTTCAGGTCTGTACTGCCGCTGCTAAATGCCTACCCACTCTCACCTGTTATGTCATCTTCTTCCTGTGCAACACAATCATCGCCACTTCTTTTAGTTTCCTTATTTTTTTTCCTTGCTGCACCGGCCAATTTGTATAACTAGTTTGTCTTTTTAATTGCACACATCGAGGCAGTTAAACATCGGTGCATTTTTTTTTTTTTATTTCTTTTGTTCAACGCTTTGTTCTGACAAGGATTATTTTCAAAAGTCGAAAAGAATGATTGCTTGGCTTCTGAGATGTGTGTGTGTGTGTGTGTGTGTGTGTGTGTGTGTGTGTGTGTGTGTGTGTGTGTGTGTTTTCATTATTGATGGTGAATGCTTATTTAAACTTCCAATAGAATTATTTAATCCCTTCACTGCGACATCTAGCAATTGACAGCACTAGAGGCACAATACAAGACCTACACAAGCACGTACTGGAAAGAAAAGGGAAGGATAAAAATAACTTTCCAGTTTCTTGCCCCTGTAATGTTTAGAAGTGGCTGCAGGACAAAATGAAGCATCTCGAGTGGTTCGCGATTAAGACAAAGTGTGCCAAACAGCAGTGAAAGAGTTAAGCACTTTGAACTACCAGTAGCTTCCGTGAGTGCCTTTTAAAACTAGTCGAGATGGGACGTCGAAATCTTTAAGAATATGCGCCTTGATATCTTGTTTATTCTGTAAGAGAGTGACCTATGCCAAGGCTTTGTTATCTCACAAGGATTACTTTCGGAGGTCACACGAAACAATTACTTGGCTTCTCAGGAGTGTTTTTTTTTTTCTTCTTCTTCTTACTATCGACACAGAAAACTTGATTAAACTACCACTAAATAAAAACGCTTTGAAGTCGCAATATCTTCCACTACAGCCTTTTGAAACCAGTCGAGGTAGTAATGTCGAAATATACAAGAATACGCGCCTTAATATTATGTTCATCTATACAGCCAGATATTTATAAAAGACCGACCTATGCCATACGTCACCTTGTATAGCCAGGTTTAATTATTAACTGAGCTTGTTGAGGCACGCTATGTACTGTGAGTGAAGGGAATGCGGAGGCGGAATGTGAAAGTGCAAAGTCAGACACCTGAGCCGCGCGTGGGAGTGTGCTACTGTTACTCCACCCAGACCTAAACACTCCCTGAGGACGAGAACAGGAGGAGGAGGAGGAGGAGGAGGAGGAGAAGGAGGAGGAGGAGAAAGAGGAGGAAAACGAAGAAGAAGAGGAGGTGGAAAGGGAATAAGAAGATGAATGAGAAGAAGAAAAAAACAAAGAAGAAGAAGAAGAAGAAGAAAGAAAAAGAAAAGGAAGAACAAGAACAAGAGCCGGAGGAGGAGGACGACAAAGACAACATCAACGACAACAACAACAACAACAACAACAACAACAACAACAACAACAACAACATCAACATCAACATCAGTAACAACAACAAAGCCGGGCCGTGCTTAACTAACACTCTCAGTTGTTGTCGTTCGCATCAAAACTATTACAGGATGAAGAGTCGTTGGAATTGTCACGCTTGGTTTATTTTCCAGCGGCGCCAATACATTTCAGGGAAAGAGAGAGGCGGGGAAACGCACTAGAGAGAGAGAGAGAGAGAGAGAGAGAGAGAGAATACCTTGATTGCGTCAGCTTACACTCGCCCTACAAACTCTTTTCCGGCAGATATGACTTGCTCGCCGCCGCTCCAGGTGAGAAATCGTCGCTTTTAATTAACTTCTGTAAGTGACACTCACCTCTCCTGAAAACTCCCGATATGAGAAACGCGCGAGGAAGGGAACACGCGCCGTATTTTCAAGTGTTTCTGTGCCTTAACTTGGATGTCCTTTGCAAGCTTCAGATGAAATTTCTGAGGTTTTTAAATAGGTTTTCGCAGTCGTTGTGGTAGTTTAAGATGTCCTACATCGTCAAAGGAAAAAGGCGTTCATGTAAAACGTTATTTATCATTTTTGCAAGCACCGTAAGAAGTTGTTGAGGTTTTTAAGTAGGTTTTTGAGATTTTTGTGGTTGTTTTAAGTATTCTGCACCATTAAAGGAAAAAGTACTCCTAAAAAAAAAACGTTACTTATACTTTTTCCAAGCGTCGGACGAAATTATTGGGGTTTTTAAGTAGGCTTTCGTGATTCTTGTGGTAGTTTGAAGTATTGTGCGCCATCAAAGGAAAAAAAATACCCATAATAATCTGACTGATAATTTCTGTGTCGTTTTGAATGGTAGCCCTAATG
>NC_087168.1:16499649-16549649 GCF_035594125.1 Scylla paramamosain
TTAAGGAACTAAATCCAGAGGGGAATGTTAACCTCAGAAAGCCATAGAGGGAAAGAATTAAAAGACGTACACAAAAAAACAAAAGTTGGTGGAATGTTAGTGTTAACGCGAGACTGTTAAAGGTTGAGGTACTAAACTTAAACTACACCTCCGTAAACTCGTCTGTTTCTTTTATCTCGTTGGACATTGATGAAAACTGCGAAAATTATATAGAAGGGAAAATAAATAGACGCACACGAAAGATAATACAAAAATAATACTTAAGCTTTGGGACAATAAATTTAAACTACGCCTTGACAAAACCTTATAAGATTAAAGACAGGAAAATAACGAGACTACTCAAAAGATACACCTCATCTGCATTGTTGAGTCGAGACTGTTAAGGTCTTCGAACACTAAACTTAACTACACCTTCCTAAAAGCACGAATCTTTGGTCTTGTGGTACATTGACAAAACCTTAGGAAAACATACAGAAAATATTAAAAAAAAAAAAAAGCCTCATACCAAAAATAAACAAAAACTTAAGTGGAATGTCATACTGTTAACTTGAGACTGTTAAGATTTGGGGCATTAAACCTCCCCAAACCTTCCTTTCTTTCATCACGTGGCACATTGACAGGCAGGTCTTTCCTCAGCCCTCCTCGCCTGGGAAGCTGCCTCCCTGATTCCTGCCAGGGTACATAATTGAATGCATAATAAGATGCCTAAGATTGCCTCCATTAAGAACCAACGCGAAATGTTGAGTCTGGCGCGTATTTTGAAACACTGCACTCTCATAAAGACTATTTTTAAAGACCACAGAGATGATTAATCATGTTCCCATGGACATTTTACCGATTGATTGTCCACTATCCTTATTAAACTATCACCAGAACCACGAAAACACCTTTGGAAACCTTAATAACTTCCACTAGAGCTTGGTAAAGGTTGTTGAGGTGAGGTATCAGTGAAAGAAGTCGAGATGAGGAGTTGAATGAAAGCAGTCGAAGTAGAGTCAAATGAAAGAAGTCGAGGTGTGGAATCAGCCAATGAAAGTAGTCGAAGAGTCAGTGAAGGTAAGGGAGGTAAGGAATCAAATGAAAGTCAACCAGTGAAAGTAGTTAGGTAAGAAGTCAGTTAAGTAAAGCAGTCGAGGTAAGGCATCTGTACATTTCGGGATCGTGGTTCATCTAATATAGCAACAAGGTTATCACAGCCCCAGAGACCTTGAGGGAATAGTGTCTCGGCAGTGATCGGGGCCCGTGTGTCTTCCCTGACATGTGGTTCGCGTCTCGTGCTCCCCAGAGGCCTCGTGGCTTCTCTCGCGTCCCAGTGGTGGTGTCTCCTCATCCCCGGCATGTCATTATCGTAGACTTGTGATGAATGTTTTCTTGTGGTGTTGTGTTGGTGTTTTAGTTTAGTTTACGTTGTTTCGTTCTAATGTCTTCTTTCTTCTTTATTTGGTTCATTTACAACGATTATGATTACTACCATATTACTACTACTACTACTACTACTACTACTATTAAGATAATGATAATGACACATCCCCCATTCCCGCCCTTACTCACTCTTATTTATTTATTACATTATTCTGCTAAACACTGTGTGACTGATGCTATCGGAAATTAGTATAGATCTTTTATTCCCATCTCGCCTTCCTATTATATACCTGTTAGCTGTGCGCTGTATATACCTGAAGTACCTACACAATACTAGGTTTAAATGAAAATGGTAACATGATACATAGCAATACGGAACACAATATCTAGGAACACACACACACACACACACACACACACACACACACACACACACACACACACACACACACACACACACACACACACACACAGTACCTAAAGCGAAGCAATGCATGGAGTATTTCATAATAACACGTGTCAGAAACTTCAATCAAGACACACTAGTCCATCGCTCTTCCATTACGAGCATTCAGGAAATTAAATACGTAAATCAAAAAAATAAATAAATAAATAAAAATACGTTCTGCCATCACGAATATGTAGCTCTTGTGCTGAAAAATAAATAAATGAATAGATACGCTTTTCCTTATGAGTATTCAGGTTTTGTGCGGAAAAAAAAAAAATAGAGATACCTCCTTCCTTTACAAATATTCAGGTCTTGTGCGGAAAAAAAAAATAAATAGATAAATAAATACGCGTTTTCTTATGAATGTTCAGATCTTATGCAGAAAAAAATAAATAAATATCCTTTTCCATTACGAGAATTCAGATTTTACGCAACAAATAAACAAATTAACATACACACACACACACACACACACACACACACACACACACACACACACACACACACACACACAGACATTCCCTCGCCCTTGCTGTTACTCTTTCCTCCCTCAGAAGACCCATGAGGTTTGGGAAGCGAGGAGGAGACAACCCAGCGCTGCCTTACACCTCCTCTTCCTCCCCCCACTTGCCCGGTGCCCCCCGCCTCCCCGCCGAAGCGCCCCCTCAGCCAGATGCGCTGGATGGTCTCCGCTTCGTCGGACGCCCGCATTTGTTCCTCAGCAAGATATTTTGGAGGGACACCGTGGAGGAAAATGTTCTCTTCCGGGAGAGGAAATTGAGACTCTGGAGAGATCGAAAGGTTTGGGAATCCTCATATTTTTTCTCGGAACAGTGTGTGTGTGTGTGTGTGTGTGTGTGTGTGTGTGTGTGTGTGTGTGTGTTTGTGGTGGTTTTGTGTTTTAATTTGTTACTGTATTCACGTTTCGAGCATTTTGTGATTTTGTTTGTGTAATTTGCATGTTTGTGGTCAGTAAAATATCCATCTATACATCTAAGTCAGGGCCTGTGTTTTGAAACTCCTTGTTCTCCCATAAGGACTTTTTTTTTAAAGGATACAGAAGTGATTAGTCGGGTTTTCATGGGTGGTTTCTCATTGATGGTGCAGAATCCTTGTTAACCTGTCATTAGAATCATGAGAACGCTCTTGAATATCTGATTAGCTGACACTGCAGCCTGAAGAATAATCGAGGTAACATGCTAAAATATCTAAGAATGCGATTCCTGGTTATCAAGTAGATCTTTTACTCTCACAAACTGAACAATCACCACTATAACTTTCTGAGCAAATGCTACAATTTCAAGCCCGACAACTTTCCTTAGCGGGATAGGTTGTTTAGAAAGAATGGGTCTTATCACCTTTTTAGACGTGCAACACAACCAACCTTGATATGTATGAAGAAGTAGCATATTTTTTAAACAAGCCTTCCATTTCCAGAAGTGTCACCAGATCGTTGATGACCCCAGCAGGTGCCAGGATAACGCGTTCACAAGATTATTCCGAAGCTTCGAGGACCAAGGCGAGCATTCCCATGAAGCAGGTGAACCCAACGAGAGTCCTTGCGCCGTGGACCCGAGGAAATGTGCCCACGGTAATGACATCCGGAAGCGTCTGGCTGGCACCGACAAGGCTACAAGGCCATCTTTTAACGACCACTCTCTCAGAAAACGATCCCACAGCAGCGCAAATTTAAGTAATCGCAGCAGGACCCGCGGCGAGCGTCCCAGAGACAGTGAGAAGCACAAAAGACACCGGAACTTCTCGAACAAGCCCCCAGAACGCCTCCATCACACCGGTGGTGTCTCTAGCGCTGCCAAGAGACATCCCTTCAGCCCTGGCAGGAGAAGGTCGCGGCGGTCCGTGGTGGAGGAGGTGGTAGAGGGACTGATGGAGATGCTAGACCTGGAAGTTCTCCCCGTCAATCCCAAACACTACGGTTGTCACGACCTGCCTTTCCCGGGCCTGGATTAGCCTGCCATTGCTCCTGTGTCGGCGTCGCGGCGCCCCAACACTTGCTGCGCCATAGCCAAATCGTAACACTTCCTATGTCGAAAGGAAGCCAAACCCTACATGAATTTTGCCTTGTCTAGGAAAGTCTGATACCGCCTTGCACCAAATTAAGGCAGCTTGAATTGAACATTGTCACGAAAGCATAGCATAATACATTACATATACACTTAATAGCTTGGAAACATCCAACACCTCCTAATTAACTCAACGTGAACTGTCGAATCATGAACATCATTATGAAAACTTATCCTAATACTTTGTTTTCTGATAGTTCTCTGCTGTGTACCTCTCTCCTTTAGGTGAATTAACTTGTATGATCTTGATGCAGCAACAGCTGAGGGTCATGAGGCGCTGCTAGTCGGTAAGATCTAAAGTAATCTGTATTTAGTGTTCTGTCAGCTGCTTCCCAGTCACTGAGGGTCTGCGGTGCGGCAAGCAAAGCAAGTTGTTCATGTCAGAGTGGTGTTTGACCATTCACTTATTGACTGAGTGACACTTGTTGCTTCGTTGCTTTGTTTTAGTCACCATGGATGAGTTTGCTGAATTTGAATAAATTACAGACACAGACTGTTTCAAAGTGTTTTAAAAACTCTGTGACTGTAGCGTCTCTCGAATTGACACTCAAAACTTGCACAAGACCATTTGATTAAACTCAAAGAGGAAATCATAGCAGTTAAAGGGGTAACAGTAGTTGTTTGCTTTGTGAGGATTCCCCATGGTTGAAACGTTGGTATTGGAGAAACTTTATCTTGAAAATTATCTTAATACATGTGACATTTATCACCAGACTTATTACATCAAGAGAATTCCCTTATCCTTTTCATAAGGATTAAAGAATATTACGTTTCTTACTTGCTTGATTATAGATATTCTAAATGTGTCCTTTAGGTTTTGTCAGTGAGCGAGTACGTACATTTTAGAAGGATCTAGAAAATGACACACTTGTCTGAATAAACTTTCTTGTATCAAATGAAGGATTTTCTTGCAAATAAAAAGCACGTAAGGTCAACTGGGGATAGTGTGTGTGTGTGTGTGTGTGTGTGCGAGTGAATGTACACATGCGTTCCTCTACATCACCCATCATTTAGTAATTCAGTATTTTTCCCCTTACGTTCCGAGTCACAGTCGCGTCAGCCACACACCATCCAGGGACAGCAGGCAGCAACACTCACCACCACCGCGGCGATCCAAGCAGCGCACCTCCCATTGCTGTCTTGCGGAGGAAAGGCTCAGTATTAGGACCTGTATTCTTAAATGTTCCGTCGCTTTACTCGACTAATTTTAACACGCTTTAGTAGATATAAGGGTTCAGGGTTCTCTATAAAGTATTTATGACCCTAGTGATCGCTTAACAAGGATTATGTACCGTCATGGAAAAGCACCAATAAGAACCCTGACTGATCATCTCTGTGGCCTTTGAAAATAGTCTGATAAAATTCCGAGGCGTTTAAGGAGACGAGGCTACATGTATATGCACGATTGCCAACTCTAATAAAGGATCAGCAGTCACTTGATTATATTTGTCCTCAGGCTTGATATCTGCAAAAGAATTAAGCACATTTAGTTTAGTGGCGTCTTTATGTCTGATTACTCGTTTGGAGAATTACTTATACCAAAGCGACTGACTATTTAACAGAGCTGAACTAGACTTGAAGAAGCGCCAGGTAAACTTGATTGAGTCTCCGGTCTTTTCGGTGTCCAGAAACGCCGCTGGTTTAGTTAAGAGTACTACGAAGAAGAAGGAACTGGAGAATTATGGCATAGTACTGCTTACTTATTACGGCGTGATTAAATCTGCACAAAGAACAGTAACATACACCATATGACTGCTGTTAGAGAGTTATTAGATAAATGGAGAATTATCATATAATATTCCCTTCTTATCATAGTTTGGTTGCAATCACGACAATGACAATAATACAAATTCTGTGACTGCTGGTAAAAGTAGAAGTATCACCGTACGTCACTTCATTCAAACTTTTTCTCTTACCAGTCATAAAAAGTTACGAAAATAACTAATATAAATCGTATTACAGGTTCTCTGTCATTCGTTCATCTTTGCGGTGATGAACCACTGTTTGAATCTTTCCGCCGAGCAGGAGTGCCGAGCAGTGCTTCGAAGTAACTGGAACACTTATCCGTGTTCACGAGGCCGCTCAGCTGGGAGAAGCACGCAGTGCGTTGACGGCTGTGGACGCGAGTAGTGGTGGACTGCAAGCAGTATCTCTGGACCTAAATTACCGTTCCGTTTGATTGTTAATTGGTGTGTTCAGTAGGACTCGCTAGCGGTGGCTGTCCTGGTGTTGCTTGTTGTTGTGACCGTATAAGATTGGCTGTTCGTGCCCGGTGTGTGCATAGCGTGTTGCGGGGAGTTCACGCAACCTTTAGTGAAGCCTACTTAGTTTGAGGCGTGATATTGATGGCGCCCATCATGAACCACCGGAGAGGAAGCAGTGGGCGGCGCTACGTAAGTATCTGGATGTTGATGGGGATTGGGTTGTATGTTGTGTGCATAAGGTGTAGTGGGCTAGGGGTGTTGTAATACATTTTTCTTGTAGAAACTTTGTGTTATGAGCTTTTCAATTGAAAAGTAATGAGTTTAGTCGGGGTAGGAATGGTAAGTGAGAAGTTTACGAAATCTTTTTTTCATGTCAAAGAATTAGTCTTGCAGGTTTTTTAGGTAATTTTCAGGGTTCGGATTTTCGAATAGGAACTTGTAATAACCATTTGGGTTTCTTTTAACCTAAGTAACCCTGCAATGTTTAAGATATACCATAAGGTATATTTCAAGTTTTCAAAAAGGCGGTAATAGCGCCCTTTATTGAGTTTACGTAGATTGTTTTATGCGAACGAAACTTAAATTTTAATGTATTACGAGTGTAAGTGGTGGTTGTTACTACAGCTTTCTTGAATCACGGTAATTGTGCGTTGGAACTGTTGGATGGTTACATGAGGTTGAGTGAGTAGGAACTATCGGTGGACAAGATTTTACTCGTAGATTAGCCAATTGACGAGGCGCGACTGTACCTCATTTTAGGGAGCGTGTTCCCATTGTAGGGATTTCCTTACCATATGTCGGCTGCTCGTCTGGATTAAATTTATACCAGGCTATTTTATCTAGTTAAGCTTGTTAGAACCATACTACTTTATCTAGTTAAGCCTGTTAGAATCAATATGAGCATTGCTTTTTTCATTCACCCCAGTACCACGCAGGTAAGTGTTCACAGGTGAGTCGCAGCCTGCACAATATTTGAACTGCTCGTAACGTCAAATTTGGTGTGGCGCTAAAAAAATAATTGCAGCGAGTTAAAACCATTAACAGTAATGTAATGCGCGTAGCCGTGTAAGTTTTTATAACCATTGTGATGCGTCCACCCACAGAGCTTCCTGGATTTGTCCAGCGGCAGTGCCAGTCTGAGGCCGCGCAGCTCATCCACCAGCGTGCTGACGGTCACTGAGTCCACGCCGCAACTCAGGTGAGTGGCTGGCGGAATTTGGGATCTGCTATTCTCTGCAGCGTCCATTTGTATGAAAGTAGATAAATTGAAGTGTAGATAAATTGAAGTGTATGGAAGTTGCAGTATTGTAAATAGTAACATGAAACGAGATCATTTGAGAAGTACGTATTAGCACAAACATTAGAACATTTTTCTGAAGGGATGCGAATGCTTGTTTATAAACAGTCTTCCCGATTAATCAACGCCAGTGGTTATATGTGCGTGGTTTTTGAGTTTATGGAATTGAAATGTATAGCTTTTGGTGAGACTCGCCTTCCTTGGTACTCGGCGGCTATAACTTGCGTATAGACACGTACTATAAACGTAAGTGTATAGAAAAATGTACTGTACATTTAAAACGCGGCTTGCCTTCCATGGTACTCAGCGACGATAACTTGTGTATAGAAACACGCTATACACGTAAGTGTATAGAAAAATGTACTGTACATTTAAAACGCAGCATCCATAGTTACATAGAGCAAGCGTACAGAAACGCGTAAGAGTATAGAAAATGTATACATCAAACGCGGCATTTACAGTTACATAGAGGAAGTGTACAGGAAGCCTTTGTATTTTTGTGATGAAAGGAGTCCGGCTGACTACAGACGTCCCCCACCCACGCCCTGCACCACGCCGTGTTTCATCAGCCCGCGCATGGCCTTCACCACGCAGTTCGGCTACGACTCCCCGATTCAGGTGAGTTAAAGGTAAAGTTCATGGCTGATAAATGGAATGATAATTTGTAAGCTTCTAGAACATGTTTGTAAGGATTGTCAGTTTTTTTTGTTTTGTCAGTTTTTGTTCTCATCAGATAATCACGTGTGGCGGCAGCAATGTGTTGAAGCCCATAGTCAAGCGTTTCTGGCTCGGCCCTCTGCTGTGCTCGAAGAAAGGTCTGCTTTTCGTCACCCTCCTCACCATCGGCATAGTATCGTTCCTCCTCCTGAACAGTAAGAATCTGACAGTGTTCTACGGAAGACTTTTGGGATTCATAGGCCACAAGACTAGTGGCAATGTAATCTATAAAGTGATCTATAAAATAGTCTTCATGATTCTTGAGTAATTTAAAATGATTCTGCATCATCCGTAGGAAAGTTATCCATTGAATTACATTTGACCACTGAAAATAAATATTGAGGGAGCGTTTCAAATACAGAACTTCTGACTCGGAAAAAACGCCTAAATTAAGTAGTCGGATATCATGTGCGTAATTAATCTAGCGTCACTTATTTGTTCAAATTAATTAAGACTGTGTTACAGGGAAGGAGTACGGGCTGCGAACAGAGGGACAGTGTGACGCCCAGGACTCCACGGCACCATGCCATAGCCACGAGGCAGTCAATCCCCTGAAGGTATGGGTAAGGTGAAGGCAAGGTTAGCATTGGGAATTTCATGAATATACCGGTATGGAAGTGTTATTTAGCGTATCGTTATTCAGAAAGGAAAAGCTTATTTCATTTACTTTAAATGTGTTGAAAGAGGTAACTTAGCGCTCTGCTTTTCAGAGATTTCTTAGACGAGAGAGCTTCACTTCGGAACAGTCCACCCCAGACACCGAAAAGAGCGAGGCTCCGGTGGCACAGGAAGGGGAGGAAAAGGAGGAGGAGGAGGAGGAGGAGGAGGAGGAGGAGCAAAGGGTTGTAGAGCACAGGATCAACAGGCCAAGAATGTTGACTGTCCAGGGCCAGTATGAAAGCAGTGCGGAGGAAATGGATGAGCAGGACACTTCACGGAAGTCGGCCTTCACTGACAAACAACAAACTGGTGATGAAAAGAGAAGCGAGGAAAGCGAAGGCAGAGATCACTTTTCCAGAGAAGACCTTCAGCGGGTAAGGCGTGCTGTCATGGGTGGAGATGGGCCCTATCCAGAAGCACAAATGAACAACGAAGAGCAGCATTCCATGAGAGTTATCAGCGAGGAGGCGCTGCCGCCCACGCCGCAACAACCTGGCGGTGTAGAACCTGAAGATGAACGCGAGGCGCGTAGCCAAGGATATACGCACGAGGAACCTCTCCAAGGGGGCCATGAAAACCTGGATCAGCTTTACATCCAGCACAGGAACCTGGAGCGTCAAGGTTACCACCGTGAGCAACAAATTGTGCAGCAAGAAATAGAAGCACAAGAAATGTTGAGACTCCGCCAGCAGGAGGAAATGTGGCAGGAACAAAGGCGCCAGGCCCACCAGAGGGCGCGAGAGAGCTATCCTCCGCCACATGGGAGGAGGGAGCATTACCCGCCCGGGGCGCCCTACCACGCAGAGTCAGGCGGGCTGGACAGGCAGCACCCAGTGTGGAGGGACCACCAGCTTCATGGACAGAGGCTGCCGAGGGGCGTCAATCCCCGCAGGTATTACAGGAGCGAGGACCTGTGATCCATGTTAACTACCCGGTTTTAAATGTGATTTGTTAACTAACATTTTGCTTAACTAAAAGTAAAATGTTTGTAATTCAACGCTGAATGCAGTTTGCAATAGTCATCGCTGCAAACTGTTTTAAAATAGATTCTAAGTTTAATAAACAATTTTAGCCGAGTTGATGTATATTTGGAGTTAAACCTTTCCTTATGGCAGGTCTTCAGCGTCACCAGTGAGTGAGAGTTGACTGAATATTCGGGTGCTCAAATACGCTGTTTTCACAAGATAGAGTTGACTGAATATTCGGGTGCTCAAATACGCTGTTTTCACAAGATGCGTGGTTTGGGTCTATTCTGGAAACCATTCGGCGCTTTTATCTCGATAATCTGACCAGGCTCTAGTTAAGAATCCCATTGTCTATGTTAACGAGGAGGAAAACCCAAAACTTGAATCCTCTGTGGCCTTAGTATTAGAATAGTCTTAATGAGAGCTCTTGTTTTAAAACAAGAACCTTTGTACAAGTGGAGAAAAAATAGGTCAAAGACAACGCAACGCACCACGGAGCATATAACGGGACATAAGGCGAAAGATTTCGTAGACTGCAACAGAGCGAAGTAAAGTCGTGAGTAGAGAATTATCAGGTAACTTCAATATCATTGCGCATAACTCCTTCACTTTGGACGAGGCACTGATGATCAGCTGGCGCCGCTGTGTCGGTCTACGTAGAATTAATCGACCATCGAGTTGGTCAGACATTACGCGCGTGTTCATGACTGCATGATGGCCGCCATAGCACAGCGCACACGCACGAACACATGGCACAGTGGTCATGTCACGGAATGGAGGAAACGTTGGCAGGAGGGTTCAGGCAAAACAGCTGCCCCTGGTGAGGCTCGAACTCACAACCCCGGCATGGCTCCGCAGCAACCACTGTCTATAAGTACCGTGCGCTAACCGATTGCGCCACAGGGGCAGATGATAGTGCAGGTGATGGGTTCAGTAGTAGTAGTAGTGATGACTGGCAGTAGTAATGGCACAGCGGTGGTGAAGACTGGCAGAAGTAATGGTATAACGGTGGTGATTGGCAGAAGTAGTGGCACAGCGGTAATAATAGCTGTATATAATAGTAATGGTAACAGTAATGGTGTCACACAATTTGTTATACACATTCTCAGACTGGATTAAGGAAAGTTCATTGCATCTGCAGTTCATTCTTTACTAATCAAAAAAAGAAACTTCATAAATTACCAACTAGAAGCAGGAAATAAAATGTTGGTGTGTTGCGGTGCGGCTTGCATGCGTAACACCTGAGTGCGGCGTGTTGGTCACTTATCTTTGTGTGTGTGTGTGTGTAACTACAGCACTGGTGAATGTGGTCGGTCGGTCAGTAGTGAAGAATGTACTCGGGCATCATCCTCGGTCAGCCGTCGTGATGGAGGAAGGCAGGGACGAGGGAGCGGCGGCACGTGAGGCAGGCTAGCATGCGGGGTTGTTGCCCAGGAAGAAGGTGAGGATGTCCACGCCATCTTTGCGCATGAAGAATTCTCTGATTTCTTGTGAGATCTGCGGGTACTGACAGTGGATCTCCTGCAGCACAGTTCTGATGCGGCGCTGCACACAAGCGGTCTGGCAGGACTTGCATATCCGCGCGCCACCCTGATTCGTCACAAAATCTGTAAGAAAGGAAACTCATGGTCCGTATTCTAAAGTGTTTCTTGTGCTTCATCTCGGCTACTGATTAGCAGGCTCTGGTATTTGAAAGCAGTTTTCGTGAGAGAACAAGGCATGTCAACCTTTTGCATTCACTTTTTTTTTCTTTTTATTTTAAATCCTGCGATCATCTGACATCTCCATACAAAGCCTGATACCTGGTCGATTTTCAGATCAGAAGATTTCA
The DNA here is from genome assembly GCF_035594125.1 of Scylla paramamosain. NCBI lineage: Eukaryota > Metazoa > Arthropoda > Malacostraca > Decapoda > Portunidae > Scylla > Scylla paramamosain. The sequence continues at coordinate 16,511,218 of NC_087168.1, forward strand.
GAACGAAGAAAAATGTTTAATATATCGGCAATCCGGAAGTCACTCAACAAATAACAAAATCGACGTATGACAATTTGTCATTAACAATAAAAGCTAAAGAAAAGTGTAACCGTAGGTAAAAGTGTAATTGTTCTCAAATTTTCTTCTCGATTACTTTTAACAAATTCCAGTTGAAGTTCTTGGGGTTTTTACGGGTCTTTTTTTAAGTGATAGTGATTCTCTTGTCTAGGATGACTCTAGTGATAGCTTAACAAGGCTTCTGCAACATCTACAGAAAAACACTAATGAAAAAATCGAATTCCTTTGGTCTGAAAATCGCGTTTCAGAATATGAGCCCTGCGTGCCGCGTGCCCCATGTCGGTAAGGTTAGTAGTAGGTGCATCGCGGTAATACTCACACTGCATTGCCTTGCCCAGCCTGGTGCACGCCTTGTCGTACAGGATGCAATTGACGTGCCACCTCACGGAATTTTCATTACTCAGGGTGCTTCTCATCTCACTGAAGTCTTCCACCAACAGCGGCTTATAGAAGACACTGAGGCTGCGAGGGATGGCGCGCTGAGCCTCCAGATACTCCTCCGCTGAGCACTCCAGAGGGTCTTGGACTTGAGTCTGGGCGGAGGCTGTGTTCGCCGAGCCCACCGTGAGCACCAGGCCGACGCACGCCCACACGAACATCATGGCGCTTGTGACGAAGAGCGTTCTTTCTTTATTTGAAGGCTTAGAAGAAGGACAAAGAGGGTCTGAGATTGTGTCGCTTGTCTCACTTCAACAGGCACTGACACAGGTCTCCGGGACGGCCACTATTTATATGATGACAGATCCAGACTCCTCCTTCTCCTCCTCTTCCTCCTCCTCCAGCTCGATTCTCTTGTGGCCGTGAAGGAAGGATTATTTCAGCACGCCGCGTCGCAGCTCCGGATTGGCGGCGCAGAAAGAAAAATGCGCGTCACTTTTTTTTGGGGGGTGATCTGTTTTTCGTTTCGTTTTTCATGAGGTTCGATATCGCCATAATCACGAAGCGTCCAGAGGAGTGAGAAGAATTATTATGGGTGATATGATTTTGGCTAGTTATTGTGGAAGAAAGCGTTAGTTAGGAAAGTAAGGAGGTGGGTAAGTACATAGTTGTATGAATATTCTTAGCCCCACCGTTAGATACATATGCTTTATCACGGCACAAAACTATGTGTGTTATTCCACAGGCAATGATAGACACACACACACACACACACACAGTCCAGGTATGAGTTCACATATTTTGTCTATATTAACATGTAGCACAAGTTTGAAATCCATTACTGAACCCGTGAGTCATAACACCAGGTAACATTGCCGTATCTCACTTGTGTGTGTGTGTGTGTGTGTGCTGGTCCACGTGGCGCGCTAGACCATCAAACGTGACCAGCGGCGGGATTCACAAAAAAGGTCTGAAAAAAAGTTGGATAAAATCTTTGTTACATGAACCATATTTTTTGTTTACGTGAGAGAGAGAGAGAGAGAGAGAGAGAGAGAGAGAGAGAGAGAGAGAGAGAGAGAGAGAGAGAGAGAGAATATATATCATAAAAATCAGAAGAGGATTGAAACACGAACTTTTATGCAAAAATGAAGTAGCAGGCGTACATTTAGAATTCTAGGTATCATGATTCACGTTATTTCCCGTTTTGTAGCCGATCATTCACCTTCGAATGTTGGTTTTTTCAAATGAAAGTTTTTACTTCCCCACATGATCAGAGGAAAAACTGAACGTAGACCCATCCAAGGACACGTTGCTCTTCTAGGCATTATAAAACAACCTTCCTAGTATTGTATTCTTGATTTTACTCCCCGTCCTTTCATCTTTTTATATTGTTAATTCACTTGACTAATGCATAAATCATTGGTGAATACTTTGAATTAAGAAAATACGCTGTGATTTAACTTTCCCTTCTATTTGGCATGTTTTTCCTTAATTACTTAGGAATGAGACATTTCTTTTTGATTTACAGCCACCTTGCATTATGCTGGCTAGGCATTGCGAAACTTATTCTTTTAATTCCGCTTTTATTCCTTTTTTTTTGTGTGTGTGTGTGATGCTCATAAAAATTTCATTGCCTCTAGTGCGATGAATTGTTGCATATCGCAGTGAAATGGTTAGAAAGGAAACACACTGGGACTGGGAACACTTTAAAAATAGTGATCATGTGAACGTGACTTGAGACCATTAGAATCAGTGTACAGGAAAACATTCTCCCCGAAGTTACATCTGGAATAAATTTAACAGTGTTGCAATGTAGCTAATTAAGTATTAGCCAATAGGTTTGTAGCTCGATAAGATGCTACGTTTTCCTTCAGTCAAGGCGGAGAATTATACGACTCCACTCAGATGGAGCTCATACAGTGGTTCTTATTCTGAAACACTTCTGCGTCTTATCTCAGTCACTTTCAACAGGCAATAGGTGTTTCGGCAACTTTTAACAGGCAATAGGGGAAGTTATAATTTTCAAGTGTGCTTAATGGTGATCTAACAAGGATTTTGCTTCGTTAATGAGGAAAAACACCACAAGAACACGAGTAATCTCTTCGGTTGGCCTTTCAAAACATTTTTATGAGATGGCGCCACTCCCGAAGACAAGACTAGGAAATTATTAAACCGTTTCCTAGTTTGCCATATAAAGGCTTAGTTATTCCGACCAACAGGTTTAACCCTTTCTCATTCCCCACTTGCATTTTCTATCCTTTTTTTTTTTATTCTGGACGCTTTTGGAGAGGTTTTCCCGCGTTTTCTCTCTCTCTCTCTCTCTCTCTCTCTCTCTCTCTCTCTCTCTCTCTCTCTCTCTCTCTCTCTCTCTCTCTCTCTCTCTCTCTCTCTCTCTCTTTTCTTGTACCGTCACGGCCGCCTGACCATCACGCAGTGACCCTCGACCAAAGTGACACAGACGCCAGTGTTTCGCTACAGAGTTCTTATAAAACGAATCCAAGAGTTCCTGGTGCTTTTTTTTTTTTTTTTTTTAGGATGTCCACTTTTTTTCCCTAATTTTCTTGTAAGTTTAGTTTATTTTCACACTCAGACACCAGGTGAAAAAAGAAGCATAAAATAGAAATTACCACGTTCTTTTCTTTATTCACCTGTATTTATGTATTTTATTTGTTTGTTTATTTGTTTACTTGTTTATTTATTTTTATTTATTTATTTATTTATTCATTCATTTATTTATGTATTTTTTCACTTATAATTTCCTTTTTTTTTTGTTTTTATATATTTGTTTATTTATTTAAACTTTATTATTTATTTATTTATTTACTCAGTTATTTATTTTTATTTTCTATTTATTTTTATTTATTTATATATTTATTTGTGTGACTGTGACTGGGTTCTTGTTCATAATTGCGTATTAGACTGAGGATCGAACTCCATATCCTTAGTTTTTGTCCTCCATTAGGTCTAAACTTGCAGTCTGAATTTAATGTAACCGTGATGTACATTATATATATATATATATATATATATATATATATATATATATATATATATATATATATATATATATATATATATATATATATATATATATATATATATATATCACAGTCTTTTTCACCATTTAAAATTTCAGGTATTGAAATTAATGTGAAGAAGATATTATACAGATCACACATTTCAGTCTTGCAACACGGTAACATCAGCTCTTATGTTTACACTCAAGGTCTTTATCTCGAAACGCTCTGCTTTCTCAGTGGGACTATTTTGAAAAGCCGAAGTTAATTTAGTCAGGTATTCATGGATATTTGTTCCTTTACCGATACTGGATCTTTGCTAAAATTAAATAAGAACCCCAATAATTTTCATCAGATCTTATTAAAAGTATTCGAGATGAGACTTCTAAATGTTTGAGAATGTGGTCTTTGAATGTAACGTAACCGAAGAATATTTTAATGACATACACCAACAAATATTAATCGAAAACAAGACCATGAATAGAGTCCGCATTCTTTTTTTTTTTTTACCTATCTATTTTTCTCTCCTTTTCTTGAGCTCCACACTCCAAGGTCACCTTCGCGGAAAGATAAGTAATAAGAAAACACAAAAAGTTTATACCCTGTGGTCTAGAAAAACTCAAATACAAAAAAAAAAAAAATACACACACACACACACACACACACACACACACACACACACATGACTGGGAAAAAGGAGTGACCAAGATTTCAATGTTTTCTTTTCTTCTGTAGCAGAAGTGGCTCAGAGTGGTGAGTGACTGGGAGGCTGAGAGGGGCTGGTGCTGGCGAGACTGTTGGACGAGAGAGAGAGAGAGAGAGAGAGAGAGAGAGAGAGAGAGAGAGAGAGAGAGAGAGAGAGAGAGAGAGAGAGAGAGAGAGAGAGAGAAGGGGGGGGTGAACTTAGTTTAGGTGTATTTTTACAGGATTTAGTTTTTTTTTTTTTTTTTGTATTATTATTATCTCCATATTTAGTCAATTTTGTCGTACATGTTAGTTTGATTGATTTATTTGTTCATTTGCTTATTTTATTTATGTTTGTTTATAATTTATTTATCCATTATTTATTCATTTATTTATTTATATACATTCATTTTATTTATTTATTTATTTATCTATTTATCTATTTATTTATCTATTAATTTATTTATTCATTCATTCATTACTTTTACATTAACTTTCATCCAGCGTTACATTTCATCGGTCAAAATATTCTTCTTAAAACAATGTGTATTACTTTTCACACACATTATGCACAATAGCTTCGTTTATAGTTAACCTCCAGCAAAGTTAAAATATATGCATTAACATTAATAACTTTAAGATCTAATGTTAGTCACGGATATAATTAGTTACGTGAGTCTACATAAATCTCAGTATGTGATCAGTTCAAGAAGTAACCATCGAGGCTGAATGTATCTATGTCCATATTATATTCCTTATATCCATGGCAGCGAAGCACACCGCGCCATCTTGCTGAATCTGCCGATTTGAGATCTATCGCCTTCAAAGCTACGGATGGACATGATTATTTTCGCCTCACACCCTCACCGCAGCGTTATGTTACTGTGGTACTGTGATCAACGCGAAATAAGCCATGGACTATCTCGACATAAGCTTTATTTTACGGGAAACAATGAAGGTCAGCAGGGGACAACAAGGCGTGGCAACCGTCTGCGCTTCGATTACAGAGTCGGACAGTTGTTCGAACCACTCACCACCCGAGCCATAAGAGAACGCCAGCCATGGACGCCTTGGAAATAACGCAAAGGTGTGTGTTTTCACATCTATTTTGGCATTTTGTTTGTTTATTGGTGCACAGGTTTCTTTAGTATTGTGTGAACAGGTAATAACTCTAGCAGAATCACAATCCACATGCATGTTTCGGCTTGTGTGTGTTGAGCTGTATTGTTTGGCTTTGGTCGGGCACAGAGGCGTCTTATCACGTGTATCTTATTCAACGACCTCACATTATTGTATATGTATGCTGACAGTGAATATCATCTTTATAACCAGATGCTCCTCTTCATTAAGCACTTTTACATGTAAGTAGATGCTTGTGTGTAACGTCAGGCAGTTCAAGAAGTTAGCCTGCATTATTCACTTGTAGGGGCGAATAGCAAACAGGTGTCTTGTCCGCTGCGTGAAAAGTACAAGTGATGGACCACTGAATTATGAATCAGGATTTTTTTTTTCTTTTTTACTAATTGCAAGTGCAGTATGTATGCTTGTGTATGAGGGAACTGTAGTGACTAAATTTTATGTCTTCCAGCCATTTTTTTTTTTTTTTTTTTTTTTTAGCTATGGGAAAAACTGATATCTAAGTTAAGTTTACATGTAACTTTTGCAACTCAAGTTTTCCTGTTATATTATTTCATTATTGTGTTGGTATAAGCTTCTCTTTCAGGAGAAAAGGGCAAAAATACAAAGAAATAAGATATTTAAGGCCACAGCCCTGAGTGATATACCTAACAAAGCCACTGGTGCTTCCTTTGACTTGAGACAATGCATCACATATTCCATTTTATCTTTTGAGTGGCACAAGATTTTTATTTTTTTTTTAGCTTGCCATTGATATACCAACACTGCTTGACTGAACCTCAGTCACTGCATTAACCCAGTGCAGATTTTAGTCTCCAGATGATGGTGATTGCAAACAAAGTGTTTTGCCATGCACACTTGGGGCGATTGGTACTGTATGGGAACAAGTCAGTGACAGTATTTAATAATAATAATAATAATAATAATAATAATAATAATAATTATAATAATAATAATAATAATAGTTTATTAGAGTATCAACTGTGAGCCACTTGCAGTGACAAGTGGAAGTGTTATACATTGCAATTGAAAGAAATTGTGTCAGCTTGGTGTAGTGTGGTGCCTCCCAGGCAAAGCTCAATCCTGCAGGCAGGACTGAGCTGATTGAGGATTGGGCTGTCCAGGTAATGCAAATTGCTGGGAGAGAAACCGTAGAGCCTGGGGGTACACTTGAGCCTGGGCAGACAGCAAGACGCTGCCAGGAGTTGCGGCCTCACATCCTGCATGTGTTGTCAGATGGCTGCCAGGGGTGAGAGTGGGTTGAGGCAGATGATAAGGGCGTCAGAGGTCAGGTTGCAGTCCGGGTCATGTGTAGGTGGTAGGGATTGTGTAGGATGGCAGGGTCTCCATGCTAATCAATACCCCACTCCGCAAAGATTAACACTTCAGTGTGGTAGTTGTTGGCCGTAAATTCATGTAAATACAAGTAATGATGTACTGAGTGAACCCCATGACTGGAGGGCCTGCAGTTGATAAGAAATAATTGTATAATTACTGGCAAAAGTTATCACTGTACTGTCCACACTGTAGTCTTCTGAAAATGGAAAACTACTCCATTAACCTCAGGACCTATGGATAACAATTCAAGAGTTCATGAAAAAGATGTGGATATGTGTGGCCAGTTGTTTTGTGTCTGGACTCCTGGGGTGTAGTGCAGTGGTCTGTAGGGCTGTCCTTTTCCATTGAGGGTCAGCAGGGCTAAGATTGTGAATGTTGTGTGTGTCTGTGTTGCCTAAATAAAAGAAAATGATGCATATTTTTATTTTTATTTTTTTTTTTTGGTGACTTGTCAGTACAACTATGGGAAATTGAATAATAATGTTATCTTTACTGTGATTGGAATTATCTTTTATTGCACTGGAAGCATTACTCGTAGATGCTGGACATAGCTCTGTACTGTACGCTACTGTGCAGCAGTGATGAGATGGAACCCGACTTCATTTTATTCACTGAAAAATGGCTTTATTGTTGCTACACAGAGTGATGTTAAATACTGGGTATGTGGGAGATAACTGTAAATTTCCATACATGACAAACTGAGGAGGAATTGGTGACAAGTGGCATCTACTTATATTTGTGTCGCCACCTCATTATCTTTTCAAAATTTTCTCACCACTCCTCTACAGATCTTGTAACACCTCTAATTCTTATTCTTTCTTTCACTGGCCTCTATGCCTTGTGTAGATCAATGGAAGCTTTAATCTGCTCCTTAGTCGAGTATTTCTTGCAATACGTTATGGTGGTATGTGGAATCACATTTTTGTGTTAGTTGGAATAGATATCAATGTTTCTGTTGTAATGTCAGCTAAGTGTTCTTAACAACCACATAGTGATACTTGTACATTCATCAAGTTGCCAGATATATGAGCTTACTTGGCAGCTCTAAAGTATTTTGTCTAAAGTATTTTGTATAAAGCCTTCACAGGAATATTGTGGTTTATCTGAGAGTTATATACTACTTTGGCATTTAGTGTCCTTCTGGAGATGTTTGATTTCAAGTGCCAGCATTATATTCATAGTACTCACTGTTTACTTAAAGATTGAAAATCTTGATTAATTATAGTGTGACCTCGTTTTCATCATTCATGTGTGGCGTTGGACCATTACTGGTACATAAAGGCTGACTTGATGGCCAGGTTTTCCTGCCTGTTATAGCAATGGACTGGTTATGAGTCTGCTATCAGTATTATGAAAGGCTTGCTACATGTATGCTTCCAGTGCCAGGGATTCCAAAGAACTCTAATGGCTCATGCTGCTTACCAGTTCTGTTTGTAGCTCAGCATAAAGGAGACATGTTTTTCCCAGATTGATGCTTCTATCTTTCAGTGACATGTATTGAAATACTGAAACATTGTCCTGGAAGTTAATATAAAACCACTGTTTGAACTGAACCCTATAGCTGCAGAATGTTTCACATCTAGTTCCAGGTATTTTTGCCAAAAAAATAAATAAATAAAATAACTAAGTTTGCTTAATAGAGTAGAACTTTAATAAGACAAGTCTTAAACAAACCCATATAATATTCAGTACATAGCTGGAAATGTTCCATCAGAAAAGACTTGTAGATCTAGATCTAGACTTGGAGGTGGCTTGGATATGAACCTCTCACCCACCACACGAGATGGGTGTCTAATCACATTAACTATAAGCTACTGTTAGTAGGTGAAACATTTCCTTAACTTTGGTCTCTGTTGAATCATTATAGCCTATTATGAAAGGGCCTTATAGAAGCATGGTGTAGTAAGCTGAAGAACCTAGTACTCTCATTATGTATACTAAAGAAAAGGTCTAGTTGTGCAGTGCTGAAGAAAGCATTGATCCTTCCGGTAATTATTACCATACTTAAGAGAGTATACTTTTTTTCTGTACTAATGAGAGCTAAGACAAAACTTTAATCCTATTTTGGTGTTCTGTGCTGGTTTGATATCATTCTTATTAATTTCATACATCTTCCTCCATTACCTGCATTTTCTTTGCTAACTCGTTCATCATGAGAACACTGCATTAGACCAGACTTTCTTAGAATAAAGGTAGGAAAAGACCCTTATTTAGGTGTACAAGATGCCTTTATTAATACTTGAAAAGTATGGAGAAGAGGCACTTTTTAGTCACACTAAAGTGTACCAAGTAGGAACATCCTTTGTTGTTGGCGACCTGACGATGAACAGTAGAATTGCCATGATGGTTGTAGTTAACAAGTCAGCCTACACCCTCACAAATTACTGGCTACAAAACTGAAGTGATCCTGTAGAGAACAAAACTATACTGACACAATACTCATGGAATTCAGATCAGCATACATCAAGTCTTTGTGGTGGTGTATCAGGTCACAGTATTGTATGAGGGGGAGGGGGAGGCTTTTGGCCTAAAATGGAGCTGCAGTCTAAGTACATTATCAAATTACAAAAATAATTAAAATTACAAAATCTTCGGATGAATCCCATAACAACATGTTCTCACTACGTAGTTTGTTGGTAGTGGTGTACACATCAGCCCAGCCATCATTAGGAACTAGAAGCATGTTACTAGAGTTTGTCGGGTCCCAAAAACTAAATTTAAATAGTGGGTAAGGTCTTAAATAGTAGACATATTATAACAAGATACAATGCCAATTATTAAGTTAAATATAACTTTCACAATTCGGATTCTATTAATGACTTAAATTCAGTAAATTTCAGTACTCAAACTTACAATACTATCTTTCCATCAAAACCTTTTTTTGAAACTAAGACAAATGAACTAAAATACTGCAGTCGGTCCAATTAGTTAGGTATGAACTGGCCTCCATTGCAGGGATAATAGTGAGGTAAAGTCTGGTGTCTGTGTTCACATACAACAGAGTGTTTGTTACAATTTGTCTTTTTCGAAGCAACATACAATCAGTGCCAATATCATTGGCAATAAATAATTAAGAGTCTGGTAGCAACCATAACACTCCATTAACTGTGATAAAGACTGACACCTATGTACTCTGGGATGAATTTAGCAAAGCAACTTACAAAGTTTTGAATTTACCAAACATGATCCATGATGATCTTGCCCAGAGTGCACAGTGCAGCCTGCCACCACCTGGAACACAGCCTTTATCTGCACCTGATACGGCTCATGAGCAGCGGCAGGTCTAGCAACAACACAAATTTATCATACCACTTTACAAAAGTTGAATAAATAACATACTAAACACCATATATTACATGGACCTATGGGGTACTTGCTAGAGAAGTTGAATCAGTGCCATCTTGAAACCTGCACATAGGACCTCCACAAATCATATCATTTGCACTAGTATTCAGAATATGGCAGATTTTTAGTAGCCCAGGGTCTTTTCCATTGGCTTGCAGCAAAGATGAAGTCTTACAACACTGGCACTTCATACTACATGACGATTAAGTTTATGAAAATCCAAGACACCTGAAAATTAAAGGAGCTGTGAATCGACTCTTAGCTGAAAGCAAATTTATTCAACACTGACTTGGCTATAAATATAGTTGCTGTCCTACCAGACACTTAACTTCCAAATAGTTTCACCAGCCTACATGTACACTAAAAAAAATATATAAAAATGTATGTTGCTACAAAATCTGAGAATCAAATATCTGAATTGGTGCTTACAAAAATTGGTAAAAAAAATAAAAATATAAACTGAATACAAGGTCACTGAAGCAACATGAGAAGAGTTGACACATTGTTGTGAGCACACTGATGGGAGCCACCAGGTGGCCCACACACACACGGCCTCATAGTAACACTAGACACGCAGCTACAACTATTAGGGAGGGAGGGAGGGGGAGTGCAGGTGGAGGTGACTCAATGTTCTGCCCACCATAAGTACAAGTATCCTGCAGCATTATGTGATGTGAATATGAGGAGGTACAGATGGACGAAACACTAACCTACACACATCCTGCTGACATTTATGCATGTATGTCTGAATGGAAATGAGTTGTGTGCATGTAAATATACATATATGCTTAAAAACATGCACACATATCCAGTAATATATACACACAATGAGATAACTTTCAATAATTACAACAATTTCATATACATATTACACATACACATATACTCATTCTCAGTTACATATGCACAACAGACACTATATAAATCTTCAGTGTAATGAAGAAATGCACTATTGTAGCCTCATTTAATAAATGACTAAATATTTTTGGACAGAGCACAGTATGGTGGAGTTAATTGAGTCACTTCCTTGGTTGTTACTATCTATTGTACAAGTCTGCTGGCCACTGTGACCCCCCTGGACACATTACCAGGTTAAAGCACTTAAATTGGAACTGATGCTGAGATCTCTTGGATCACCTTCTTTGTCATGAAAGAGTTCTATGGTATAGTATTTGATATTCTGTAATTTTTTTTTTTTTTCAGTGTAGTAGTATACTATAATTTTAACATTAGTGTATGAGATCAAAATGCCCTGCATGATCATTAGTACCTACCAGCTGGTTACCACTATTTCACTGAACAGCATTCAAGCTGAAGACGGTGATTTCCAATTTAAATTAAAAGAGTTGAGAAATGTGAAGCAGCATTTAAGAACAATAACGGATCCCGCAAATGCCCACTGTAAGTCAGGTCAGTGCCGCCTGGTGCCGGGTCAGGAGGGTCACAGCGGACACATGCTGGAGCTGAACACATGGTGGAGGCACTGTTGTGTCCTCGTGGTTTGCTGGATTTTTTTTTTTTTTTTTATAATCTAATTTGGAGCCTCACACAGGTGTCCCGGGAAGCTGTCAGTCACTGAAATCTATGATAAAAAGACAGGAGCAGCAACTGCAAGATGCATGCAAATCATGCCCAGTGGCCACAACAGAGCCATCTGACTGCAACCTGTATCAATGATCCACATGAATACAGAAAAGGAAGGTGAAATGCATGGGTTTGAGCTTGTGACCCGCAGGTACAAAGGGCATACCTGCAGGTTAATTTGTACACCATTATAGGGACAAGTGGGGCATCTGTAGGAACATTATCACACACTACCTAGGTTACAAATACATTTTTTTTCAATGATGCTGGCAATAGACTTTTAAACTGTAGTAAAATTATTTAAAACCATATAGGTATCCTCCAGAGAAACAAGTCATGGAATTGGTCCTACTGATATCCCAGGTCCTAGGTGGTGGGACAGCCCTGGGACACCCACATGAGCCTCCTGTCACTGTGGAGGGTTTGCTCTGGCTCGTCCAGGATATCTTGTGTCAAAGTCACACTAAAACAATTCCTCAAAGCCTTAGTATGCAGCTGAGCCAAATGGCTACCCTGTATCCATATATTTTGCAGTGTTGGAAATACTAAATCATCCATGATAAGTCTTGTTTGCCATGTTTTAATGTCAACCAGATGATCCATGTAGGAGACAAGGAATTTAATTTTTTTTTTGTAACTTTGCACACACAGTTCAGATAACAAAAGTTTTGATGTTGAAGTTGTATTACATGCAGAATATTGTTACACTTTCATCAAGTATGGTTGTGGACTCAGTCAATGACACTATGAAAGAGGACCTTAGCCTTGTCTTTACTGGCTAAATTTGTGCTGTTCAACACACAGTTTCTTGCTGGGCAACTACTACATCCTCAGCCAGTGGGCTCATGCGGTGTTGCCAGGCTGTGGGGTGCCCAGCTCCACGCTAACATCTCTATATTGCCATTCTGAATGTGGCACAACCAATACACCAAGCACCCAGTGCACCAGAATTTTATGGGATAAATTTTTAAAAACAATCAGATATAGTACCTCACATAAGCATGACATCTTGAAGCATAGAGCTCAACAATTCATGGAAACCTTTAAGTAAAACAGGATATAGGAAGCTTAAACCAGGAAACTATTACATCAATTGATCCCTATGTGTTCAGGAACTTGGCTATTATTTTCAAATGAGAGGGCAGTTTGCCCCTCCATCCACAATTTATCACAAGTCACAAGGCACTTGACTTATCACCAGCTTACCACTACAGGCAAACGTAATACATCAGCTCGGCTCTTCACGTAAAATCAACAGGGGTTTAATATAACATAAAAGAAAATAATTATAATAATAATTGTAGTAATAATAAAGAAAAAGGGGTGCTACACTGGGCTTTGTTACTGCTATTAACAGGGTGCTTGAAGATTTGTGGTGCCACATTCTACAAAACTGAAGTGCCACTCATGTCATGTAAACAAATAACTATCATCCAGTAACTGGAAAAAGCGCTTTTAGCATTTCAAATGCTACAAAGAACAATCAACCTCTGTCATCACATGACTCATTTTGGTAACAGACAGTCATTAACATACGAATTCTAAAGAATTCTCAGCCTAACACAATTTTCCTTCTGGACAAGAGAGGCAGGTGGCCACTGCCTGGAGCAGGTGACCCCGACAAGCTTCTCACAATATCACAGACCAACAAGGTGTGCATGTGGTGTAGCTCCTCCTAACATGCCGTCCTCAGTCGCAGCTTAGCTGGCCTTACATCACTAAAACTTGCACTCTCTCAAGGGTTGCATTCTCAGCCAAACATTAACATACTCAACCTGGGATGTCCACAAAGCCTTTGTGATCCATATTTACAGGATACATCAGACCTTTTTTTCTTACAATTACCACTGACTCATGCATAAATACGACTTTTACTCATAAATCATGAAATATACATACTGTGGCTGGACTTTAATAAGGTTTGGCTGAAAATGTAGCCTAGTCAATCCTGACATAGTATTGTAACTGAAAGACAAGGAAGTTGGTCACAAACAAAGGAGAAAGGGAGGAATGAGGAAGCTGAGCAGAAGGATGAGAGGTGTGTGGGATGTGACTCGCGTGCCTCCTCTACGGTCACAGGTGATGCACACAGGAGAGACAGACTGACACAGACAGGTAGACAGACAGACAGACAGACAGGTGGAGGACTAAATACTACAGTTTAACGAGCTAGGCTCACCTACAGTACTCCTAATTTCTATCAGTAACGCTAGGGACACATCTGTGGTATGGTACAAATAAAATTCAACAGTCACTTATGCCATAAACAAGCTCTGCTTTCATTTTTAGTTGACTTGGTCAACTTTCCACTCGGTGTACAAATGCTCTACGGTATGTTCTCGACAGTATCACGAGCAGTAGTTTAGAGTCCAGCCAGCGTGTCATAAGCCAGACTTTAACAGAAACACCAGCCCAGCCCTCCACCCACCACGGCCCCTCAGAGGACCAGCAGGGGGCAGCCCACCCACTCCTGGGTTGCCATCACCACAACTCTCAGCTGTGCCCCTCATATGAGATGTTTTCAGGCAGAACAACCCTGGCTTTTATGTGGTGGACAGTTAAGAGCATGCAATGCTAGCACCATCATGATCCCCTGGGGCAGATGGCAGGGCCAAGCATATCCGCAACACCAGACCACAATGACAATCCAGAAGGCTAAGAACCTCCACAGCAAAAACAGTCCAGTACATAGTTATACACAAGTGGCTCTGCACTTAGCTATTGCCTAACACTGACCATGGCGAGCAACTCAGGTCTCCAGATTGACCTTGGGGGTAAATTTCAAGGCCCTATGCCCCTGCCACTGCTCTTGGTTTCAAGGGGAGAACAAGGAAAAGAGGGAATGGAGTAGGGACTCTGCAGGTAGGCATGAGGTGAATTTGGCAGTCTTGTTGCACCAGGAAGTGGCCAGGTGACACAGATGGTGCAGTGGGCCAGGTGATGGGGAGGAGCAGGGCCAGGGGGCAGTGGATACAACCCACGCCCACACTAACCTACCTTGTACTATAGGCTCAAGCCTCTGGCCCACCTCATTGGTTGGGCTATAAAAAGTTTTGTAGAGGGGGAAGCACAGTGCCACCTCAAGAAGATCAGTCGTACTCAATAGGATACCGAGAAGTACAACTAAAATGTGGTAACTGGGCTTGAAGTATTATTGTTGGTGAGCACAGCAGGCGGTGTGGAGCTCTGCGTGCATCACTGGGCAGTGACTAGATCACAAGGATACTCAACGCTGCTGAGGTGCCCCCTGGCTTGCTCACCTCCTGTAACACCTGCCAACTACTCTTAAATTTTAACCTCTTTTGAGAATAAGAAATATGACAACAATATCAATACCTAAATTTACAAACTAGGCATGTAACACAGTTACTGTCACTGGTTCAAAACCTTTGATTTTACTGCTTTTGAAGCAGACGTGGCACTTTCAGTGCGTATAGTATCAACTAATTTGTTATAAGAATGTAAATATATATATAAAAATTTATCTTCTTAAATATTTGGGGACAATTTTGGTATTATTCATTAGACATATTTTGTAACTTATGTAGGTTTTGTAGATTTTGCATATTTTCTAAATTTTGAAGACTCTGTTGCAAACTATGCACTGGCTTGGCAAAGGGGACCCCAAGGTGTGTGGTGATGTGCTTAGAAAGATAATCTGCTCGGGCAAACTTCTTCCCACACACCTTACATGGGTATGGCTTCTCCCCAGTGTGGATGCGCAGATGTCGATTCATGTCAGAGCGGCCACCAAAAGCTTTGCCACAAACACCACAGTTGTAAGGTTTTTCTCCAGTGTGGGTGCGGATATGAAGCTTGAGGTTTTCCCTGCCCTTGAAACCCTTCTGACAAAACTGGCACTTGAAGGGTCGCTCCTCATCCCCTCTTGGGTCAGGGGCAGAAGGAAGGGGGGCGTGGGGGAGCATGATGGCCCCTCTTGGTTCCAGCTTGAACAAAGTGTTCTGGCCCGGAGGAGTGCTGGTTCCAGGGGTGACACTGGTGGTACTGGCTGTGGCAGTGCTCATGGCAACACTTGAGGACGGAGGAAGGCCACCTACAGGGGTAGTGGTAGCAGGAGGGGAGGGCATGGCTAGAGGGGTGGAAGCTGGGAGTGGAGAGCGAGGTGGTCCCGAGATACTGGTGGGAGAGAGGCGTGGAGATGCTCTGGGTGAGGAAGCCACACTTGGAGGCCGTGACAGGCCTGGTCCCTCACTCACATTTACTTCTCGAAGGGTGTCCAGCGAGCATTCCGTCGACCCTCGGCAGTGCCCCTCGAAGCTGCCCACATCTCGGAATGTCAACTTGCACTTTACACAGTAAACAAACTTTCCTTTGTTCTCTTCCTCAAACTCTCCATCCTCTTCCTCACCTTCTGGTTCTATTTCCTCTTCTTCCTCATCTCTCTCTTCGTAATTCTTCACGCCATTTTCTGGGTTAACAGGGTGCAGAAGGGCAGCATTGAATGATGTGGGGTTAGATGTGGACGGCCTCTCTGCTCCCTCCTCCTGCTGCTGAGTCTCCATGCTTTCTTCCTTCAAGGTTACTGATGTCTCAGATTCACTCTTTGAGGAATCACTAATTAGGACCTTATGGAGATAAGACTCATGTAATCCCCTGTGCATCAACCTTCCTTCTTCTGATTCAGCCTTCATGATACGGTCGAGGGCATCATGGTTAGACCTGTGTTTGGTGAAGCTTTTATGATACTTGAAGCACTGGCCACACACACTGCAACGGAAAGGCTTGTCACCGGGCAGCTTAGCAGTGTGATTCTGTTCCTGGTGCCGTTGAAACGCTGACTGGTACTTATAGCGCTGCCCACACTGGTCACACTTGTATGGTTTTTCCTCCTCATGGATTCTGATGTGTTCCTCCAGGTGGTGTGCTGAGGGAAGGATCATAGCACAGATGTGACACGTGATGCTATTTCCAACATTCTTTTCTCTGCTGGTGCTGGCAGTTGCTGTAGAAGTGGATGTTGTTCCTGTGACCACTGGCAGTCCTAGACTAAGACTAGAGGTTCCTCCCACACCTGCTGGGCCTCCTAGAGCTGCTAGTGGTAGTCGTGCACTTGGAGGGAGCGCCTTCATCATATCTAGGAAATGAATTATTTCTTTAGGTGGAGACACTCCAGGATGCTGCTGCTGCTGTTGCTGTTGTTGTTCTAGGAGACCAGGAGGAAAGTAATGTTGAAAAGGGTGATAACCTAAAGCCAGAGCCTGATGAAGAAGGGCCATTTGAGGGGGCAGGGGACCACTTGGAGTCAGGGGACCTCCCAAGGCAGTAGCAGTTATGGATGAGTTGCCAAGGGAACTGCCAGCCAGGGAAGGTGAGGGCACCGTGGATGGTGGTCCAGAGGACACTACACCTGTCTCTCCTTCCTCAAGGATCACCTCTGGTGATTGGATGGTCTGCAAACAGGAAAATGGATTGTATTATATATATTTTTTATACTTAGAATATCTTACAAAATATCACCTTTTGGAACAGATGAATATTAAAGTCATCCTGCTGCACACCAATCATTCATGCTTTAGATATTGTGGTATAACAGTGATATAAAAAAAACATCACTAATACAGAGGTAATCACAGGATGGGTGCAATCTAAAGATATAAAGAATATGTATGTCCTTGATCCCGTGGGTATTATGTCACTATTATACTGCCAGAAGCCAAAATTAAGTGCTCTTGTATTAGCAAACAAGACATTTGTAAATACTGATGAATGTCATTCTATAGACAAAAGACATGTCAAGCAATAAGCTGCATTTGTCATAGCACTGTCAGGGTTTCTAAAGATGTGAAAGCACTTGCAAATAATTACATTATTATTCCTGATAATAATCAGGTTACAATGGTACTAAGTAATTCTGAGTGAGACTCACCACATGTGCCCTGTCATCATCATCGTCATCACAGCCCCGGGGCTCCCCAGGGCTGCTGGTGGAAGTGCTTGTGGTCGTTACTGCCACACCTACGGAGATCTTGGCTATGGACGGCGAAGCTTTGTCTGTGTCCCAGGTGGGGGGTGTGTTGTTGTTGTCCTGCATCAAACATGTGTGGTTAGTGGAATGAAAGCATCTCATTTGAATGGCTACCAATCTGAAGATTGGGTGTAGCAAATGTGTAAGAGTGAGCCCAGTCCATAAGTGAAACAACTGAACATCCTTCACAGAAGTAAAACACACACCATCTATGATCATCATCACATCATTGAGTTAATTTTTTTCTTTGGTACTTACATCACTTATAAAATGAAGGTTTGAGGCTGAGGATTAAGGCAGTGAAGATGTTATTTAAGAAGTGCCTGTGGTTAGAAGGACAGTGGAAACAATGAGAGTATATGGAAACTGATATATCAGTTAGTAAAGGTGAAAGACTGAATTGCCTAGTAGGATAAATGATAAAAATGGTACACCTTCAGTGGTGTGAAGGGAATGGTGGGAAGGGAGACAGACTAGATGTTGTTAGTGTGAAAATAAAGGTCATAAAAATGGCAGGATAGTGCTGGCATGGTGGGGGGGAGGTGAGAGATGAGAGGATTAAGGGCACAACAGTGAATGTGTAATAAACTCTTCATGTCTTGGCTGCCCACTTCAGGGATTAACAGCATCAAAGATTCAAGTAACAGATCTGATTTTCATTTACATAATTTCTCCAAATTAAATGAAAAATGTAAATTTATAATGCACAGTCATCCCAACTAAATCAGTAATATTCATCTAACTCATTTTAATAGACTGTAATAAATGGTTATTGCTTTTTAGTCTCATTGAAACTGTATTTGATGAGTAATTTTTTTCCCCATGTTATTTAAATCTAATTAAACTACCAACTTGCATATAGTTATACCATGCCATGATCCTCAAACAAAAAAATACATTGATAATTATTGAAATTGTATAATGGTAAGGTTTGTCAGGAACCAAAATTTAATGGCTGATTAGGCAGGTCTAACTCAGTGCATCAGGTGTATTCCAAGCAGCTGCTGCCTTGAACCAGGACACCTCCAGTGAGGCCCATGGCTCAGTGAGGTCAGGTGAGCATCCTAGTGGTGTCATTCTCTACACTCTTGTGTACTACATTGAAAGAAAACCAGCCATTCTTGGAACTTAAAGACATGACTGCCAGAACATCATGAGAACTTAAAGGCAGCTGACTGTAGTTCATGTGATTAATCTCAGTTCATTGCCACCTGCTTCCACCCATAATGCAGTAGAATCCCTAACAAAAGCAACAGTAATGAACCAACACCACACTTGAGTCCCCATTATTAAGGAGGCAGGCAGGATAGTGAATTCTTTTTGCCTAACCTCACCTTCAGGAACTTGAATTATGAAGACTGAAATGGATATGATAACTAGTGTTGATGGGGATGAACCACAGGTTACATTTTTTAAACACATTCTTATGCCTTTCACAACCTACCTCTCTTCTGGTTGGGTCTGTAATCCTGATTCCTGAAGAGCTGGATGCCAGAGTGTACTGCCTGTCATTAGTGTCTTGCTGCTGAGGGAAATGGCCATTTGGTGGGTCATTTTGTGCCTGCTTGTTTCCTTCACTAGCTTCCCCATCGTCCTCACAGCCCTCCACTGACACTCTTCGCCTCTTGTGGACTGGGGAAGCTTCTCTGGAAGTTGGGTGAGAGTGGTAGGCTGAAAGGTGCGAGGAACAGTAACTGGAAGGCGGCATGCCCGGATGCAGGGCTGCCAGTGGTGGCGGTGGCCTGTCTTCAGATCCAACTTTCCGTCGGGGGCTGCCACTTTTTATGTTAGTGGCCTCCAAGGGTGGAGAGCTGGAACTTGTGGTGGTCGTGGGCAGACCAGTGGTGCTTGTAGGGGTGAGGGTGTACTTCCCTCCATCCCCAATGTCCCTCCCTGTGCACTGTGGAGACGGTGCCCCTGGGAGCCGGTTGTCGGCCAAACCCTTGATCTGCAGCTCCCTGGCAGTGCAGAGCAAGGCTGCAAGGTCATTCTGCTCCACCGACACCTCTCCATTGTAGATAAACTCAACAAGTGTCCGCAGTTCTGAGTAGCGAACATCCTTGAGTATCACGATGGGATGCTTGTCTGGATGGGCTACAAGCAACTCTTTGAAGTACGGGGAGCAGGCAGACAGCACCAGTCGGTGAGCCTTCAAGTGGCGGCCCTCACATGCCAGTGTCACATCCACGAAGGTCTCTGACTGGAGCAGGGAGTTGAAGACTCGAATCAGGTTGGCCCAGTGATTGTTCCACTTGAGGCAGTACTGGTCACTTCCCATCATCAGGAGTGCTGAAATGAATGGCACACATTATTAACTCACCCAACATGTTGTTAAAAGTTTAGTGTAAATTAACAAATACTACAATAGTTCAGTGAAATAATAAATTTCTTGATAATCCAGCATCAACAACAAATTCAGATCCAGAAAATACTGTATGCAAAATTGTCTGAAAAAAACATCTTTTAACATTATAAAGAAAAAGTCAAGTCACCAAAAGTGTCATCAAATCCATAAATTATTCATAACATGAAGCTGTAAGTCTGCCACTGGCTGTGATTATAGAGGGAAATAGTGATGGGCATATAGGAAGGAGAATCGTATTAAAATGAGAGTACAACGGTGTGTAATGGATGTATTATAATTCATACAGGAAATAGAAAAAAGAAATGACTTGAGATTTGCGGCACAGTATCGCACAGTATCTACATGCCGCACATGGATGAAGCAAGAATTGGAGAGGAAGGAGAATGTAAACTATCAAGACGAGGAAAAACAAGTGATAAGCAAGAGACTCCCACGCAGCACTCCTGACACGGTAGGTGATTGGTAACTTTAAAACTACTGTAGTGTGTGTGTAGAGAACCAACACATCCGGTGCGGGAGTCTTGCTTTTTCTGTGATGTAGTGTTTGTATAGTGGGACTGGTCAGGTCTGTGTGTGTGTGTGTGTGTGTGTGTGTGTGTGTGCAGTGCCTCACCAGGATGTGGCAGCGGGTCCTCACGGCACATGCTCCTGTGGGCGCCGCCATTCCCCGCCGACAGAACTCATGAGGGCCAGTTGAGGGGGGAGGCGTTGCGGGGCCGACTTTCGACTCACAACACCCACCACCGCCACTCAGGCCCTCTTCACTCCCACCTATACCGCCGCTGTCACTCGTCGCACTCACTCGCTTTACTCAGTTAAGGACGCGTGTGTCATTTCCACTAAACTTGGAGCGGCCACAGTGTCTTTGCTTCCCATAGCTTGGTACTCCTTGCGATCTCAACTTGTTTTTGTTATATTTGTTTTCCTTTCTCAGTTGCGGTCTTGTTTTTATCTTTTTAGTATATATCTGTATATTTTGTTACTGTTGCTTTGTAAAAAGGTGGATGTTTCTGTTTGGTATGATGTATAAATTAACCTGAAAATTGAGAATCACTTTTAAAATGGGTGGTGTTGCTGTCGTGTTTTAAGATTAATTTCTTGCGTGCTGGTGTCAAGTCTGATTTACCGTCACATCATCTTTATCATCACTGCCTCGTTCGTGATGGTGGTGGACACACACACACACACACACACACACACACACACACACACACACACACACACACACACACACACACACACACACACACCAACAGCTAAAGAAAATATAACCTTACTCTCCATTAAAAAGAAGGGCGAAAAAAAAAAAATCAAATTGCGAACGCTATAATATGTACGACACTTTTCCTTACGATGCACGATTATAATTTGTTTTCGTATAAGGTGGTTCACTTCTTGCTCCTCCCTTCTTCCCTCCGTCTCCTCGCCAGCCATCGCTCCACCCCCCGTGTCCTGCGCTGCTATTTCCTGCGCCCACGGCCTGACCCTCGCCTCATCTCTCCACTTATTTCTGAAAACACACGCCACTTACACCCCATCTTCCTATTCTATTCTCATCAGCCTGTTCTGTTTGTAAACTCTTCGCTTCTACTCTGGAATTCTTGTCAGTAACACCACCTTACCACCTCCTTGCGTTCTAGATGGATATAATTTCTTGCTCCTCCTCTCATGTTCATATTCTGTTCTCATCAGCGTGTTCTCTCTAAATTATTCGCTTATACTCTGAAATCTTGTCTGTAACACTATCTTACCTCGTTGTGTGCTACGTGGATAGTTTCTCTTGCTCCTCTCTCTCTCTCTCTCTCTCTCTCTCTCTCTCTCTCTCTCTCTCTCTCTCTCTCTCTCTCTCTCTCTCTCTCTCTCTCTCTCTCTCTCTCTCTCTCTTTCTTAGACTCTCCTCCCATGTTCTGTTTCCTCACCACCCTTCACTTCCAGCCCAGCAAACGCATACCAGTAACACCTTCACCTCCCATTTTCTACGCCCTAGCTATTTCCTTCCTGAATTCTCTGTCCTGGTTTTCCTTATACACGCAACCAGTTCTTACAGTAGGAAACTATATAGTATTCGTTCAGATACGTTCGTTCTCTCATGGATAAGCTCGCAAAAACCGGCATTCGTTCAGTAAGTTTCGGTCAGTCATGGATTAAGTTGGAAAAAAAATAAAAAGAAAGAAAATCCCACACTCCACATTCGTTCTTAAAATGTAAAAGTAAAAAAAAATTATATATATATAAATAAATAAATCCTACATTCATCCAGAAAAAAAATATGCAGACATAGCCAAACTAAACTGTATAGGAAAAAAAAACTCATTCAGAAAAATCCATTCCATCTTAAATAGAATTTTAAAAATCCCTTATTTGTAACGCAAAAGTAAATATATATAAAAATAATAAAATTTCTCCCAATCAACTAAATTCATACATTCATGGATAAATAAAAAAAAATAACTCGTCCAACCATAGAAATAACGTAGATAAACTTTTACTCGTTCACCTCAACTACAAATATGAATAAACTAGATAAAAAAATAAATAAATAAAAAAAAATTCATCCACTCAAGTACATGATCACAAATTATCCTTGGCTACAACATTGCGTAACTCGGCGATGATAAGAATTTAGTGCGGCACTCAGCTTCACTCTGTGCCTATTAGTGTGGTAGGCCTAGCGTTGCCTTCCTTGAGAGCAAACTGTGCAATACTAACGATGACAGGTCCCTTGGCTGTAATACTAATCATCCCCTTAGTTGCAGAGGTGATGGGGGCCTGTTGCTGGGGTGTTCGAAGTGATGGTGCTGGTAAACATTTAATGGTGTTGCCGAGATGGTGATTGAGGTCATGCGGTAATGGTAGAGGTGGTTGGTGTTGATGTTAGTGGTGGTGATGGTAAGGTCGTCTCCGGGATGAGGACAGAAATAGGTCCTAGTGATGGGTACTGTTGTTAGGGTGCTGTGTGAGTGGTGTAACTTGTTGCTGATTGTAGTGGTGAGGATCGTGGTGGTGGTGGTAGTGGTGGGGGAATCTTGTCGTGGTGGCTGCGGTGATAAATGGTTGGTTGGTTTTGATGGTAATGGTGATGTGAAGGTTGGTTTTATACTGCTGGTGATGAAAGGGATTCCTCTTGGTGGTGATGGTGGAGTGCTAATTTTACTGATGGTGATAGAGGTTGCCTTATCGTGGTGGTGGTGGTGGTGGTGGTGGTGGTGGTGGTGATAGAGTATCGCTTTGTGGTGGTGGTAGTGATAGTGTTACTTTTAGTGGTGGTAGCAGTGAGAATATCAGTGGTGGTGAGGAGTTGGTGATGAGTTCTTTTGCTGTGGTGGTGATGGTGGTACTGTTAGTGATAGCAGTGGTGAGAATATCAGTGATGGTGAAGGACCGCTTTGCTCTGGTGATGAGGTTTTAGTGGTGTTGAAAGGTAAATTTATTGATGGTGGTGATAGTGATGAGGGAGAGAGTCGCCTTTTTAGTGGTGATAAAGGACAGCCTCAGTAATGGTGATGAAATGATGGTATGGTACTAGTGGTGTGTTACTGGTAATGGTGGTGATGATGATGAAAATAAGTAAGTAGTCTTTTAGTGGTGATGCAGGACCCAGTTAGTAATGGTAATGCAAAGTTGCTAAGGTACCAGTGAAGTGTTGCCTGGTAATGGTGGCGGCGATAGTGGTGATGACGGTGAGGTGCTGCGTGGGTGTGGCGGGGAGTGACAAGAGTTACAGTAGGGAGTTGTAACACTGCTTGGCGGGCCGTGGCTACCTTGCTGCAACTTGGCGGCGTGCTCCATGACCCGTGGCTTAGCAGGGTACACACACACACACACACACACACACACACACACACACACACACACACACACGGCGCGCGGTAGCCCTGTATCAGATCATGCTAAGAGCGTCGCATGTAATAGATTGTATGTACTCCTCCAAACAGGTATTTCCCGCGGCCCTCATCAATATTCAGGCTGCCAGTGAGTGACGCTTAAGGCGGGAAAGTACAGATCATGTCCAGTCTGCATGGAGGCGCCGGCGTATTAGGACTTTTAAGCCTCGCAACACCCCCTCTGTATGTCAAGGCTAGGGAAAGGGAGCGTTCTTGAAGCATCGCCCCAGGATATACCCTTCGCCGTCGCCTTCAGTAGTAATAAGAGCTTAATTCTATCCCTCTCCTATCCCTTGTCTCTTTGTGTCCTGTCGGTGTCCTTCGGTGGATATAATGTTGATTCGATAACTTAATGTTCTTTTAATAGCACACATGACGATTTCCTGAGACATCTAGATTAGCAGCAGTGGATTGTAGCTGAAGCACTTGTGTAAATGACATTTCAGTGGTATTAACAAGTCTTATCACACAGGACTGGATTCCCCAAGAGATGTCTAGAATGGCAGTTGTGGATCATATCGGTGAAAGAGCTGGGTAGGTTACATGTATTAAGTATTAACAAGTCTTCGTCAAAGGGATGAAGTTTTTAGTGGAGTGATGGTGGTCGTGAAGTATGGTGGTGGTCCTTTCAGTAGAGTGGTGGTGTTCGTGAGGTGTGGTAGTGTGGTGGATGTGATGGTGGATCTCATTACAGTCCACCTGGCAGGCTGGTGGCAGCAGCTCGTGACTCATCCCAGCTTCACTCCAGTTGTTTATTCACGGAATGCGGACACCCCCAAAACACCCACCGCGATAAAGACTGGCGTATCTCCGGCAGGGAGACGCGCCCGAGCCCTCCAACTCCTCCTGACGAGACAACACCGCTGAACACGTCAGGCTCTTTCCTAATTTTACGAGACATTGAGTTCTTTACTTGTTACACCAAAGTACACACACACACACACACACACACACACACACACACACACACACACACACACACACACACACACACACAGTAACCCGTCCTCACTAGGGTTAAAAAAAAATATATATATAATGTACACACTTCCCTCCCACGAGTCAACTTGAAAACAAAGAAGCCTGGCGAGGGAGTGATGTCGGGCAGGTGGTGATGCCGTTGCTTTATGCTAATGAAAAGAACTGAATGGTCTTATGTAATGATGTTTTCTAAGGTCACCCAAAGTACTGACTGGCAGGGCAGTGGTGGCTGAGGGACAGTGAGGGGAGACTGAAGGGGAGAGTAGTGGTGTAGTGTTGCTACGGTGTGTAAGAAGGGTGGTGGTGAGGGCGGGTATGGCTCCCCTATCTGGGCCCAGCAGCCACCCCACCCACCATTCCCCGCCGCCGCCACCCACACATGCTGCCTCAACACATAGCTCTAACCCCTGTCCTCCCTCTCCTGCCACCACGCACGCCACACACCACAACATATCACTCCACTCCACTCCACTCACACACGCGTGCGCACGCTCGCTCACTCACCACACACACACACACACACACACACACACACACAGACACACACACACACACATACATACATACACACAGAGTTCCTCACGTGGGGTTGGGATCCCGTGTCGCCCACCGCAACACCACCAACACATTAGTTACTTCTTTGTCACGCTGCACACCACGGCAAATATAATCCTCGTCACCGGTATCACAGTTTTCTGCACGACTCTTTATTGTATAGTACACTGTTTCGTCACTCGCACTCGTGACAGTCCACGTAGCGTAGGGAGAGGACCGACATGAGTAAGGGTCGTGGTCCTGGAGGCCTGCAACCCTCGCTCAACAAGCCAGTAAGGCAAGGAAAGTACGTGAAACAACGCCCTGTGATGCACAGGGTGCAGGCCGACGTTGGACAGTAGGCAGAAGGACAGAGAGCCACTAACGAGGAAGGGAAGCGGGCGGGAGCGCGGGCGGTACCAGCTGAGGCGGGCGGCACGCGGGGACGAGGGGCCGCACCTCTAAGCGGCTGAGCGGCGCACCTCACACTGCCCTCTCCCCCGTACGAGCGCTACACCGCCGCCCGTACGCTGTAGGCCCGCCACGCGCGGCTGTGCGGGGACACTACCCCGCTCCCCCACATGCACGCACCCACGCACACACTCACTCATGCAACACTCGCGCCGTATCACAGGTCCACACTGCACTTTGGCCCCGGCCACAGTACAGTGGAGGGAAAGAGATGGCACTCATTGGGGTGGAGGCGAGAGGGGGGCACGCGAGGGGACAAGAAGACGACGAGCCTTTCTAAGGAGATACTGCTTAGGGCAGAAGGGATAGGAGGGAAGGGACAGGGCTGGGCTGAGTTGAGACTTATCTATGCCGGTGGCTATGCCATGCCAGGCCCGCCCCATACTACCTACGGGGACCCACCAAGGACAAACTCAACAGCAGGGCTGACGAGCGCCGCGCCGGGCCTTAGGACCAAGAAGCGGGGGAGAGTGTCGGCGGGTAGCCCCGCTAACAAGTACGGCGCACAAAGATAGCTATGGGAGGGAGAGCAGGCGAGAGAGTAGGGTGTAAAGAGAGCGCGGGGTAGAAAGAGAGTGAGGGAGGAGGGAGGGGGCGCAGGCAGGCAGTCTTGGTCCGCCGCCGCCGCTGTGGTGGCTCCGTCGCAACATCTTGCAACCACGCCGGCCTACCCCCCAGGCCACCGCCGCCACGCTCTCCCAGCTCCCTTCGTCTGTCTTCTGCAATGCTTCGGTCACCTACTCCCCACCCGGCCTGGCCCTGCGTGGGGGCGGCGGGTGCTGAGGTTACGGGGCCGTGACACCACTGGCTCAAGGAGGACTGTCCTACCCCAAACACCACCACCGCCACTCCTTGCCTGCATGCCTGCCTGCCTGCCTTGCTTCCTGCCCGCCTGCCTCAACACCCAAAACCTATCCTGCCCAGCGCCCCCGACAGCCACGCGACGCGGCAACAAAGACGAGGACGGCAACGACTGTAAAACTGTACTACAGCTCGGCGATGGCCCTCCCGCTGCCTTCCCTTCCCCCAATCAGTCTGCCCGCCGTGCCCTGCCCCCTGCCCGGCTGACCTGACCCGAGGGTGGCTAGGGGCAGAGTGTACCCACCAGGATGATTGGCGTATGAGCCGCAGCTCCCCAGGCGTGACGGTGGGGACGGTGGTGGTGGTGGTGGTGCTAGCGGCCTGAGAACCTTTCCTCTCCCTCCTTCCCCCTCCCCCTCCGCCCTCACCGGCCTGGGTCGCTCTCTCACTCTCTCCTTTGTCCCCACTTGACTCGCAGCCTACTCCTCCCGCCCCCCACCCCTCAGCGCCGCCCTCTACAACCACCATCACCACCACCAAGCAGCAGCAGAGTGGTGTCAGGCGGGCGGGGAGTCTGCTGCTGTTGCTGGTGCTGCTGCCTGTTGAGTGTCACCAGGTGTCACGCCACGGACTCGTCCCCGCCACTAACTAGGTCATTCCGCACTCCGTCACTCCCCGCAGCCAGCCACTCGTACATTCCTGCTAACACAAAAAGCCGTGCCTGGTAACAAAGGGTGTAGTAACGTGGCGCGAGTACACTTGTAGCTTGACTGGGCGAGTGAGGCTTTGCACGACACACGATTTCCTAATAGGCGCAAACGTGGAGGCCGCGGGTGACCAATGGATCTCTCCCTTCCCCTTTTTTACCCTCTAGCATCGCCCCTCCCTCTCTCTCTCTCCACCATTACCATGAACTCTTTCCTCGCCCTCTGTATCTACCATCGGCCCTCTCTTCCCTGGCACTCCT
This sequence comes from Scylla paramamosain, assembly GCF_035594125.1. Taxonomy (NCBI): domain Eukaryota; kingdom Metazoa; phylum Arthropoda; class Malacostraca; order Decapoda; family Portunidae; genus Scylla; species Scylla paramamosain. The sequence goes on from NC_087168.1 coordinate 16,538,768, forward strand.
CTCCCTCCCTCTCATTCGCTACCATCATTCCTCTCCCTGGCACTCCTACCCCTCTCTATACCCTGAACTATCGCTCCTCTCTCTCTCTCTCTCTCTCTCTCTCTCTCTCTCTCTCTCTCTCTCTCTCTCTCTCTCTCTCTCTCTCTCTCTCTCTGGCACCTCTTCTCTCCGCTCTCCCTCCCTCGCCACCATGGACACTTCTCTGGCACCCCTCTCCCTCTCTCTTTACCCTCTACCATGGTCTCTCTTCCCTCCCTCCCTTCCTCTACCCTGGCACCCTCTCCTCTTCCCCTCTCCCTTCTTCCCCCCCTCCACACTGGATGGAAGGCTAACACAGCACACCAATCTTTACATAACCAAACCTTAGGGGAGGGGGGAAGTAGAGAGAGAGAGAGAGAGAGAGAGAGAGAGAGAGAGAGAGAGAGAGAGAGAGAGAGAGAGAGAGAGAGAGAGAGAGAGAGAGAGAGAGAGAGAGAGAGAGAGAGAGATTCATTTGTTTTTTGCGCAATGTACCCCAACCAACACAAGAATACCGATCATAATACCCTAGAAAAAGTAGTGAAAAAATAATTGTGTACTATATTGTAATTTGCCTCCGTAAACAAGACTCGTATTTAGAAACGCTTTGCTCTCTCACTGCGACTGTTTTCAAAGGCCACAGGGATGATTAGCCGGGGCTCTCAAGACTGTTTCTCCTGTTAATAATATAGAAATCTCGTTTAATCTGTCACTAGAACCGTAAACGCACCCTTTAAAAAAAAAAAAAAAAAAAAAAAACCGTCACTTCAACTAGACTACTAGAGCCTATCGAAATTAATGGAGGGGCGGCGGGGCAGATGTGTTTCAGAATATGATTTTTAAAGTCACGTGTCATTTCGTACTCAGAATTCCCTAGAAATGCCTTAATACTCCATATTTAAGACCCGCAAAAGGTGCCACGTCTCAGGTGGGCTTTAATCAGGGGCCCAGGTGAGGTTAGTCATGAAGGTGACTATGGCGTATATAACCCACCTACCCACCCGCCTACCTATCCACCTACCAGTCCGGCCACTGCTGCCCTTCGAGGCTGTCTAGGTGGTGGTGGTGGTGGTGGTGGTGGTGGTGGTGGTGGTGGTGGTGAATGTGGGGGGTACGGTTAGGTTAGGGAGGGAAGGAAGGAGGGAGAATACCTTGCTGGAATATTAATTAGAATAGTCAAATTTACTGCACTCGCTACCTGCCATCTTCCTTCTCTTCTGTTTCAAGTTCTTTATCCTCCCCACAATTCTTTCTTTCTTTTCTTCCCATCAAATCTTTCTTTTTTCTTCTTTCCTTTCCTCATTCAATCTCTTCACCCCTACATACATACCTTCGCTTCTTTTCTTTCTTTCGTTCTTCCCTTTCTTTTTTTAACCTCTTTATCCCTACCGTCCTTCCTTTTTCTTTCATCCCTTCTCTCCTCCTTTTAGCCTTTCTTTCCTTCCTCCTTCATTCAACCTTTTTACAGTCCTTTCCTCCTTCCTTCTCTCCATTTCTAACCTCTTTATACCAGCAATCCTTCTCTCCCTCTTTTCCTTCTTTCTTTCTTTCGTTCCTTACTTCTTTCACTCCTCTTTTTTTCCTTTTAACCACTAGGTACTAATTTCTTCCTTCCTTCCTTCCTTCCTTCCTTCCTTCCTTTCTTTCTTTCTTCCTTTCCTAACCTCTTTATCCTCACAGTCCCTTCCTCCTTTCTTCCTTCCTTTCCTCTTCATTCACCTCCAACCCCCTACAATTTCTCCCACACCCTAATCATCCTTACCTCAACTTACACACTCTCTCTCTCTCTCTCTCTCTCTCTCTCTCTCTCTCTCTCTCTCTCTCTCTCTCTCTCTCTCTCTCTCTCTCTCTCTCTCTCCGTCCCTCCCTCCTTTCCTCCTAACTATAAACACTTCTTCCTACTGTTATCTCATTCTTTCCTCCCCTCCACCTCCAAATTGCCACCCTCTGGTCCCCCCCTTCCTTTTCTCCCCTCTCCCTTTCTCTCCCTGCCTTTCTTCCTCCCTTTCTTTTCTCTCTTCTCATCCAAAATGCCTTTCGTCTGTCTGTAGAAAGCGAGACAAGGGGAGAGGAGAGGGGAGAGGGGAGGACTGTAGCCTGAATTAGTGAGGGGGACTAGCGCAGGGTTGGGGAGAGGATTGTGAGGGTAAGGGGAGGAGGGGGGGAGCTGGGTGAGAAGGGTGGAGAAGAATTTACTGAGGGAAGGAGAGGAGAGAAGTGAAGGGTGAAAATGAGGGATGAAGATGAGATGGGTGAGGGAAGGGGGAGAGGAATAGTGAGGGGCGTGCGTGTGTTAGTGTGAGGGGAAAGGGTGAGGGAGTAGGTGAGGTAGTGGCGAGGAGTTAAGTAAGAGAGGAAGGGGGTGGAGTGGAGGGGGCAAGGGTAGAGAGAGAGAAGGGGGTGAGGGTGAAAGGGTACAGTGTGTGTGTGCGTGCGTGTGTATGTGTGTGTGTTCGTCAGTTAGTGGCACTATGCTCTATAATGCAGCCCTTTTTACCCCTTTTCCACTCACACACACACACACACACACACACACACACACACACACACACACACACACGTACGTACGTTTACCGCTACTATGCTACGTTATACATGGAAGAGAGAGAGAGAGAGAGAGAGAGAGAGAGAGAGAGAGAGAGAGAGAGAGAGAGAGAGAGAGAGAGAGAGAGAGAGAGAAGTAGGGGTTAGGCAGTCAGGCAGAGAGGGAAGAGGAGGAGGAGGAGGAGGAGGAGGAGGAGGAGGAGGAGGAGGAGGAGGAGGAGGAGGAGGAGGAGGAGGAGGTGGCTGGCTGGCGTGGACCCTCCCAGCCTAGCCCAGCCACCATACATAAGTAATGATTCTGCCTCCCTCCACAACCCCCACACCATTCGTACCCTGACACACACACACACACACACACACACACGTAGGTGATCATTAGGAGTGTTTCTTAGTGTTCGTCTAATGCGCCCCTGACACTGTGTGATTCTTGTCTGTAACGGCAGCGGCGGAGGGGGAGAGGGTGCGTGTGGGGGAGGGGGAAAGAGGAAATGAGGGGGTGGATATAAGGAATTTTGAGGGAAAGAGAGGAGGTGGAGGTGGAGGTGGTGGTGGTGGTGGTGGTGGTGAGGAAGGAGGGAAGGGGAAGGTTAGGGCAAGGACCAAGACAGGTATGGGGGTGGGGGGGTGAGGGTGAAGAGGAAAGGGATTGAGTGAGGAAGCAAGTAAGGGGGTTGGGGAAGAGGAGAAAGAGAAGGAGGAGGAGGAGGAGGAGGAGGAGGAAAGCATAGCCTCGTTCATCGTGCAACAGAGGGAGGACTAAGCAAGGCGAGAGAGAGAGAGAGAGAGAGAGAGAGAGAGAGAGAGAGAGAGAGAGAGAGAGAGAGAGAGAGAGAGAGAGAGAGAGTAGGAGGGAGGGGGGAAGGGTCGTACCTCGTGCAACACTGACGCGGCTCTTCGCTGTTCCTACTTCCTTCTCCTCCTCCCCTCTACCTCCCTCTTTCTCCTCCTCCTCCTCCTCCTCCTCCTCCTCGTCCTTCTCTCTCTCCACCACACAAACGTTTCCCACCACAGCTGCTAGTAAAACACTCTTCTTCCTTCTCCTCCTCTTCTTCCTCTTCCTCTTCTTCCTCCTCCTCCTCCTCTTCCTCCTCCACACTGACCACACAAGGTCCTCGCCAGTGCCCCCCTCCCCTCCCTTCCCCTTCTTTCCTTCCCCTCCGACCCCTCTCCCTCTCCCTCTCCCATACTGACACGCCGTACAGTCTTTGTGTGAGGGAGGGGAGAGAGGGAGAGGGTGAGGGAGTGAGGGGAGGAGAGGAGAGGGGGGGTGAAGCAGACATACCAGGGCCATAGTGAAGGCTGCAGCGCCCCTTATTCCCCTCACACACACACACACACACACACACACACACACACACACACGGCAACTCACTTTTACTTTTTAATTCATTACTAGAGTACACACACACACACACACACACACACACACAGGAACACCCTCACCATCACTATATTACCACCACATCACACGGTCGCTGCCACCACCACCACCACCACCACCACCACCACCACCACTCCTCCTCCTCCTCCTCCTCCTCCTCCTCCTCCTCCTCCTCCTCCTCCTCACCCAAATACTACATTACGTAAGTTGTACCTGAAAATACTCCTCCGTCTGGGCCACGTGAATGTGTGTGTGTGTGTGTGTGTGTGTGTGAAGGAGTGCACGTACGTACGTACATACATACACGAGTTTTCAAGCGTCAACAAACGTTTCCTCTCTCTCTCTCTCTCTCTCTCTCTCTCTCTCTCTCTCTCTCTCTCTCTCTCTCTCTCTCTCTCTCTCTCTCTCTCTCTCTCTCTCTTTTCGCCTTGACTTTTCTTATTATACTGTGCTTGTTGTTTGTGGTGATGGTGATGGTGATGGTGGTGGCACTGAGTACGACTAAGAAGAGCCGTCAAGGGAAAGGAGAAAGAGGGAAAGAGGGACGGACGGGTCGGAACGGAAGGGGATGAGAAGAGTATGGATAGATACAAGAGAGAGTGATGGGAAGGGATAACAGAGGAACGAAGAAGAAAAACACTGGTGAAGGTTTGAGAGGAGCGAGGAGAGAAGGGAAGAGTGTGGCGGGGGCGAGAGTAGCTGCGGTGAAGGGAGGAAAGGGGTGCAAGCAAGGGTCTAGCAAGGGGCTTCGTGCAGGGAGACAGCGTATATACAAGAAATATCAATAGGTACGAGGAAACGTATAATCAGGTACTGGGGGGACGAAGAGGTGCTACTAGGAACAAGGGGTGAGGGGGCCAGCAGGAGGCGGTTTGTGAAGAACTCTAAACCTTAAGATATTGGTCTTATGTCTGCGGGGGGCGGCGAGGGGGCGCTGCGAGGGAACAAGAGGGAGACAGGGAGGAGTAGGGGGCGAGCTGGCACTTGTTGTGAGAGTTGAGAGAGCGAGGGGACGAGGGAGGGGGTGGTGAGGGGACAGGCAGGCAGGCAGGCAGGCAGGCAGGCTGGCTGGCTGGCTGGCTGGCTGGGGGTCTGGCTGGCTGGCAGCAGCAGCAGCAGAGACAGCACGCGAGTAGGAACAATGTGAACCAATATGAACCTAACTGTTACGCTTGATGAGGCGAGGCGGGGAGGGGCGGGGAGGGAGGGGAGCTGGGATGTGGGCGGGGCGGTGCAGGGCGAGGCTGGAAAATAAGTGCACTGAGGACGACAAGGGAAAGTGGTGAGGCAGGGTGGGGCGGGCGGCGCGGGGCGGGGCGGGGCGGGCGGCGCCAGGGTACACCACAGTCTGGGGTAATTTGTTATCGGCGGCGCGGTAGGCCGAGGACGGCGGCGGTCGTCACCCGGGTACGTTTCCATGGCGACGCTCCCACGCTCCTGCGCTCACGCACACGCTGCCTCCTTCCCCCTATCCCCCTTCTCTTCCCTCACACACACACATACACACATACATACATACACACACGATGGCACTCTACGTACACGATGCCACACCAAACGTTCTCGAAACGTTCCCCGTATGGACTCGCCCTGCTCCAGCGTCCAGCGGCCGACACGTGCGCGTACACATGCCTTACGTACACCAGTACGGCCTCCCGTACAGCCCCTAAGAAACCACACACACACACACACACACGCACACACACACACACACACACACACTACAGCGTAAACAAGTGCAAGAGTGCCACGCGGAGGCAGGGAGGCAAGGAGGGTGCCGCCGATAGTGCCTCATGCGGTGGTACATGACACGGCAGGTGAACTGAGGCCTCCTCCTCCTCCTCCTCCTCCTCCTCCCCATCCACCTTACCTTTCCCTGTCCCTCCCCTCTCGCCTGTTATCAATACCTTCCCCTCCTCGCTCCCTTCCCTTCCCCTCCCTCGTTTCACTCACCCACTCTGCCACACGCTCCCTCCTCCATCCCATTCCTTCCCTCTCACGCACCCTTTATCTCCCTCCACACCTTGCTACATCTCACTCCACTGCCACCATCACCACGCCCATCACCATTACCGAAATCACCACCACCACCATCACGACCACCTTCTGAAAAATCAATACAGACAAAGGGAGAAATCAAAGAAAATATCGATTGCTTGAGTCCTTGAGGGAGAGGAGGGAGAGGGACGGGAAGGCTGAGCAGAAAGGAGAGTGGAGGCGCAGGAAGAGGAGCGAGAGGGAGGGAGGAGAGGCGTTTGGGCCTGAAAGGGTTTACATGGAGGACGGAGAGGAGGAAAGGGTGAAGGCATACAAGGACAAGGAAAAAGGGAATGTATAGCAGTAGATCGCAATGAAAAGAGAGAACAGAGGCGAGGAGGAGAGTGGAGAGGAGCAGTGGAGGACGAGGTGATTAGATCAAGAAGAAATGAGACGGATGGAACAAGGCTTGAGGGAGAAAAAATATAGGACGAGAGGTTGGAAGCAAAGGAACGAAGAAAGAAAGGAGACGGAGGGGAGGGCGTGGGGTGGGGGGAACGGGTGAGCATCGCCATCAGGGTCCGGCCTGTGCGGCGCCTCGCGTAGACCCCCCCCTGTCCCCCGCCATCGAGTCGCCCCCCCGCGTCCCCCTTCGCTACCGCCGCCGCCGCCGCCGCCTCACCCTCATCTCGGCGGTCACCGTGACAACATCACTACATTCAAACAATGACAATACCTCACGTCATACTATTTTTACATAAGCCTCACCGCGGCGGAGCAGGATCACGGATACTGGTCGGCGGAGGTCGCGTTGTTCCGCCGTCGCCGCTGCCCAGAGTCGCGATGCCCTCAGGAGCTGCCTTCCCGAAGCCAGCGAGTTCTTGGTCTCATCTTAAGTCCCTCAATCAATACGTGGGAGGTGCAGCAACTGACCAAGACATTAGTCTGTGTTGTGAATATTCCAGACCAGAAGCCATTGTTTGCGCCGCCTCCTCGCTCCACACCTGTGTGTGTATGTGTGTGTGTGTGTGTGTGTGTGTGTGTGTGTGTGTGTCTGCTCAGAATAAGTGCAGGTAACACCTGACAAGGGACATCATGGGGCACGAACAAGGCGGTCGAGGTTGTTCCCTGAGCCGGACAGGGACTTTCTCTGATGCAGAGTGTGTGTGGGGGACAAGATCTTACTGCAGGAAAGATGCGAGTCCGTCTTGAAGAAACAGCTTGGGATTCACTTTGTCTCCTACGCTCTCACCACACACACTGCCATTACCACCACCACCAAGTGGCGCCGCTGACGCTGCTGCTTCTGCTCCATCAGCCTTCCTGTAGTAAGCAATGCTCCCTGCAGCTCTTCCCTCCTCACCCCGTGCACCATGCTACGGAAAGGAGAGGCACCAGCAAGGGGCGGTCAAGGTGAGCCGGCGGCCGCCCCATGACCCCCCATAGTCTCATCTGGAGGGAACACTGGGTGTGGGTCACTCCACCATCCCGGCCCACACACATGGTTTCCACTGGCACAGGAGCCGGCGTGGGTCAGCCTACGACGGCGGCAGCCACGTAGCAGCGGGCTGTATTACTAACCACGGCCACTGGCGCCATGTGGAACAAAAAGTGCCTGGTGTTCGTCACGCCTCCCCGGGGTTCAGGCGTGGTCCTGGGGGTTCATATGGCCCGTCAGCGTGCTGATGCCTAAATCTAGGTGGGGTGTCGAGTGCAAGTCACTTCCAGAGGGGTGGCGGTGCGGGCAGTGACCCACGACAAAGGTGGGGCCGCCGTACACAGTGGATTCCAGCCCTCAGCACAGCAGCCTGAGCCACAGCCTACCTTCCATTCCATTCCAGCCTACCCTGGCGGAGTGGTCCTGCTGACTGTCACTTCCTGCAACGTCTCGGGGCGCTCTCGTGCCCCCGGTGAGTCACTTCTCTTCAGGCAGACGTTTTCTCGCCGAGGCAGCGTGCCGTAGGCGGGACTGACCACGACGGGAGGAAAATTTTCTTTTTTGTTCTCTGGAAACCTGCTCAAATTAGGCTGGCGCGGGCGTGAAGTGAGCCCCGTGATGGAGGACGGGTGGCGGGGGTGCCTGCAAGTCAGAGGGCGCTGCATGACTCCCACACTTGATGGCAAATGTACTACATCACCGATAGCTGGAGGTTGGCCCTTACGGTGGGCCTGTTGCTGCTGTTTCTGTCCGGTGCAAAGTGAGGGGCGCAATACGATTGGGGTTACATTAAATCTCCCGCCGGGAGAGTTGGAGTCGCCAGTAGTGACCCAACGCAGGACAGAATGCCTCGTCCCTGCAGCCACCAAGAGTGTGGCTGTTGAGGCACCACAGTTCTGAACAGTCAACATGGCACCCCTTGTTTGTCTTGGAGCTGCTCAGGCGGCCAAAGCATCGCAACACGGGCAGCGCCTCGTCGATAACCACTCAGTAAAACTTGTAGTGATACCCGCCGAAGCAGGTCCTTCCAGGTAGGGACCCGCCAAGCTGTTCTCTCTTTTGGGGACATGGCGGGAATGTAAGGTACCACTTCTGTCCTCCTCAACAGTCTTCGCCGAGACCTCTTAAGGGTCACCGACTGCTTGACTTGATTTTAAACCTGTGAAGCAAAACACGCACCCGCCGCCCCTTCCCCACCCCGGCCATCCCACTCCACCCCGCCTCCGCCAAGGCCGCCACTCTGCCGCCGTTCCCGCCACCACATGCACGACGCCCCCTTGACCTGCACCAACCTCTTGCCTTCCCTTCGTCTCAATGCCGAAAAGAGCCCGCTACACAACACCATTCTTCCACACTAATGCAAACGCCCGCTCGTGTATACAAGAATTGCGAGCCCTGAAAGCAAATAACGAGTCTAAACCGACAAGAGAATTTTTAAAGCACCATCATTAAGAGTTTTAAATGTCAATGTCATGGTTTAGCCGAGGTGTGGTCAGAAGCAGGAAGGAGCAAGACGGAGCAAAAGAGAATAGCGGGGAGGGGAGGAGAGGAGAGGAGAGTATTGGAGAGAAGAGGGAGGGAGGAGTGGGAAGCAGGCAGGAGAGGGAGAGGAGGGGGAGTAAGTTCATTCATGCACTTCAACACTCCTCTCTCTCTCTCTCTCTCTCTCTCTCTCTCTCTCTCTCTCTCTCTCTCTCTCTCTCTCTCTCTCTCTCTCTCTGAGGTGCGTATCACACTGGGCGGGGGCGGCCTGTTTACTGCAAGCATACTTACCCGCCCCTCATCTACCCACTTTTTCTCCACTTGTTGTCTTGATAAATACACACGGCTGATTTCTATTATCCAAACACTCAGCCGTGGTGTTGCTTAGCGAGAGAGAGAGAGAGAGAGAGAGAGAGAGAGAGAGAGAGAGAGAGAGAGAGAGAGAGAGAGAGAGAGAGAGAGAGAGAGAGAGAGAGAGAGAGAGAGAGAGAGTGTGTGTGTGTGTGTGTGTGTGTGTGTGTGTGTGTGTGTGTGTGTGTGTGTGTGTGTGTGTGTGTGTGTGTGTGTGTGTGTGTGTGTGTGTGTGTGTGTGTGTGTGTGTGTGTGTGTGTGTGTGTGTGTGTGTTTCTGAAATGTTCGTGAGGTGGAAGATTATGATGCGGTAATAGTTACTGGTGGTGGTGGTGGTGGTGGTGGTGGTGGTGGTGGTGGTGGTGGTGGTGGTGGTGGTGGCGGCGGCAGTGATGTGGTAAGTAGGAAGAAAAAGACGCAAGTAATGGTGGTGTTGATTGTATTAGAGGCGGCGACTCCTTCAGAAGGCGTTGCAGAAGGCGAGACTGAACTACAGACAATGACATCACAACAGGCAGAAATTTGCGGGAAGAGGAGAGGGAGGAAGATGAGGAGGGATAGGGAAGAGGAAGGGAGGCTGCATGGGTGGAGGAGGGGAAGGGAGGAGAGAGGAAGTGAGGGGAAGGGTAGTGTGGGTAGTGGTGGGATCCTTGAGGGCTCACAACGATCAATAACATTAACGCAGTGATAACATTAGCCAGGTCGCTGCTGCTGCTGGGTCTCCGTGGGCGTGGGTAGCTGTGGGTGGGGTGGGCTGGGGAGGCCGGAAGGAGGTGCTGTGTTGTGTTCCGTTGTTTGTTGTGGTCCTGCTGGAAGGGGAGGTGCAAGATGGGGTGTAGGGGAGTGGGGGTGTTTGGGGGGAAGGAACCAGAGCCTAAAGGTCTGTGGAAGGAAACAGCCGCCGCCGCCGCCGCCAGCAGGTACGGTACGTTTCCTGGGCAACGGAGGAGCTGGGCCGCCGCCACAACAGGTCTCTCAGCCTCTCCGCCGCCGCCGCCGCCGCCGCCGCCGCCGCCACCGCCACCGCCACCGCCACGGATGCTGCCTCCATCTCATACCTTCTCCTGCCGCTGCTCCTCCTGTTGCCATTGTCTCACCGTCTCTCCCTCTCTCCTTCCTTCCCCCGCTGTGTTTGTTTATCCTCTCGACATGATTTCTTCTTCCTTCCTCACTTATCTATCTACCTGTTCCTTCCCCTTTTTTTTTCTTTTTTCTTTTTTGTCTTTCTCTTCCCTTCCGGTTTTCTCGTTTTCTCTACCTGAGTGTCCCTTTCTCCTTTCTTCCATCCCTCTCATCTTCCTTCCTTTCCGCCTTTCTTTACCTAACTGTTCCTTCTATCTCATTCCCTCCTTCCTTCCTTCCGGTGTGCTCTCCTTCGCCACCCTCCATCCTTTGTTAGCGCCGCCACCTGCCGCGGCCCTCAAGTACTCTGCCTCGCCACCTGGAGGCGCCTCAAGGAAAAGGTCACCACGGCCTGATGCTGCACGGCACAGCTACGGGTCGCTCACAGGCACTCATTCGAGTATCTCGCGCGTACACACACACACACACACACACACACACACACACACACACACACACACACACACACACACACACACACACACACACACACACATTGCAAGAAGTATGAAGGAGGGAGCGTGGCTGCCCACACACCAGCCTCACTGCCCCTTCAGCGTAAGGGAATT
>NC_087168.1:16562149-16577149 GCF_035594125.1 Scylla paramamosain
GCCGCTTCACAATAAGGGGGATCAATAAAGCTAACCTCACATGCCTCAGAAAGTAAGGACAAGCTCATAAAGAACGAGGGAATGTAGAAATGTTTACAGGTTAAGGAGACCATTTTTTTTTCTTTTTTTTTTTTTTGGCCACTTCACAACATGGTGGATAAATAAAACACTTATCATGCCACAGACTTAAGGATAAACTCACACTAAGAGAAGGAGGGAAGAGGAAACAATTTTTTTATCTGTCACTTCTCAACAAAGAGAATAAGTAAACCAGACTTCACATGCCTCAGAACAAGAATAAGCCCACACTAAGAGCAGTGAGGAAAAGGAGGAACATAATTTTTTTCTGCCACTTCACAACAAGGAGAATAAGTAAAGCAAATTTCAAATGTCCCACAATTAAGAATAAACTCACGGTAAGAGAAGAGAAGAAAAGAAGACAATTTTTTTGCCACTTCATAACAGAGGATAAATAAACCAGACTTCACAAGCTTCATAAATTAAGAATAAGCTCACACTAAGAGGAGAACGGAAGGAGACGTCAATTTTTTTTTCTTTTTTTTTCACTTCACAACAAGGAGGATAAGTAACCCAGGCTTCACTTGCCTCAGAAATTTAAGGACAAGTTAATACGAAGAGAACAACTTGAGTGGACGCATTCCTGTGGCGGCGCTAATTATGAGTGGTGAGTTTTTACGTCGTGTGTAACGTTCACCGCCATTTATCCTGGAGCCTCCTTAATGAATTCATCGCTTTTGAACTTTTTACTTCCGGTGGCGGCGCGTTCCAGTGAATGACAACACGGTGGGGAGGGAAAAAAATTCAGCGGAGGTCGGTGGTGGTACACGGGTTGTCTTTGTTTGCCTCACCATTGTGTGTCGCGGCGTTAGTTCTCGGTTCAAAGACCTTCCATTAATCGATACTGTTAGGTTAATATAAAAACTATTGAACACCTGTATTTACCTCCACGTGTCCTTGTCTTGTGCTGGGAACGACTAACATGTTTTCTTTCGCCCTGCTTGATTCGCACGGGGCCCCTACTCCCTATTCCCAAAAGGTCCATTCTGCCCATTCAAGTACAACACACCGTTTCATCATCAAGCCACCTGTTAGCTTCCATGCAGCATACTCAGTACAAGAAAGCTTCATAACCTCATCAAGCCACCTGTTAGTTTCCATTCAGCTCATTCAGACCAACACAGCTTCCTCGCAGCTTCCTTACTTCATCAAACCATCTGTTAACTTTCCATTCAGCTCATTCAGACCAACACAGCTTCCTCGCAGCTTCCTTACTTCATCAAACCATCTGTTAATTTCCATTCAGCTCATTCAGACCAACACAGCTTCCTCGCAGCTTCCTTACTTCATCAAGCCATCTGTTAATTTCCATTCAGCTCATTCAGATCAACACAGCTTCCTCGCATCTTCCTAACCTCATCAAGCCACCTGTTGGTCATAAAAGATAAAGTGCTACTGTGTTGGATGAGTAACTAGTTTATCTATAACTAATTGATAGCGAAAATTAACATCAACTTGATAAGATCCTCTAATGACATTTATAACGAGTTGGTAATGAGAACTGCCATCCATTACTTGATAAAATTCTCTAATGGCATGTAGAATATAATAAAATTGATGCCAAGGTAGTGAATGGGTAAATGATGGATTAACTTTCGCGCCTCGTCGTTGTATTTATAGTGTAATCTTTCATTATTCAGCTGCAGGTACTCGTATATCATCATGTGGCTGAGGAGGGACAGCGCCGGCGAGATACACATCAGTAGAACAATTTCCGGCGTCTTGTTCCGAAATTACTCATGAAGCCAAGCATCGTATTACTTTTTTCTTCTTTTCCTTCTCCTTTTTTGTCATCAGATTCGCTCTCAACATTTGACGGCGGTGGTTTGCATGACGACGTAATCTGCCGCCGCGTCCTCAGCCCTCAGCGGCCCGCCACGCGCGTCACTCCCTGCTTCTGGCGCCGCGCTGTATTCATCACTACACTTTTCGAAGTTGAAGGCCATCCGCCACTCATAGGGCCGCTGGATTACCTTGCCCGGGTCTTTCTCGGCGGTATCACAGTCCTTAGTGCTAAGTGCTCCTCTCAAACTGGCATCGGCCGCAAATTGAGACATCCGACTTGGCTTGCGTTTCAAAAGTCGGCGAGGTGGGCGGAAGCGTATTGATCCTTATATGCACACCCAGGACTTCAGTTTCAAAAGTGGCTGAAGTGGGCGGGAAGCAGTATTGATCCTTATGGTACACATGCTGCACAGGTGACAGGTCTCGACACAAGAACAGCCCTTTGTCTTGGACCAGTAAGCCAGTCTGATCCCGGCACGCAGTTCATCATCCACTTCCGGTGAATGTAGATTGTTTAGTAGTCACCCGCCAGACACGCCGCTCAGACCTTTTGGAAATCGGGGTGTACGTATTGCGCCACCGTGCTTTTTTTTATCTATCCATCCAATGAAAAAAATAAAGCAGATTATTCCAATGTAGCAAGAGTCTTTAAAACCGTTTGTTTGTAGCTTACTGAATCCTACAACGTGTTTTACATCAAGGTGTATTGCTCCATCGTTTCTTTATAAATATATACATATATATATATATTTTTTTTATACTATTATCTATCCGCCCAAGAAATGGAACCCATCGTGGGAAAAAATAAAGGTTAATCCAACATGAGTCTTGTTTGTATCTTATTAAATCTTACAAGTTTTAGGAAATCTGTGTACGTATTGCGCCAACGCGTTTTTCTATCCATCACCCAAGGAATGGAAACTTTCGTGGGAAAGTATGAGAAAATATGAAACAAATTATTCCAACATGAGTCTTTTAAACACGTGAATTCTTATTTGTATCTTATATACCACAAATTTTATCAGTTTTTCATCACGTCTCTGTAACTTCACTTGTCACTCACGCTGAGATTTCTATATTGGTAGTGTTGAGCGTCACTTTCTTACCGCGATTTCTGAACACTGGAGTCACGCTTGCCACTTTCGTTTATAGATCGGTAATGTTTAACGTCACTTTTTATTGCCATTTCTGAACATCGAAATCATGCTTGGCATTTTCATTTTACGAACTGGTTGAAGACTCCGCGACGAGCAGATACAAAACTTGACGCGCCAGTTGTTTGTTCATGTTACGAAAACTGGTATAGAGAAGAAACGATTTGAATCTGTATTCTCACACCTTTCAGCGCCTTATCGTGACCGTTAACAAGCTCTAGTGGAAGTTAATGAGGTTTGCAATTATGTTTTCATGACCCCTGTAATAGTTAAACAAGCATTCTGCTTCGTGAGAACCAGACCTTTGAAAATAGTCTAATGAAGGAACAAGGCATTTTGAAATATGAACCAACGGACATGCTACCTCATGAGAACCAGACTAATCTTCGTTGCCTTTGAAAACAGTCTTATGAGAACAAAACGTTTCGAAACATGAACCGTGGCGTAATTAACCTGAGTATAACTTGAGTAATATTTTGTTGTTATTGTTCCAGAATATCTTGAAATGTTGACTGTAACTTGGCCGACGTGCGTGTTTTTGCAGTGCGAAGAGTGAAACAGTATCTTAGATGAGAGGCGCGGTCAGGTTTCAAGTGCTGTGTTATAAGTATATTTTCTTGTAGGTCTGTGGACGGACGCTGCTTCTTATTCTCGCCGCTCTTGTGTAAACGTGTTACGTAAAGTTTTCAGTTCTTCATCCGTTCCTCGTGTCCTCGTTTCCATTTCCGTAGGTCTGGGGACTTTTTAATTTCCTCGACGCCCGAACGGAGATGTGGAGGTGATGGTGTTATATATGTCAAGTTCTTCTTTAAATCTTCGTGAATCTTTCGTTCCTCGTGTTCTCGTTTCTCTTTCCGTAAGTTTGGGGACACTGTTTTTTACCTTCCTAGACGCTCCTGTGTATGTACGGAGGTGAAGGAATAAGTGATGGTGTTATGTGTCAAGTTCTTTTTGGTTCGTCGTGAATCATTCGTCCCTCCTGTTCTCGTTTCTATTGCTGTAGGTTTGAGGACGATGCTTTTTACTTTCCTCGACGCTTGTGTGTAGGTGAAGATAAAGTGATGGTGTTATGCATGTCACTTTTTTTGGCTCTTTGTGAATCTTTCGTTACTCGTGTTCTCGTTTCTGTTTCCGGCTCAATATCTTGCAGTTCCCGCGGATGTACAGAACGAAGTGCCATGGTGATTTTCAGTTTTTTTTTTTTTTTTTTTTTTTTCGGCTGTTCTGGAGCCATGGCGGTTGTAGTTCCCACATAGTCATTCCGGGTGGACCTGAGAACTGATTTGCTTGCGTGTCTTGGGATTTAGTTGCTCTTTTTATCATCTACTCAGTTAAGCGGTAATGAAATGGATCTTTTCTCCATTTTATTATTTATTTATTTATTTATTTATTTATTTATTTACTTATTTATTTATTTTTTGCTCTTCGATTAAACTTCGCAAATTAAAAATGAATGGATAAATATATAAATAAATAATAAACAAATAAATAAAGAACCTAGTTTTATTAATTCCAACTATAGATTTCATGAACTGTGTTTTCTTTCAACTTAACCCGTTTACTTGTAAGGGCGTGGCTCTACTTTTTTTTTCCTTATTGATCTATATTATTATTCATTCCGGAGTCAAGTCAAGGGCACACACAGTGAGGAAAAAAAGGTCTGCCTAATCACCGTCTACCTGACTACACTTGGGTGATAAAAGCAGTCACTGGATCCCAAAAGACGCCATGGAATTCAGCTCTCCTATAGTTAGCCACGAAGATTTTACTATTATCCCTCATCAAACACTTAATACTAACTTGCAACCGTAGTATGACGTAATAACAACCACTTACTAACTTGGAATCGTAAAGTAATGACAACCAGTTAGCCACCCGCACACCTCAGTCACACAGGAGGTCAGGGCCAGTCACCAACACTTGTCCTATTGTACACCACCACGCCTTGACGGTTCACAGGCCATGAAAGGCGCGCATCGTCAATGAATTCGTTAAACCATCGCTTTGATCACCCGCCATCGACTTCCGATTAATATTAAGCCAAAGAGTCGCTTATAATTCCTGCGTTCTTACCGGAATATTTATTTAATTGTGCTATTCTTCCCTATGACATCAATTGTCCGGTTCAATGTGAAGTCACCTGTTGTTACGAAATCGTTGTGACATTTTTAATTCACTATACGACAACAAAATCGTCCATCCTTGTAGCATTTGCGTCACTGTTTAATTCATTGTATCGTTCTTAAATGCCAAGTCCTATTAGTTACGAAATCACTGCACCATTTTGAATTCACTATAAAACAACTTCCGAAAACCGTCTATTCTTGCTGCACTTACGTTATTGTTTACTACACTGTACCATTCTCCTTTACTGTACATCGCCTGGTTCAAAGCCACGTCGCCTGTAGTTACGAAATCACTAATGTTTTTAATTTACTATAAAAATAAACAGCCTCGCAAAATATTATAACCAGAAATAATTTACGTCACTGTTCACGTCACTATACCATTCTCCTTCACTGTATATCATATGGTTCAGTGCCAAGTCACGTTCAGTTATGGAATCACTAACGTTTTTACTTCACGATAACAAACAGCTTAAAATTAAAATGTCACCAGAAATATATCATCTATCATTTTACATCTCCATTTGTTTCACTACGCCATTCTCTTTCACTATTAACCCTTTCAGTGCTAGTCAATGTTTCCCACGATCCTCTACAACTTTTAAGACCTTTTTTTTTTTCTTTTTTTTTACTACAGTGTGTTAAAAACGTGCATTTGTAACTTGGCAAAGATTAAATTAATCTCATTTTTATTTTCTGTGTCTATGTCCATCAAACAATTTATTACGATGGTCTCAGAGTTAACAAAAGACGCCCGGGGCAGGAAAAGGATTAAATGTCAAGTCACATGCAAGTACAATCACTCTACATTTTCTACACTATAGTAAAGTTTCATAAAATGCCACGGAAAAAAAAAAAAAAAAAAAAACTATACTGTTTTCCTTCACAATACAATTTCTACACTATAATAAGTTTCGTAAAATGCCACCAATAATTGAAGCATCCTATACTATCTTCCTTCACAATACAACTTTTACAATATAATAAAAAGCTTCGTAAAATGTCACCAGAAAACTTAAGCATCCTATACTATCTTTCTTCACAATACAATTTTTACACCATAATAATAAGTTTCGTAAAATACCACCAAAAAACAAGCATACTATCTTCCTTCACTACACAAATCAACTCGGAAGATCAAGCCACCAATTATTACAACACTCACCTTCGGCCTCTACTTGACAACACCACGTCCCTTCACTACGATATGTAGAGTCGCAAAGTGTTGAGTACCTATCCGGATGCTGCGTGAGTGACCTGTACAGCTGTTTGTTCTCCGCGGCTTGAGTATGCGTGGCCTTTAATCCCATGTGGGTGTCACGATATGATTGTCCTTCATTGTGGATGGATAAAGGTCTCGTTAGTTCTTTGTATTTCACTATATGATTTTCCTTCATTTTGGTGTATGTCAGCGTCTCGTGAGGTGTTCAAGCTGGGTGTTGTGTGGGTGTTAAGACGTGCGGTGTTAGTTTGTTTGTTCGCAGCTTCGATGACCGGGTTTTCGTCTTGTTCGTAACTTGATATATGCGGGAGTGTTAAACGTCATGTCCTCTTCGCGACTTCGATATACGCGTTTACATCTCGTTCGTGATTTCGTTAGTCGCTGACGTCTTGTTCGCGACGTAGACAAAAGCGGTTTTCATTTCGTTCGCCATTTCGTCCTGCGCGCTGAGGCTTTCATGGTTTCCGTACGCAATATTAGTATACACGTTATCACCATCTCTACTTCCATAAAAGCGATTAGGTTTTCTTCGTGACTTCGTGACGCTAGTTGATGTCATGATCGTGACTTGAATAAACGCGTGACGTCTCGTTCGCGACTTGGTTATACGCGCTACCGCCCTCTTAGCGACTTGGATAAACGCGGTTACGTCCTGCTCACTATTTTCATATAAACGCTAACATCCTTTCTTCGCGACTTCGTAATACTCGTTAATGTCATGTTCGCGGCTTTGACAAACGCATTTATATCTTCTACGCGACCTTGTTAAACACACTAACGTCCTTTTCGCGAATTTGAATAACGATATAGACGGTTCCATCTTGTTCGCGATCTCCTTTAAGCGCTCACGTCATGTTCCCAACCCTGACAAGCGCGGTTGCCTCCTGTTTGTTATAAATGACTGAAAACCTCCCGCTGACGTGACAGATTGCTCCGCCGCCTGTTTTTGTGCGTCGCAGCGTGTTGCTTTTTGTGCGGGAAACCTCATAATCTGAAGTTCCGAATTCTGACACGTAGTTGTTGGGCCATGTTTTGTTAATGGCCGTGTCTGGCTGGAAGACGAGGAGGAGGTGATGAAGATGAAGACGAAGGCATGGAGGAGGAGGAAGAGGAGGAAAGAAGAAAAATGAAAAGAAAGAATAAAAAGAAGGCAGTGACTAAAGTGACGACGAAGAAAAGAAGAAAGAAAAAAAACTAAAGAAGAAAAACAAAAAACAAAAAAATCGAAGAATAAAAACATAACAAGAAAGAAACGAGACAAAAAAAAAAACAACAACAACCAAACAACGATTAAGTGGAAGGAGGAAAAGGGAGGCGGCGCGGAGGACAGACAGAAAGGGAGAGGAGGGGAGGAAGGGGTGCAGCAGGGGCAGGGCAGGGCAGCAGGCCAGCACTGGGTCTGTGGGTAATGGTTGTAGCAGCAACAGCAAGGGGAGACTGAGGTAAGCCTTGACCTACCTACTACCCCTCCCAGCCTGCCCTACCCTTCCTGCCAGCCCCCCCTATACTACCTTCCCTACTCCTACTCCTTGTCTCTCTCTCTCCTTGCCTCTCTACTTCTCCCTTTCCTTTTTGTACCTTCTACTTTCTTATCTATCCTTGTTTTTGTTTTTTTCGTTCTCAGTTTTCTTTCGGTCTTTCCATGTTTTCCTTACTTTTCTTGTTTTTTTTTCTTAATTTCTTCTTCCATTCCTTTTTCTCTATCTTCTGTTCTTTATTATTATGCTTTTTTCAATGTTCGCTATCTTCTTTTCCTCTTTCTCCTATCTTTTATCCATGCATCTTATCATTTTCCTTCGCCTTCTCTAAGCTCTACTCCTCCTCCTCCTCCTCCTCCGCCTCCTCCTCCTCCTCCTCCTCCTCCTCCCTTATACCCATACCCTCCATCATCACACAGGACTTTCACACAACCATCTCCCCCTCCACAACCCATCCTCTCTCTTTCTCTCTCTCTCTCTCCCTCTCCACATTAATTTTCCTTGTCGCCTACCCCAACACTTCCTTTCCCTCTGTCTCCTCCCCCCCCACTCTTCTCCCACAAGTCTCCCAGCTCTCCTCGCCTTGCTTCCTCGCGCCCTAACTAACCTCCCCCAAAAGCGGCCTGACAGGAAGCACCCACACCAGGAGCCTTCTGTCTTGGTCTCCAGTGGGTGAGCGGAAGAACAGCTGGAGGAGATGAAGTAATAGTGGTTTGGCTCCTGACGGCATTAATGATGATGATGATGATGATAAGAATAGTAAGAGTAATGGTGATATTCTTGTTGTGGACTCTTGTACATTCATTCGTTGTCTCAGTTAAAGGTGGAATGTTAAGAGTGGAATTTTACGATGGAGCGAATGTTGATAGTTCGAGTCTTTTATTTTCTTCTTCTTCTTCTTCTTCTTCTTCTTCTTCTTCTTCTTCTTAATTGTTATGCTGAAGAGTGTAAGTGGTGTCGGTTCACTTCTTATGATTTGTTTTGTGGTGGTGGCGGCGGCGGTGGTGGTGGTGGTATACTAGTACAAGACGTAGTAGTAGTAGTAGTAATAAAAGATGAAGAAGGAGAACCAGAAGAACTAATCCCCTCTCACATTTCATGATAACCAAATACCAAATGCAACTTCACACACGTTCACTACTCTACCCTAATATCAATTTTAAACATATACAATGTGTGTGTGTGTGTGTGTGTGTGTGTGTGTGTGTGTGTGTGTGTGTGTGTGTGTGTGTGTGTGTGTGTGTGTGTGTGTATGTGTGCGTGTGTGGTGAATAGGAAATAAACCAGTCATAATACTAATAGCTAAAACCAAACTAGACATGAAAAAAAAAGAAAAAAAAAACTCATTAGTATGTCGTCTTCTTTACGTTATCAAGCTGAATTTCCTGGTGGGGTGGCGGGCAAGCCTGTTATTAATATTTCCTGTCGTGGTGTAGTTGGAGGTGTGGTGGAAGAACACCTGTGCTGCTCAGTTGCTGTCTGCTCGCTTGTCTGGTTGCCTGTCTGGTTGTCTGTCCTACCCCACGCCACCCCACCACACCGTGACATGCTCCCTCACTGTTCCTCCTGCCTTCCTGTGGCCCTTCCTCTGATACGCTTCGCTCTCACCACGACTATCTTCAAACGCCATAAAGATGATGAACCGGGTTTTCAAGAGTGCTTCTGTTGATAATGTGGAAAAATCATGTTAATCTGTCACTAGAAGCGTAAAAAACACCTTTAAAGATTCGTGTAACTTCAACTAGAGTCTATTAAAATTACTAATCTGTCAGTAGAACCGTAAAAACATCCTTAAATACCAGTGTAACTTCAACTAGAGTCTATTAAAATTAGTCATCCATCACTAGAAGCGTAAAAACACTTAAAAGATCCGTTTAACTTCAACTGGTCTATTAAAATTACTAATCTGTCACTAGAACCGTAAAAACAGTCTAAAGATCCGTGTAACTTCAACTAGAGCCTACTGAAATTACTAATCTGTCACTAGAACCATAAAAACACCCTTAAAGACCAGGGTAACTTCAACTAGTGTATTAAAATTACTAATCTGTCACTAGAACCATAAAAACACCCTTGAAGACTAGGGTAACTTCAACTAGAGCCTATTAAAATTAATCATCTGTCACTGGAACCGTAGAAACACCCTTAAAGACTATGGTAACTTCAACTAGAGTTTTTGGGAAGTCGTGAAGGTGCGGCCAGAGAGTTTCAAAATAAGAGTGCATGGTGCGGTGCGGCCAGTCACACTCATTTACATAAGACACACTTGTATACTCACAGTCATTGGGTCTACTTTCAGTCAGCTTCATTAACTCATTTATTCTTCAGTGTCACACCTTCCTTATTTTTATTTAATTATTTACTCATTCACTTTGGCGCGCTTAGTCACTCACTCACTCATTAGGTACATTCATTCATATCCTCTTACTCATTTCTAGGTACACACTCTAAGCCCATAATTATCTCTCTCTCTCTCTCTCTCTCTCTCTCTTCTCTCTCTCTCTCTCTCTCTCTCTCTCTCTCTCTCTCTCTCTCTCTCTCTCTCTCTCTCTCATTCACCTTCACTCATTTATTCACGGCGCAGTCACGTTCACTCACGCTTATTAAACCAACTATCACTCCTCAGTCACTCAATCAACTCCCTGTGCAGTCACGCTCACTCACACGCTCGTTCACTCACTCACTCACTCACTCACTCACGCACTCCGGAATACCAACTAAAGCTGAGTGATGGCAATTGATGAGCTCCGTTACTCTTTACTCATTGATGACTTAAGAAAGATTGGCTTACGTGTGTGTGTGTGTGTGTGTGTGTGTGTGTGTGTGTGTGTGTGTGTGTGTGTGTGTGTGTGTGTGTGTGTGTGTGTGTGTGTGTGTGTGTGTGTGTGTGTGTGTGTGTGTGTGACTTTGCTTCGACTAATTTAAATGTTCTTATGTTCTTTGTTATCTGATCATTGTTGTGTTGAATTGATCTTTATATTTTATTTATTTATCTATTTATTATTATTATTATTTTTTTTACGTCTAAGTTGCATCGACGATTGATCTTTCTATCTTACATAAGGCCTATCTCTCTCTCTCTCTCTCTCTCTCTCTCTCTCTCTCTCTCTCTCTCTCTCTCTCTCTCTCTCTCTCTCTCTCTCTCTCTCTCTCTCTCTCTGTCTACCTCACCTAACCTTTCCTATCCTGTATTTTATTTAAGCATCGTTTTCTCACTAATCTACTAACATTTTAATCTTTCCTAACTCCACATTGATGACTTGATTCTCTCTCTCTCTCTCTCTCTCTCTCTCTCTCTCTCTCTCTCTCTCTCTCTTCTCTCTCTCCTCTCTCTCTCTCTCTTACATTACATCTAAATTAACAAGTCTTTCTTCTTATCTCACTAATATTTCTCTATCTCTTGTAATTTGCCTCTAATGACTGTTAACTTCATTCATCTGTATCTTGAACATTTACTTAATTCTCTCTTCCTCCTATTTCTGTATCTTGCTGACTGATAACAGAATCACTTGCAGCTTACTTCGTACTTATTTTCTGTCTCTCTTTAGTTAATACTTCCTTTATTCCTTCATTTCATTGTCTCTCTTATCACTCATCTGTCGTGTATATTCTTTACTTATTTGCTTCCTATCTTACTTGTCAGGGTAATATGCTGACCCCATCCTCTCTTATCTGACCCTTTCCATCTCGGTTTACCTTTCATCTCTCTCTCTCTCTCTCTCTCTCTCTCTCTCTCTCTCTCTCTCTCTCTCTCTCTCTCTCTCTCTCTCTCTCTCTCTCTCTCTCTCTCTTTGACTTTTTGGTTATTAGCTGATTGAAGGAGGAAAAGAAGTGTGGGGAATAGGAGGAGGAGGAGGAGGAGGAGGAGGAGGAGGAGGAGGAGGAGGAGGAGGAGGAGGAGGAGAAGGGAAAATCTCCCCAAAAGTTTCCTGGTTCTGACCACTTTATTATTTTCATTTCGTTATTTATCGTTTTTTTCTTCTTCTCTTTATTTATTCATTTAATTATTTTATTATGACATTATTACTTTTTTTTTTCACTGCACTCCACATTCACGCCACGTCATTTCTTCTTCAATTCTACATATCCCTTAAAAATCTTACTTTTGTCTTATTCACTTTTAATTTTTCTTTTCCTTTCACCTCTCATGGACCTAATCAATCACTCCCAAATCAAAACCTACTTTATTTCCTCTCCAATTCTACATATCCCTAAAAAGGAGAGAAAAAAAAACTTATTCCCTTATTCACGGGTCCCTATTCAAATATTCACGGTTTTCCTCTCTTTTTCCAATTCACTACTCACAAACTTAAACCAACCAATCCAAAAAAGTTACCAACCTCACTCATCAAACCCATGAACCAATCACCAACAAAATACCCATATTAAGACAACCAATCACCTTTCAGCTATCGCCAGCAGGTCAAAGCTCCACGAGGCCCAAGATTGAACCCGGAGCAACAGGAGGAGGAGAGAGAGAGAGAGAGAGAGAGAGAGAGAGAGTAGACAACAAAGAAGGAGCAAGAAGGTGATTCGTTTGTACTGCTTCACTGCTTGGGGTTCGGAGGTGAGCGTGTGAGTGTGAATGAACCGCAAGAGGGAGGGAGAGGGAGGAGAATAAGAGAGGGAGAGAGGGAGGAACAGACACACAAGCACACCTACACACACAGACATACAGGAGGGGAAGTCAGGAGGGTGAGCGAGTGAGGGACACGAGGACTAACTTGCTTTGCTTCGCTATTGTTACCTCGTCTTATTTTCCCTTGGCCTCGCAGTGCATACTAGAAACAGATTAACTTAACTGGACCAGTCTGGGGGAGAGGGTGTTCTGAGTAAAGCAAGGGAGCGAGGGGAGACTGGTGGTGGCCGGAACAGGGGAGAGGGAGAGAGCGTGGCATTAAGGGAGGGAGTGGAAGTTAAGTCAGGGAGTGAGACATGGTGGAACAGGGAGAGGAAGGGAGTCAAGACAAGGAAACCAGGGCAGAGGGAAGGGGTTATAGGAGAGAAGGGGAAAAGAAGGAAGCAGGGAGAAATGGAGCAGACAAGGAGAAACAGAGTTATGAGGATAGACATAGAGGAAAGGAAAATAGTAATAGAGGAAGGAAAGACAAGGAGAGGAAAGACAGGGAGGAGGAGAAGGAGGAAAGGCAGGGAGAGGAGGAAGCAAGGAGAGGGAGAAAAAAGAGAAAAGACAGAGAGAAGAAAACTGGGACAGACAAGACAAAGATATAAAGGGGAAAGAAAGAAAGGAGAAGGAAAAAAACAAAAGAGTGACGAGGAGAGACAGAGAAAAGAGAGAGAAAAGAAACCCAGGGAGAAAGGGAGCGAGAAAGAGAGGAAGGGAGGCAGTGGAAGGGTGAAAACGCCTCACTCATGATTTTTTCCCCTGTCAGTGAACAAGATTACCTGAGTGGACGAACGGAAGTCCCTGTACAGGTAACGAGGTACAGGTAACAGGTACAGGTAATCCAAGCAACAGGGAGAGGCGCGAGAACAGAACCCCCCTCCCGACTGACTGGCGCCTCCATGCAAGCGACTGTCTGACGAGGAAGCGGAAGCACAGGAAGACGAAGACAAGGTAATACATGGAAAGATAAGAATGAGGAGGGAAGGATGGGTTGAGTATCGAGGAGGAGAATGAAGGGGCGAGGACGAGAAGGGAGAAATAATGAAGGACGAGGACAGAAGAACGAGAACATAAGAATATAGAAGGAATACAAAGATGGAAAAACAAGAAAAAAATACGAGAACTGGGTTAACAGAAGGACGAGGATGGAAGAACAAGAGAAAGACGAGGACAAAGACATAATAGAGACGAAAAGGGAAGAAGGAAATAAAGGGAGAGTAAATTATTCCTGATACTTCACGTTTACCTGTATGAGAACCAAGACGAGGGCGACGAGACGAGGCAAGCGAGGACGAGGTATGCGTGAACAAAGACGAGGAAAACTGACGAGAACGAAGAAAAAAAAAGAAAAAAGAAAGCAGCAGGATAAAAGACAGCATCACCTTAACCTACAGTACACAAGAACGAAAGGAAGAAGAGAAGTACAAGATAAGGAGATGACGACGATGAAAGGAGAAACACGAGGAGAAAGAGATGAAAGGGAAGAGAAAAACGCTAGGGTGAGAAAAGAGAAAAAAAAATTATAACGAGCAAGAAGAGAAGAGGACGAAGAAGAAAACACAAGAAAGACGAGGAAAAGACACGAAGG
Organism: Scylla paramamosain; assembly: GCF_035594125.1. Lineage (NCBI taxonomy): Eukaryota > Metazoa > Arthropoda > Malacostraca > Decapoda > Portunidae > Scylla > Scylla paramamosain. Next base: position 16,576,208 of record NC_087168.1, read on the forward strand.
GGAAAGAAAAAACGCAAGGATGAGAAAAGAAAATAAAAAAAATCATAAGAGCAGACGATAAGAGGAGAAGAGGAGGAAGAAACACCAGAGAGAACGAAGAAGAGGAAGAGAGCGAGGACGAGGAAGGAAGGCGACAAAAACCCATCACGACAGCCGAACTTCACTACCAATGTACACTAAAAGCTAATAACCAAACTGAATTGACCGACTTCTTGGTACTGGAGGAGGAGGAGGAGGAGGAGGGAGGAGGAGGAGGAGGAGGAGGAGGAGGAGGAGGAGGAGGAGGTGACGGTGACGCTTGCAAGGGGTGCGGTCAAGACAAGAATATGTACGTGGGAGGAGGAGAGAAAAATAAAGGTAAATAAAAAAAAATAAGGAAAAAATATTTGAACCTGAGGAATTATTTTGACGTCAGAAGGTAGAAAAGATCTTGAGTGTCTTGAAAATAGTGTGGTGGAGGAGGAGGAGGAGGAGGGGTGGAGAGAGGAAGGAAGGATCAGGCACAAGAGTAAAAAAGTGGAAAGGAAGGTGGCTAAAACTGAAACGTTATCTCTCTCTCTCTCTCTCTCTCTCTCTCTCTCTCTCTCTCTCTCTCTCTCTCTCTCTCTCTCTCTCTCTCTCTCTCTCTCTCACACACACACACACACACACACACACGAGTCAGTCAGTCATCGCGAGGTGCAGGCGGGAGGAGAGAGAGCAACAGCAGAACAGGAGTGAGTGAGTGTGAGGCCAGTGGTGGTGGTCCTGCTGCCAGGATGGGGTGCCGGCGTGACAGCTCTGGGAGGGGCGGGGGCGAGGCGTGACAGGAAGGGGTGAGGGTGTAGGCTAGCAGGAGGAGGAGGAGGAGGAGGAGGAGGAGGAGGAGGAGGAGGAGGAGGGCTTAGGGTGCAGGGTGAAGAAGTACGGCGAAAGGCGCGCGCGCGCGCGCACACACACACA
>NC_087168.1:16584649-16587149 GCF_035594125.1 Scylla paramamosain
CTAGATGTGGAGGCCGGGGTGTTGTGGGAGAAGTAAGCATAGCGTGGAGGAACTAGGCGTGGTGAGGAGGAGGAGGAGGAGGAGGAGGAGGAGGAGGAGGAGGAGGAGGAGGAGGAGGAGGAGGAGGAGGAGGAGGGAGGCCGGCGTACGTACAATGCATTACGGCCGCCTCTATTGATCAGCGAGGCCAGCGTAATGCCGTCCTCACCACCACCACCACCACCACTGTCACGACTATTAGCGTCACCCTCCACCACCACCACCACCACCACCACCACCACCACCACCACGAAACGGTTTCACAAGACTCTCAACAGGAAGAAAAACAGGACCAAGAACAAGGAAAAGAAAAAAAAATAGAAATAAAAAAACAAAAAAAAAATATATTCACACAATTGAGTCTGGGTACGGAGTCTTCCCCTTCCCCGGCAGCCCCCTTCCTCCTCCCCCGCCCCAAGGCAGCGCGTGGCCCTCCCCCCGCCCCCCGCCCACCAGGTGCCACAAGAAGGTGGTCTCCTCCGGTTGGCGTCGCCCGTGGGAACCTGTTGCGGTGAGGTGGGTGTCACGGGGGCCGCCTCTTCAGTTCACCCCCCGCCGCTAACCATGCACCGCTTCCCCCCACCCCTCCCCTTTCTCCCATTCCCCCATCCCGACACCTGGCGACAAGAGGGGCGTGGATGGCTGCGGGAGGTTGGCTGGGGGGGGGGATTAGGGGTGCTTTTTGACCTGCAAGCGCGGCAACAGCTTTCTCTCAAGCGTAGGTGCGGGGGTGGCAGCGGCGGCGGCGGCGGCGGCGGCGGCGACGGTGGAGGCGGCGTAGGTGTATCGGGGAGGATAGCCGCGGCAATTACCCGAAGCAGCACACCCCGACGGACGCACTCACGACGAACGCACTCACCCCATCCCCTCGCCTCGCCTTGCCTCGCCTTGCACGCCCGCCACACACGCCGCAAAACCACGCCCACGCCACACCAAAACACGAGGCCAAAAATATGGATGGTGTGAGCGCGTAACAGAGGCGGGAGGGGGCGCTGCGTGGGGCGGGGCGCGGCTGGGGTGCGGCAATGGGTGCATGGGTAAAGGTGCTTCTCTCTCCTTCCCTTTCCTTCCCCACCAGCAGCGGCCCCGCTGATACACTAGTCCCGCCCCCTTCCCCTCCCCTTCCTCCCTTCCTATAGGTGATGGGGTGTGATAAGTGTGCCAATGTCGCGAATGAGGAGGAGGAGGAGGAGGAGGAGGAGGAGGAGGAGGAGGAGGAGGAGGAGGAGGAGGAGGAGGAGGAGGAGGAGGAGGAGGAGGAGGATATGACGTCACAGCTGGAAGAGGAAGAGGCCATGAGAAACGATACGAAGCGGCACATGTCAGAAGAAGAAGAAGAAGAAGAAGAAGAAGAAGAAGAAGAAGAAGAAGAAGAAGAAGAAGAAGAAGAGGGGGAGGTTAGAGAGTATTTATATTACGTAGAGTACGGCAGAGTCTTCTGTATGGTAGGAGGAGGAGGAGGAGGAGGGTACACCACCACGCCCGCACCTCACCACACCTGACGAAATGTACGTACCGGGGCTGCATCACAAACACCTGGGCGAGGGCATCAGGAGCACACACGCACGCACACAGCAGTAGTAGTAGTAGTAGTAGTAGTTATGGTGTAGTGGAATGGTGGTGCTGATTGCAGTAGTATTGCTGGTGGTGGTGGTGGTGGTGGTGGTGGTGGTGGTGGTGGTGGTGGTGGTGGTAGTAGTAGTAGTAGTAGTAGTAGTAGTAGTAGTAGTAGTAGTAGTAGTAGTAGTAGTAGTAGCGGTGGTGGTGGAAGTAATAGTAGTTTTGGTGTAATAATATAAATTATAGTAGTAGTAGTAGTAGTAGTAGTAGTAGTTATGGTGTAGTGGTAAAAATGGTGATGGCAGTAGTAGTAGTAGTAGTAGTAGTAGTAGTAGTTATGGTGTAGTGGTAGAAATGGTGATGGCAGTAGTAGTAGTAGTAGTAGTAGTAGTAGTAGTAGTAGTAGTAGTGGTAGTAGTGGTGGTGGTGGTGGTGGTGGTGGTAGTTATGGTGCAGTAGTAAAAATGACTGTAATGGCAGTAGTAGTAGTAGTAGTAGTAGTAATTACCGTACTCACGCCACGGCCAGCCAGCAGACAGGTGATGCGTCAGGAACAACAACTTACCTGAGGACACAAGAAAACAAAACATTAGTCAGACAGAGGTGAGATAGTGGAGTCCCGCACACCCTGTACCGCCCTTCCCTCCAGTCTCTAAACTCTATGGCAAATTCCCTATATTTTCGCTTACTACGTACACTACTGCAGACCTGACCTAACCTAACAAAACTTGTAATGTAATGTAACCTGAATTAGTTTACTGTAACTTGACCTAAGCTGACGTACCTACCCTAATTCCTTAGTCTAACTTAAAAAAATCTAATTTAACCGAATCTAATTAAACTTAATGTCACCTAACCTAATCTAACGTAACTAAATCTACTCTAACTTGATCTAAGGTAA
>NC_087168.1:16599649-16602149 GCF_035594125.1 Scylla paramamosain
ATAACGGAGGGGGAAACAGGAACCATGAAGCAAAATACAGATGCTTGAGAAGAAATTAAGGAAATAGATAAAATGAAGGAAAAAGACTGGAAGAAAAGGAATATGTACTGTTATTAGGTGAAACAAGAAAGGATAGACGGAAAGACAGAACTGGAAAAAGGAGAAAAATGTGTGCTATTGGATAAAGCAGGGAAGGATGAACGAAAGGTAGAAAGGAAACTGGGAGGGGGAAAAAATGTGAACTATGAGGTAAAACAGGAAAGAATGGAAGGATAGAAAGACATGAAAAGAGGAGGAAAAAAATGTGAATTATGAAGCAAAACAGAAGAATTTACGAAAAGACAAGAAAGGAGAGGGAATAAAATATGTACAATCAGACAAAACAGGGAAATGAATAATGGAAAAAAAGAAAAAAATAGATTACATGGAACAAAACTTACCAAATAAGCAAGAAAACAAAATAGCCCAACAAAAAAATAAAATAAAAATAAAAACATGAAAAATATCTGCTCAATTAACACTACTAGTACCACCACCACCATCACCACCAACCACGCACCGCTATCAGCCCGAAGGTTCAAATTGTGCACCGTTTAGCCAGACACGCCTCCCCTGAGCACTAACATGTGTCCAGAGTAGCATTTGGCCTCAAAGGTGTGCTACTGTTGCAGATGTTCAATTCATTAGCCTTGAACAATTAGGCGCCCAAAATAGCACCTCATCAAATTTAAAAGCCTAAAAAGGGAGAAAAAAAAAAGAGAGAGAAAAAAAAGGCCTAAATTAACTTTCTACCAAATATGATCGGGTTTAACCCTAATTTTACCTGACATGGTCTCTCCTATCTTATCTTATCCCAACCTAACCAAATTTTTCCTGTCTTGTTCTATTCTATCCTAACCTAACCTAACTTAACCTGACCTAACCATTCCTCTCCTAAAGTAATGCATCCAAAACTAACCTAACCTAATCTGACCTTACCTTATTAAATCAAATCTAAAGAAAATTAACTTCACTAGGCCAAACCTAACCAAGCCATACATTATCTACCCTAACTTACCTTACCTAACTTAATCAAACCATACCTAGCCTGACCTAACGTAATCAAAACAAATTAAACTAAAGTGACCTTACTAAATCAAACAACCTAACATTAACTTACCAAACTAGACCAAAGTTAACCTTACTAAGCCTAACCTAACGTAACCTATCCTTATTTAACCTAACTGAACCAAACCTAACCTTACGTCATCTAACCTATCTGAATCTTACCTAACCTAACCTTACCTAACCTAACCTAACCTAACCTTACGTAATCTAACCTATCTGAATTTTACCTAACCTAACCTTACCTAACCTAACCTAACCTAACCTAACCTAACCTTACCTAACCTAACCTAACCTAACCTTACGTAATCTAACCTATCTGAATTTTACCTAACCTAACCTAACCTAACGTAACCTATCCTTATTTAACCTAACTGAACCAAACCTAACCTTACGTAATCTAACCTATCTGAATTTTACCTAACCTAACCTTACCTTGCTTGATCTAACCTAAGCTAACCGAACCTTATCTATTCTAACCTAAGATAACCTAACCTTATCTAACCTAAACTAACTTTTTTATCTAACCTAAGCTAACCGAACCTTATCTAACCTAAAGTAACCTTTTTTTTTATCTAACCTAAGCTAACCAAACCTTATCTAACCTAACCTAACCTAAGCCAACCTAACCTAACCTAACCTAACCGAACCTTATCTAATCTAATCTAATCTAACCTAACCTAACCTAACCTAACCTAACCTAACCTAACCTTATCTAACCTAACCTAACCTAACCTATCCTAAGCCTAACCTAACTTAACCCAACATAACTTAACCCAACCTATCCTAACTTAACCTATCCTAACTTACCCTACCCTACCTTAACCTAACCTATCCTACCTTGACCTATTCCATCCCACCCTAACCTTCCTCAGAGCACTTCACGCTACAGGAAGACGCTGTAGTTACATTTAGGTGGTGATTTACTGGTTCCTTATTTATTTACAAGGTACGAATGTGCTTCACACTTAATGGCTACACTTACATATGTATAATGATGCAGGAAAAGAGCTAATATTTCTCTCTCTCTCTCTCTCTCTCTCTCTCTCTCTGAAGGATTATACAGCATATCATTATTTAGTTCTTATTTCTATGGTCTATAAACTAAAACGACGCATATCTTCCCCCCTCTCTCTCTCTCTCTCTCTCTCTCTCTCTCTCTCTCTCTCTCTCTCTCTCTCTCTCTCTCTCTCTCTCTCGTGTCAAGGTGTAACACGTATATAAAAAGCAATGCCTGTAGTTCTTAGATCTTTGTGGCGTGCATGAAAGACTATAACTACTTGGGGATGTCTTTCATTAGAGAGTTGGACAAAATAATCTGAAACAAAATGAACTGAAGACTACAATAATTAATGGGCAGAGAGAGAGAGAGAGAGAGAGAGAGAGAGAGAGAGAG
>NC_087168.1:16627149-16649649 GCF_035594125.1 Scylla paramamosain
GTAATGTATGCTTCCTCGGGCCTCGCTGTACAAAGGTTTCTATTCATTCTCATCCCTCATTCTGTCCATCTCACTAATGCAAGAGTTAAGTTGTCTTCGTTCTTATTTTGTTTCACTTTACTTATTCATATTTGCACTTTCACATTTTTATTCAGTCATTTATATATTTATTTTTCCCCTTAGCCAATCATCCCGGCACGTAACGAAAGAAAGAAAGAAAAAAAAGAAAACAAGAAGGAAAAGCGCAAGAAAGAAAAAAGGAAACAAGAATACAGCAAGAAAAACAGAAAGCAAAAAAAAAATAGAAAAAGAAAGAAAAAAGAAAGAAAAAAATTGAAGCAACAGATAAACACTCATTACACGTGATAAGAGAAGACCTTGAGGTGGTGTGTAGTGTAATGGCAAGGTGATGCGTGTGGCGACGAGCTGAAGGGAAGTGGAAGGGATGGGCGTCAGCGTGGGAGAAAAGTCTAACAAATAAATAAATAAATAAATAAATAAACAAATAAACAAATAAATAAATAAAAGTCCATAAAAGATAGGAGCCTTATGCAAGTGGCTGAAAAGGTGTCACGTACAAGATATAACAGGAAAAAAAACGCCTTGAAATCCTGCAAGATGAGCCAAAGAGATGGAAGAAAAAATAAATAGATAAATAAAAAGAAATAAAAAGAAAAAGAAAATAGGATCAGCAGGAAAAATACACACCTACATACAAAACATACACACGCAAGCACACACAGAAATATACATACATACATACATATGCATACAATCATACATACATACATACACACACACGGGATATGTATACAGGCGGTAAACATATCCACGCTTTTTTTTTCTTTTTTTTTTTTTTTTGTATACAGGTGTAATGAGGAACAGCTTTGGGCTACTGTATGTTGAGATATTGTATATAATCGTATAGAGTGAAGAGATGACAAGATGGGTATACCAGTGGAGAGATTAATACAAATACGAGTTTTTGTATATATATATTTACGTTTTTGTATATATATATATTTACGTGTATGACTAGCATCTCAGTGGGACATTTTTTTTTTTTTTTTTACATATATATTTCGTTGCTCTCGGCCAATACCTCTCCTAGATAAAACAAACAAACAAACAAACACTTTACCTGACTAAAAGACCAATCGAGGCCATAAAAGCGGATAAGGATTAGAGAGAAAGGATATTGAAAAAGAAAGTCGAGAAAAAAAAATTAAAACGACTAACAAAACACTAACAAAATCAACAAAGCCAGGTGAATTACGTAAGGAAAGACACACACACACACACACACACACACACACACACACACACACACACACACACACACACACACACACACACACACACAGCAAAGGAAATGTCAATCTACTTCCTCAATACTCTCATTTATCGGCAGCCTTCGAGTCACCTGGAGGAGGGAGAGTCTGTGGAAAGTACACCACACCAAAGTTTAAAGGATGGAGTTAAATCTTGCACTGTAAACCTGGATGAAATAGAACATAACATAAGAACATAAAGGAAACTGCAAGAGGCCACCACAAAGTCTTAATTTTTTTTGGCATAATAACAATGGATAAAAGAAAAAAAGAAAATCCTCTATTCTCGCATTACAGAGACTAATTATCCAAAATCTTGCACTGTAGAAATGGATGAAAAAGAAAAAAGTCTTGTATTACAGAGGTGGATAAAACGAATATTTCCTTAAATCTTGCATTGTAGAGTTGGATAAAAAATACAAGCACCGCTAAATCTTGACTATTAGAAGGGATGATATGAAAGCACCCTTAAAATCTTGCATTACGTTGATGGACGAAAGAAACACACCGTTAAACACTATCAAATCTTGCGCATTACAGAGATATTATCCAAAACCACCTCTAAATTCTTCCAGTAGAGAGATGGATTTAATGAACACCCCTTAAATTTTGCACTGGTGAGATGGATGATATGGAGACGCTATTAAATCTTGCACTATTGACAAGGATCATACAAAAACGTCTTTAAATCTTGTAATACAGAGATGAATGAAATACACACACCCTTCCTAAACGGGACCAATAGGCAGAAAGAATGGTTATAGTTCTGGAAGATAAATAAATAGATAAATAAATAAATAAATAAATAAATAAATAAATAAATAAATAAATAAATAAATAAATAAACAAACAGGTAACGCATTTTTAAAGGGAGAAAAGACATCATACGAACAAGAAAATTAGACAAACTACAAGAAACCGGTAAAATAAATAAATAAACAAATAAACAAAATAAGCAAGACACAGCAAAAGTGAGAAAAATATATCGAAAGAACAAGAAAACAAGAACAAACAGCTAGAGGCCAGTAAGTCTACCCATGGCAGTCCTTGTATATAAAACACACGTAGCCAAGTGCCCACCATCCCATCCCTATCCGTAACTATATACAATCTTCTTTTAAAAGGCGCCCTTGTAAATCGCTACTGACAACATGATTACGGAGTCTATTCCATTTGAAAACATCCTGATACTTCAACGTAAACTTCACACACACACACACACACACACACACACACACACTAGATCTCCGTCTGTGTGTGTGTGTGTGTGTGTGTGTGTGTGTGTGTGTGTGTGTGTGTGTGTGTGTGTGTGTGTGTGTGTGTGTGTGTGTGTGTGTGTGTGTGTGTGTGTGTGTGTGTGTGTGTGTGTGTGTGTGTACAGAAGGAAAAAAAATAAATAAATAAATAAAAAAAAATGGAGAAGTCTGTAACACATCGCTAAGAGGCTTTGGGCAGCGACAGGAAATTACAAGTACAGTACACACAAGATTTTTTGGTGAAGGGATATGCAAAAGATACTGAATATGATGGACCGACACAGCAGCACACTGAACATGATAGGAGCATACATCCGGATACACTGAGCTTGACGGGAAGGGAGGGGTGGGAAGAGGAGGACGGAGACAGAATGAATAATTGGATATGAGAAAAGGATAGACAGAATGAATACTAGAATGGAGAGGAAAAGAGACAGAAGGAGCATAACAGAGGAGAGGGATAAGGACAGGGCGAATATAACGAAGATGGATAGAGACAACGAATACAATGGAAGAAAGAAAACGAAGCAACGAATACAATGAATGACAACGATAGACAGAATGTATACAATAGCGAGGAACGCAAATGAATATAAATGGAAGGTATGAATAGAACATGACGGAGGAACACAACTAAACAAGACAGAAAAAACACAACTGAATACAGCAGACGGATAAAAATGAACTCAGCAACGGGAGAGATATAAAAAAAAAAAACAAGAAAAACAAGAAAAACAATAATTACAATAACCCTTAGTAGTAAAATCATATCAAAATACAGAGAAACCCATACATCAAATCAATAACCAATATATAGACGAATAAACTGCCCTATATAATATAAGTACCTGTGTTTTACCAGTCTAACCCTTTCTGTACCTTGAAGACTAACTGATGGAAGGCATAACTGAATTTTCCTTGCCCCCCCCCTGATAACACATTCATACCACGAGCAGGTTGGCATAGTAAAAATGTGAGGGAAAACCTTCTGGATTTTTTTTTTTTTTTTTATGTGGGTGGGGAGGCGTGGATTAACAAATGGCAGAGAGAGAGAGAGAGAGAGAGAGAGAGAGAGAGAGAGAGAGAGAGAGAGAGAGAGAGAGAGAGAGAGAGAGAGAGAGAGAGAGAGAGAGAGAGAGAGAGAGAGAGAGAGAGAGTGGGGGAGGGAAAACAGGTAGAAGGAAGGAAGGAAGGAAGGAAGGAAGGAAGGAAGGAAGGAAGGAAGGAAGGAAGGAAGGAAGGAAGGAAGAAAAAAAAAGAAAGAAAAAGGCAAGCAGGGACAGGCTGATAGAACGACAGACAGATAAACAAAAGAATAAAAAAAAGAAAGACAGACAGACAAAAAAAGACAGACAGACAGACAGACAGACAGACAGACAGAAGCAAACACATCAACAGACAGTGAGAATTAAAACGTAAAATAAATAAATAAAACTGTACTAAAGAAAATCCACAATGTGTCTCTCAGTCTGTCATGTACATAAGCGAGGCGATGCAGTTATGAACAAAAGTCTAGTATAACATTCTGCACTGAATCCCATAGTGCTTTGCGTTTTTCCTCGCCGAGTCCTCTGGAATACTCAAAACCAGTTCCCGAGTTTTGTGAGGTAGTCAGTAAGATTTGAGGACTGAGAGAGAGAGAGAGGAAACTAGCAATCATTTGTTTAGTTTTGAGATTTAAAGTATCAATAAATTTAATAATCAATTACGTAATTTTATGTGGTGAAGTGGCGGTAAATTTGAGGACTAGAGAAATGAGAGAAAACCCGAGGCAGTTTCCTAGTTTTGTGAGGTGAGGTGGCAGTAAATCTGAGGACTAGAGAAATGAGAAAAAGTTAAGAATCAGTTTCCTAGTTTTGTGAGGTAAAGCGGCACTAAATTTGAGTACTAAAGACAGAGAGAAAACCTAACAGCCAGATCCCCAACTGTGTGAAGTAAAGTCCCAACAAATTTGAGGACATAGAGAGAGAAGGATAAAGAAAAATAGCGATAACATCTCTATTTTTCTTTTTTTTAACCACCATGAGATCTGAGTACTAAAGACAGAGAAAACCTAGGAACCAGATCCCAGTTTTGTCCCAGCAGATTTCAGGACAGAGAGAGAGAGCAAAGAAAACCTAAACTGGGCTGGACGGGTAGAAGGTTACACTTCCGACCACGCCTATACAAGCAACGGAGGGGAAACACTATCAGGACCAACAATCAGACAACACTAGAGTCCACACATCCCGCGGCCGATATTATCCTATCCACACCAGCTAACATTTCAAGGTCTGACGTAACGAAAGAGCGCATCCTGTAAATATCATAGTCATCGTACTGTGGGGCTTGACACTACTGAAGGAGGGTTAATGTTGGGAATTGAGTGTCATCTACGGGGATTTAGTATAGTGTAGGATTGAGTAGTACTGCTTATGAATAAAAGGAATAAATGCAATACAAAATTTTACTATGTCGAATGAAGTGATACCATGAATAGTGAAATAAAAGTGGCATAAAATTGATTAAACACGAATGGCTAAAAGAAATAATTGCAATATGTACAAGAATTTCAGTATATTGCGGACAGAGAAACACTTATAACAAAAAAAAAGTGCAATACAATATCTTCAATACGCGATGGACTCAAACAAAACGCGAAAAAACAAGTGCAATAGAAAAAAAAAATTCAATACTCCTTGGAATACGAAAAAAGAAAAAGAAAAAAAAGAATAACAGATAAAAAGCACAGTACAAAAATTTTCAATAAAACTGAAATTAGAAAAAAAATAAATAAATAAATAAAAAGGTACAAAACGAAAAAAAAATCAATACACTAGAACTAGAAAATAAAACACAAATAAGAAAAAAAAAGACGCATTACAAGAATTTCAATATTCACAACATAAAACGGAGAAGGAAAAAACATCCATAAGAACTTTACCTTTTTTGTATCACTTATCCCCGTGTGTCAATAAATAAATAAATAAATAAATAAATAAATAAATAAATAAACAAACAAACAAATAAAAATACACAACAATTCACGCCAATAAATATCCAAAGATCACTTAACGGAACTCAGCGAGGCAACATATACTTTCTCTCTCTCTCTCTCTCTCTCTCTCTCTCTCTCTCTCTCTCTCTCTCTCTCTCTGGAGCGCACCACCTCATTTATTTAGATGCTGGTTCAGTGTAAACAAGCAGGAATAAACAAACCTCAGAGGGGCAAGTACTGATGTATCTGTTTCAGGATATGGCTTGTATGTATGATGATGATGATGATGATGATGATGATAGTTCCGGAAAAAAAAAAGGCAAAGAAAAAGGGAATTGGAAGAGTAAAAGGAAAAACTTGGAAGAATTAAAAAAAGGGGGAGAAACAGTGATAAAACGAAACGAATGGAAAAGAAAGGATGGAAGAGATATTAAATAATCCAAGGGAACAGAAAGTAAAAGAAAAAAGAAAGGGAAAGCAAGATGAATGGTCTGAGAAAACAACAACAACAGCAACCGCACCACCAAAAACAACAACAACAACAACAACAACAACAACAACAACAACAACCACCACCTACTCTACCACAGACTCCACGAAACAACAACCAGAATTCACACACACACACACACACACACACACACACACACACACACACAGTAGTAAATCACATCAACCATGAAAACACAGCACCTAACAAGACCTACCAACACAGTACTAAGCAACACGGGCGGCTATGGGGAGTACAAAGAGAATACATAGAGTAAAGGGTTTCCAGGCCTCTGTAAATAGCACCAAATCGTATAACCTCACGTGGGTGGGTCTATTCTAAGCTCCCCTGCACCCATACAAGGCGTATTAAATTCTGAAGAAAAATGCTCGAGTCACCCACCCTGCCTGCGCTATTAATATCTTTTCACCACACAAACACACACACACACACACACACACACACACACTCTCTCTCTCTCTCTCTCTCTCTCTGAGTGTGTAAGTTCTATAGCTGAACGAGTTACTGTATAGTGTATTTAATGAGTGGTATTTTTTTCTTCTTTTTCGTGCGATGATGATGATGACACAACAACAACAACAACAACAACAACAACAACAACAACAACAACAACATCAACAACAACAACAACACAACAACAAAAGGAAGACCAAGAACAAGAAAAACAAAAACAAGAGCAAAACGTGTGAAAAACATTAATCTGGTTTCTCTTAAACGCACACACACACACACACACACCTATTCCCACCACGCTGCTGCAGGTCGCAACTCGGTAACTAAGTCTGTGAACCTATTCTCTGGCAGGGGGACAAGAGCTGCACCCTGAAATGACACCTGCCTCATTAGTCACCCTGGCGCGGGATGCTGTGTGGAGCTTCCTCTCCTCTGCGGTGGTGGTGGCGGTGGTGGTGGTGATGAAACAACAACAACAACAACAACAACAACAACAACAACAACAACAACAATAGAGAGAAATTAAGAATAGAAAAATAAATTAAGAATGCAATGAAAGACAGAGAAAATGAAAAAAATATATGAACAGTACAAATAAGAATGGCAAAAAAATATCAACACTTCTTTACACCAAAATTAATACATACAATAATTCAGACATGTCAATCAGATAAATCCAGCGAAAAAAATAAATAAATAAATAAATGAGCAGGTCAATAAATAAAATAAAATAAAATTTAATTTAATTTAATTTAATTTAATTTAATTTAATTAAACCTAACTTTCCCTAACCTAACTTTACCAAATCTATCTTAACCTATCAAAGAAAACTACATAATCTTTCAGGAAAATCTTGAGTCCAATGTTCATGGGAAAATTCTTCTGGGAAAGGTTAGTGACTGACTGATTAACTGATTGACTTCATTTACCACAGTATACATCACACAGATACAGTGCATTGTAAAGTGTACACCTGACACTACCACAGCCAACACACACACACACACACACACACACACACACACACACACACACACACACACACACACACACACACACACACACACACACACCTTGCCAGAGAAAATGTTTGGTGGTGAGTTTGCAGTAACTTCAAAAAGGCTGTGCAGTGGTCAGTGTTCAGCAAGTACTATGATATTCAAAAGCATGCATGTTAGAAGTACAAAACTACCAACAATGTTCGTGTTGTAGAATCTTTAAAATATGTACGCTATCCAAGAACAAGATCTCTTTTTACAAACTTTCTAAACTTAAATATAATGAGGGAGGCAATTTTCTTCTCATACATTAAACAGTGCACTTTCTTGAAAAAGGAAAAACAGAGAAGGAATTATTATTAAGTGAAATTTAACTGAAATTTAACTGGTTAAAAAAAAATACAAAACTACAAGTAAAAATAGAAAGGGAGAAAATATTAAAAAGAGATATTAAACTTCCAGAACAAACACTTTGAATAACTGAATCACTGAAAGCAAAAATACACAAGGGGGAAAATATAAAAGAACAAAACTGGCTAGACAAAATGGAACAAAAGCATAAAAACCACAAGCAAAAACATAATGGGATGAAAATACTTAACCAGAAATCAAATAACACACTTAAACAAGGCATGACTTTAGATAACAACCACAATGACACCAACTATAAAAGAAATAAACTAACTAGACAAAAAAAAAAAACATATCTATAAGCAAAAAAGAAGGAAAATTTAAAGAGAAAAATCACAGGCCATACAAATACACAAAGACACCATGACAAGCAAACTCACAGATTTCAACACACATCACCTGCGCCACAAAAGCAGCTTAGACAAAAAAAAAAAAAAACAGCAAAAAAAAAAAAAAAAAGAGAAGGAAAATTTGAAGTGAAAAACAAAACAGGACATTCAGAACCACGAAAAACACACAGATTTCAACATGTATCACCTCCCCAACAAATCAGGTTCACACACCAGTATAAAGCAGGGCACACATCACACCACATATTCATAAACATTAGGCACAGGATATCATTGCAGCACTGCCAATAATAATCTCAAAAATTCAGAGGCTGAGAAGATATGAAGGTTAGGCAAGAGGCGCAACATAATACTTATCTGTTATGTTAATGAAGGTTGGATGCTGGGTGACAATGAGTTAATGAATATAAATTAATGTAGATAGTGAAAGCAGTCAGGTACTTCTAAGGAATATAAACATTTTGTAATGCTTAATTTTCCCTTTTTTCCCCTATCCCATTAAACAACAAAGATTTTTTTTTTCCAATGCTGGTCAAAATTAATTTCAGTCATTATCATTGTTTTCCATTGTTACAGATCTACACGACTATCACAATAAACGGTAGTAACAATGAAAACAGAAAAGTACACCAACTCAAAGTAAGATTATGGTGACAATTAATTAACGGAACTTCAAAAATATAAGTAAAATTGTGGTGATAATTGTGGTGTAATTCCAAACTTTTTTTCCTCTCCTATAATGTGAAAACACTCTCAATGCAGTAAACAAGGGAATACTGAGGTGACTTCTGCAACAGTCTCTTGACCACAGTGTACAGTAATTATGTCACAAAATTTCCTTTGTAAAAAGTAACTGTTAGTGTTGGCTATGAGTATTTGACATTTTCTTCAGTTCATCTACCTATGAATAAAAGATGAACAAGCCAAATATATAAGAATTCTACTAGTGATAAGGGAAAAACTTTTATTAGGGAAGCATCTCATTTGAATTTTCAGTTTTTCCTTTTATCTTCAGTCACCAATCAATACATTTCACTGTTAATTTTAAAGAGAGAGAGAGAGAGAGAGAGAGAGAGAGGAGAGAGAGAGAGAGAGAGAGAGAGAGAGAGAGAGAGAGAGAGAGAGAGAGAGAGGAGAGAGAGAGAGAGAGAGGAGAGAGAGAGAGAGAGAGAGAGAGAGAGAGAGAGAGAGAGAGAGAGAGAGAGAGAGAGAGAGAGAGAGAGAGAGAGAGAGAGAGAGAGAGAGAGAGATTCCACCATTAACATATAGAAGCTTGGAACAAATTAAATGAAAAACTAATATGAGCAAGGAGTGTGCACCGAGATAAAGACTAGATACATGCAGATATAGAGACAGAACTACGAAAATATATCCTAAACTCTGTACACTCTGAATGAATAAATACAACTAGACAAATGCACACACACACACACACACACACACACACACACACACACACACACACACACACACACACACACTATCACCAAGGGCCTATTCAATTCTTATCAAACAAACATTGAAGGTCACAGGGAGTAGGAAGGAGGGCAGCATGGTATAATAGCATACATATAGACAACAAATGTCACTCTTAACAAAACCACAATGAATAAACAATTAAAAATGACACGAGCTTTATTATTTCAATAGTTTTCACCTCTTCACATTCCTTGCTTTTTATTACCAGACTGAATATGGAAGCCTTTTTCTTCTATTTTTACTAGTTTTTTTTTTTTTTTATTCCTGCTGACTATACAATGAATAAACAATTAAAAACGACACTAACTTTCTTATTCTTTGCTTTGTTTTTTTATCAGCACATGTAGTAAAGTTGCTTTTCTCACTAGTTTTTGCAGTATTATGGTATTTTCTCTCTCTCTCTCTCTCTCTCTCTCTCTCTCTCTCTCTCTCTCTCTCTCTCTCTCTCTCTCTCTCTCTCTCTCTCTCTCTCTCTCTCTCTCTGACTGCACACACACACACACACACACACACACACACACACACACACACACACACACACACACACACACACACACACACACACACACACACACACACACACACACACACACCCTTCCCCTCCCATCACATTACAAGGTCACCACTCCTTGACTAACACCCCATACCTATCCCCTGTCAGGTGAACAGAAGCTGCAGTGTGAAAGACCCATTTTGTCTCAGACTGGCATAGAATTCTAACCTGGGAATTCTTAGGGGTCAACCAAATGCACTAACAACTATAGCACTATGCCACTATATTGATAAATGAACATGAATAGTAATAATCTGTCTATATGTAGGTATACTAGGTTGGCAGTCCTACACAGGGTGGCCCAGACAAGACACCACACATTTACACTTGTCATAATAATTATACTGTAATAACAATAATAATCTGTTTACATACTTATTTGTTCTATATTCATCTCTCTCTCCCGTATTATATGTTGGGTGGCATCTGAACAAAACAGAAAAGATAACATGGAAACTAACCACAAAAAGGAAATAAATAAACATAAATTAATTAAACCTTTACCTACAGATTCACTCAGCTTTCATTTCCATTCACACAATTTTGTTGCATTCTACAGTTTTATGTTTCATTAATTTTGTATTTTGTTCCTCCTAACATTCTCTCAACTATGACTGCATCTTTTAGCAATATTCATCATGTATTTGTGTATGTATGTAAGAGTAGTACATATATAAAGTTTCTCTCTCTCTCTCTCTCTCTCTCTCTCTCTCTCTCTCTCTCTCTCTCTCTCTCTCTCTCTCTCTCTCTCTCTCTCTCTCTCTCTCTCTCTCTCTCTCTCTCTCTCTCTCTCTCTCTCTCTCTCTCTCTCTCTCTCTCTCTCTGGAATAGTAAATCAATATATCTATCAATCATTTAAATGTTCAATAAGTCCCTACAAATTTTTATCCCTCCTACTCTCTCTATTCCATTCACTAATTTCTCCATTCTGGATCCTTAGGCCTCAGAATCCAGCACTTCTCTTAACCTCTCCATCCCTTTCTTGGTCTTTCCCCCTACTTTTTACCTTCTTCAGGCCCACACATTCCTTTAATTATCCCTTGCTTTTATAACTCTTTCCACAAACTAATCCTCTCACTGCCTTTCAAAGTAACACCTGTTTTTACACCTCTCTCTCACACTCTCATCTAATCATCTCTCACTCTTTCTAACTATCTACATTAACTATTTGTGAGTATGTTCAGCATCTATGTCCTCTTTCCTAACCTTCCATTCTGAGCCTGGAAAGATAATGTGTGTATGGAGGATCTATGACCATGTTAAGTTAGTCAAAATGAGTTGTATAATCAGAATAATGCAAACTTGACTCAAACCCTGTGTGCTAGAACTGAATACTACATGGATACCTGAAGACCTGGTGACAGTGTGTGGAGGATGATTGTAACTAGGTAACTGATAGATAAATCATTGAAGGCCTGGTGATAAAGTATGGGGGAAGGTATAAGAAAGATGAGCATTAGAGAAAAGATCCAAAACTGCAAAGAATGAGAGAGAGAGAGAGAGAGAGAGAGAGAGAGAGAGAGAGAGAGAGAGAGAGAGAGAGAGAGAGAGAGAGAGAGAGAGAGAGAGAGAGAGAGAGAGAGAGAGAGAGAGAGAGAGAGAGAGAGAGAGAGAGAGAGAATAAGTGAAATAAGTCTTCTTTCAGCCTTCACAGATAATATCCCACCTCATCCAGCCTCATTAAGATTCAACACAGGTATGACAGATGTTACATGCTGAGATTAACAAGAAAAACATGCATGAAATTAATATGGGCAACAGTATCCTAACTTTTCACCTGCATGTCTACTCTATGTCTACCCACACTGCCTTATGTAACATTTCAATCTTGGTGTGACATTTGGCTGTAAAGGTAGAGGGACTGGCACTTAAATATTTACACACATAATATAGTATTCCAAATGGTGAAGTGGTAAGTGCCCCAGATTCATGACAAAGTGGCTGGTTTGAATCTCAGGCTAAGTGGAGGCCGCTTGGCTTGTCTCCTTTCACATTGCAGCTTATGTTCGTCCAGCAAAGAATAGGTACGAGATGTAACCCCAGGAACTGTGACCTTACAATCCAACACCTCTGCCATCCTGCTACAAATGCTCCAAGCCAGTGTGATGAGGTGTGGCTTAACCCTCCTTCATAACTATTGGAAGAGATCTTTGTATTGCAGTAGACTCATGCAGACTGATGATGATGATGATGATGATGATGATGATGATGATGATGATGATGATGATGATGATGATGATGATGATGATGATGATGATGATGGTGATTATTATTATTATTATTATTATTATTATTATTATTATTATTATAAATATATGACTGCACAATACAACTTCCTTTCTTTTTTTCTTTATCTTTGCTGTCTTATTCCCTTAGCTCATAACCAAAGGGCAAAAACTACACAAAAGTCCCTTCCACATAAAATTCTCTCTCTCTCTCTCTCTCTCTCTCTCTCTCTCTCTCTCTCTCTCTCTCTCTCTCTCTCTCTCTCTCTCTCTCTCTCTCTCTCTCTCATTATTTGCATGCGTGAAAGTAAGCCAGGGACTTGAATATAAAATAAGCAAATAGATTATCGAAGATTAATTAATTTGTAACTAAATAATAAAATAAATAGCTAAATAAATAAATAAATAGATAAATAATAAATAATATGTAAATCAAATATTGCTGCTTTCTGTGCATATTGTGTTGTCTCCTTTTCTCTACCTCCACATGGAAGTAACCTACATTTGTACGAACAGCACACATTTCTGTTGATACATACAGCATTACATCCTACATATTACCTGCACAGAGCTCCATTTTAGCTTGCAATCTGATATTGTTCTACTTGTTTCATGTTGTATGCACAGTGTTATTACAACTGTTTTAAATTCTAGTGCTAGTAGTTTTTATCTATACTTCCTTAACATATCTACATTTATCAGCTTTATAGTATTCCCAGAGTTTGTTTGTTTTTCTTCTTTGTTCTGTTAATATGTCTATGCCTTCAGGTGAAAACTAAATCACTAATATTACCATTATCACTATCATCGTTATTATTATTATTAACTTCCTTGCTTTTTCAGGTATACAACATGCCTTTTAACTATGTCTCTCCATTTCCATGCTCTTTGTAATATCATCAAGCTGTACCACATGCTCCCCTTTAGCTTAATAGTCTCAGGAGCTGCTTTGTGTCATCAGCTGGTCTTCTGATATTCTTATTCTCAGATTGAAGAATAATTCCTTCTTGTTCCCTCTTGCCCTCTATTCTCTGTCCACCTACGCCTGTTGATAGCTAATGTATGGGGTAATGTTTTTTTTTTTTTTTTTTTTTTTTTATGTAGGAAGGATACTGGCCAAGGGCAACAAAAATCTATTAAAAAAAATGCCCACATGATATGATACACTCATATCATGCACCTACTCTTATTTTATACATCTCCAGTCCTTCTTCTTCTCTATTCCCACTCCACCTCTATGATACTTGTTGACAGGTAATGTATGGGTAATATATAGGTAATGTAAACTCTAATATTTTACACTAATCCTATTTTTATTATCTACAATCCAGAATCTTCTCTTTTTGATCTCTATTCCCTGTCCACCTCTATGACACCTGTTGATGGGTAATGTAAACTCTAATACTTTACACCTAATCCTACTTTTGTCCCTATCGAATCCTATGATCCTCCCTTCCTGACCTCTAATCCCTGTTTGCCTCTATGGCATTTGTTTAATGGGTAGTGTAAACTCATACTCTACATCTAATCTTACTTTTCTACATTAAATTTAATCTAACACCCATGATGTCTAACTAATCCTTCTCATCCCCAGTATCTAATTATACTTCTCATTATCCTTTACACTTAATCTACTCCCTGTCCCATACACCTACTTCTTTTCTGATTCCTTACAGTTTACACCTAATCCTACACCTCATTATCTTTTACACCTAATCCTTCACCCATTACACATGCCTAATATTTTTCTAATCCCTTACACATAATCCTACTACTCATATCCCCCACACTTAATCCTACTACCAATCCTTATTTTTTTCTTTCTCTCTTTTATTTACTTTTTATTTATTTTTTTTACAGGCTACAAAAAAGTACATAAAAAGCCTATGTAATTATGACTTAGCATAAAGGAAATAGTAATGACTGCTAATATATCTTGATACTCCTTCCTTGAAATAGACCAGGCTTTAAGAAACTGAGGGCAGCACACATCATGTCTTGAATGGAGTGAAAACCTTCTATTCTCCAGCTAACACATGAGCTGCTATTTCGTAGGGTGGTCAGCTGCTGCACAGAGGAACAAGGAACCCTATCACAGCCATTCCCTCCTGCAGAGATCTTGGGAACAGGTGTCAGGTATACATACACACATGTATACATAGAACACATACAGGAGGACACAATAGTAAATGAGTTGTAATGAAAGTTAAGCTTTTTCTACATATCTGGCTGTCTTTTCTCCGCACATACTTGCATGATAAAAAAAAAAAAGTAAATAAATAAAACAGAAATCAGTGCTGAAATAACTACATAGATAGGAAAATAAGTATGGGAAAATTTAATATATAAACAAAAATAACAATAAAATAAAAGATTAATAAATGAATATGCAAGTAAATAGATAAATAGAAATAAAACAGTAAATAAATAAACAAAATAAGACAGCAAACTATATAAACAAAAAAACCTTGTAAGTCCAACAACAATAAAAAACAATAACTGAAGAAACAAATTGAAATAATAAATAACTAAACACAAAACAAAAAAGAAAAACTGATTAATAAACGAATACACACATATATCAACAGGCACAAATCACCATCAGTATAAGAAAAAAGAAAAAAACCCTGCAAGTCATACTACATACACACACACATACAAATAAAAAGATAAAAAAAAAAGAGGAGGTGAATTACAAAAATAACCCCAAGATCCACAAGTCACGCTGGTGCATCTCGTATAGTGGGAGGCGGTTAATCCATTAATCCGCTGCCCACACTCTCAGTCACTTCCCTGTAAAGTCGCCATTTCATAATCTTACATGTTAAGCCTATGACCTCCTTTTTTTGCCATTCTTGCTCACTTTTACTCTCTTCCTTTCTCTATCTGCAATATCTCATTCTATTTTCTGAGCTTTTGCCTTGCAAGTCTCTCTCTCTCTCTCTCTCTCTCTCTCTCTCTCTCTCTCTCTCTCTCTCTCTCTCTCTCTGCCTATGACCTCCTCCTTTTTGCCATTTCTCCATCTCTCCAAGATCTCTTTCCTTTCTGAGTTTTCACCTTCCTAGTCTCTGATTCCTTCTCTCACTTGAACTACCAGCATACATCTCTCTCTCTCTCTCTCTCTCTCTCTCTCTCTCTCTCTCTCTCTCTCTCTCTCTCTCTCTCTCTCTCTCTCTCTCTCTCTCTCTCTCCTGAATGTTTTCCTCCAGTCTACATCATTACTTCATGTCCCTTAATTTATTCTATCTTCTTACGTAGCTTTTACTTTTGCTTTAATGTGCAAATTTTGCCCTATCTATCTCCGTCTCTCTTCAAATATTTCCCTCCATCCCTAACTATTGCAGTCTGCCTCCTCTAAAATTTACCCTATTTCTTTTTTATGCCTTTACCCTCCAAGTGTATCTATTCTCTAAACAATTTCCTCCACCCCATATTAATCCCACTTGTCTCCTCTGTAACTTCTTCACTAATGTTGACTTTTCTCTAAGTATTCTCCACCACACTGTACAAGTAATGCCCACTGTCTCCTAAACAATTTGTATCACTGTGACATAATGGTCTATTATGCTGTATTATTTCATGCTGTATTATTTCAGTATTCCCAGAGCACTCAGTTATTTCACATTCCATAATCATCTTCACTTAGTCAGGTGTAAATCTAGAAGTCAAACAACAATTCTTGATGTTTGAAAGTATAAATAAACATTAAAATGGAAATATATAAGTGGAACACATGAGACAAGAAGAAAAGTTACAACCAACACAAGACCTCATGTAAACACTCTTTTTTTTATTTTACAGTTAATTACTCTGCCAAGAAAATGAAAACTTGCATTCTACAACAAATCGTTCTTCCTAGAAAATAAAACTTCTCATATGAACGTAATTAACTGGTCTCTAGCTTCAGTAACTTCCGCTAATATAATAAAATGTGGCATTATATTGTATAAAACACACTATTCCCAGGTAAGGATATACTTCAACAACCATGTATAATTTTTTTCCTATTGTTTTAAATAAGAGGGATACTGGCTAACCACAACAAAAATTATAAGAAAGAAGAAAAGAAAAGCCCACTGAGACACCAATTCCCAAAGAAAAAAGGATCAAAAGGACACACTGACAAACATTCCACTTCACTCTGCCATTCTTTCAGTACCTTCAGTAAATGGCCACAGGATAAAATGGAAGCAGTTAACTGGTCCACTTTTTTAACTCTAACTAAACCTTACAGGATATATCTCACCCAGAAAATGTATGCACAAATTAATACATACATCCATTTCCTGTATCATCCCTTCGGTAAGTTTGGTATGTGACCATTAGAAAAATCAAAAGATGTTAAGTCATGCCCCAGTCTCCTACTTTTTTTTTTTTTTCCTACTCTAACAAGCATCAGGAAGTATCTCTATTATAAACTATATACACTAAATAACACTTTATTTTTTCTTTTACCCTTGTTTCAATACATTTGGTATTCTTATTACTTTATTTTTATCTTTTTATCAAATTTTACTACATTTATTCTTTTATGTATTCATCTATTTTCATTTTATCTATTTTATTTCATTTATTTATCTATTTTCATTTATATAAATTTTTTTTCACATTGAAACTCCTCTTCCAGTCCCTTGTAAATGGTCATAAGAAAACTCTGAAACATGAAATTATTTTTATTTTATTTAACTCTGCCTACCTATTTTGACTTTCAATGAGAAGCAGCATAGTGCTTTTTTATCCCCTTTAAAGTTCCTTTTCATCTCCAATAAATGGCCTTAGAATGAATCTCAGTAACTAAATTTTAACTCCTTTTCAAACTTTGGCAACACTTTTGATGTGGAATGGCATACAGTTGCTCTCTCTCTCTCTCTCTCTCTCTCTCTCTCTCTCTCTCTCTCTCTCTCTCTCTCTCTCTCTCTCTCTCTCTCTCTCTCTCTCTCTCTCTCTCTTCTTTGCTTTGCACCTCCTTGTGCCATCCATTTGTATCTCCAATTGTGATGGTGGGAAAAGAAGAGGTACTGATATTTCCACACTCCTGTTCTAAGAGGGAAGAGACCCTCTCCTGACCTTTAATATTCTCTTCGAGGGTCCTCATTTGCTTTTAACTTAATTATGATCCACATTTTCATCTTACTGAATTCTGGCAATAAAAAGTACTGAGCATTAATATACATAACTCAAAGAAAATGTAAGATCTGATGTTATGAAATGAAATAAATAACAGAGAAACATTCCAAGAAGCTCAAAAGAAGAAATTTAGGTTTTGAATGAAAATGAACAGTACCTGGTATTAATACATTTGTTAAGTGAAGACAGGCTCATTGATATGAAAAGTTTGTCCATATGGAACAAATTAGGAAAGATAAACAACAGAAAAACTGCCCTTACTGGCATCACAGGAGTAAAAATAAAGCTTGATGATGAAAATTCCTATTATGGACACACTGGCTAGGCAATAAAAGACTTGATAAATAAAAACACTCTAAACAAAACACGTTTTGCAAGTGACATCTCCCACAGCTCTAGTGGCTGAGAAAATACAGAAACTTATCACAAAACACTTTCCCTCATTGAGCTGCTCACTGGTGATGCAACACTGCAGAAGAGAAGCACTAATCCTTGCAGAAAACCCTATGCTGGTATCATTCCACTTTTCCTCACATTTTTATAATGACCACCCAACACAAAACCACAGGGAGAAAGTCCACTATGTAATTATAACACCAAAATAAGGCAGAATAAAGTGTTGTTCCCATATGTCTGTACTCACATTGCCTTGAACAATTAACCATGGGAAAGTTAAGACCGTAACCATATTCATTATCTATTTAATGTATGTATGAAACTAGGTGAGGTGCCAAACAATTAATGCACTCCTCTTTACCCATGGGACTATTACACAATAATCCTCATGGGCTATCTACATTCATGAATATGATGGCCACCGTGCTGCGTCACAACATAAGCATCTGTGTGTGGAATTACTGATAACTATAATCCTCACAAACCCAATTCAATGGACACACACATACATACATGGAAAATATGAGAGAGAGAGAGAGAGAGAGAGAGAGAGAGAGAGAGAGAGAGAGAGAGAGAGAGAGAGAGAGAGAGAGAGAGAGAGAGAGAGAGAGAGAGAGAGAGAGAGAGAGAGAGAGAGAGAGAGAGAGAGAGAGAGAGAGAGAGAGAGAGAGAGAGAGAGAGAGAGAGAGAGAGAGAGAGAGAGAGAGAGAGAGAGAGAGAGAGAGAGAGAGAGAGAGAGAGAGAGAGAGAGAGAGAGAGAGAGAGAGAGAGAGAGAGAGAGAGAGAGAGAGAGAGAGAGAGAGAGAGAGAGAGAGAGAGAGAGAGAGAGAGAACTAATCTCTACATGTTTTCCTAAAGCCAAGACAGTGACAGTGTATGTATTTCATATGTTCACCATGAGAACAGTGGATAAAAAATACCCATGTATGTATGTACTGGTTCCCACACAATCCACACAAAAACCAGCAACATCAGCCTGCCTACACGCCTGTGAAACTTGAAAGAAAGAAAGAGAGAGAGAGAGAGAGAGAGAGAGAGAGAGAGAGAGAGAGAGAGAGAGAGAGAGAGAGAGAGAGAGAGAGAGAGAGAGAGAGAGAGAGAGAGAGAGAGAGAGAGAGAGAGAGAGAGAGAGAGAGAGAGAGAGAGAGAGAGAGAGAGAGAGAGAGAGCATAACACAATAATACTAGATAGAACAATGGGAAATAGACAGAGAGATGAGTGGCATGATATTTCACAGCAAGACCAAACAAAATCATCCTTCCTAATATTGATCCACTAAGGCAATGTCCAATTATGGTCATTACACCCATCGTCAGCCTACATTACCCCATTGCAGGACAAAAGCCTTCATGAATAGTTAGCAGAGTTGGTGGGGCTGTATGTATACCATCTCACGCTGGCTTAAGGTATCTTATAGGACTGCCAGATTGTAAGGACACAACTCTTCTGATTATATCCCATACCTGTCCTCTGCTGGGTGAACACGGGTTACCTACAGCATGAAAGGAGACGAGATCAAATTCTCTACACCTGACTGAAGACTCGAATCTTGGACCCTTGGTTGTGAGTCAAGTAAAACTACCATTACACCACCAATCTTCTACATCAGTCAGCTACATTATAAGTCAGTGAGTAGCTTGTCACATAACATTAATTTTAGCCCTTTTAAAGCTACACACAAGGCATTTAGGTGACATTAGCATACTCACAATCACTCCACCTGTAGCCTCACTGAAAACCTATCCAGTAGTTATTATTTACTTTTACAATCCCCACTACTTATAAATCTTTCATAGCAGCCATATGTCAAAAGAGCTATAATAAGAACCACGCTCTGTCTCGAGGAATGTAAACAGTAAAATACTAACTTCTACAATGATCGATTCTGTCTGCAGCACCAGAAAATTAAGAAACATTTGAAAACATCTACATATTCTATCAAATAATAAGAAAATAAGGTTAAAGAAACAGGCTTCTCATTCTGCTTCCCACTCAAGTCCTTTGGTATGCAATGTGCCAGGGACTAACTACAGTATAGCTACCATATATGTCAAAAAAGGGAAAAAAGGTTAAGAAGGAAAGTTTATATGTATATGTGTATTATAATAAATGAGCACTGACATCAGTATTCAAGATATTAAAATTTTGATACAGCTACAATAGTCACCATCCTATACAATAACAATGTATGCAATGTGCACCTCTATTGTTCTCATCATCATCACATTTTCCTCACTTCACTTGAGAGAGAGAGAGAGAGAGAGAGAGAGAGAGAGAGAGAGAGAGAGAGAGAGAGAGAGAGAGAGAGAGAGAGAGAGGAGAGGAGAGGAGAGGAGAGGAGAGGAGAGAGAGAGAGAGAGAGAGAGAGAGAGAGAGAGAGAGAGAGAGAGAGAGAGAGAGAGAGAGAGAGAGAGAGAGAGAGAGAGAGAGAGAGAGAGAGAGAGAGTACAGGAAGGATCCCTGCACATGATGGCCGTGGTAAAAGTGGTCCCTGGAATAGTTTATCTATATAAGGCACCAATTTCTTCCATATCACATTATACATGAGGCGTGATGTGACGTGTAGTGTGTGGTAACCTTAACTGATGTCTTCTTGCACGATCAACATGACATCAGATCAGTCTTGTTATTTCTGCGTTTCCAATATTTATTGAGAAATCATTAATAAAATGCATATACCCATGCATACACAAACATATTTTCATTATTTTACTTGTTAGACTAGAATATTTACAAGAAACCCATAACCAAGAAAAGATTTAAGTATTCCCAAAGGAAATGTAAGAGACAGTAATAAACAAAAAATCTAATAACATCTACTAAATGTGCTAAAAACTAAATTCTGATCTGAGCCACAAACCCCTACAATTTCCTTGCAAATCAATTATGAGATTCAGTCTAAATGGTTTCCAAGAGAATTTTGTCATAGAAAAAAATGCATACATAATCTAAAGAAAACAAGAAAGAATGAGAAAAGGAACACAGATTTTTTTTCATTAACTTTAATTCATGACACAATAATATTCCTCTTTTCTCATTTAATAAATCAAAGTTCACTACAACACCAATTACTTTGAAATATGTAGCATTACTTCTTGCCAAAGATGTACATGAGGACAGATAACATAGTATACGATTTTACAGGATCCTAGGAGGGAGGGATGGGGAGTGCTGGACTGGTGCAATGAACAAATGAGGTATCTCAAGAGCAGCCAGTGAAGACTTCTGCCACTACAACAATGAGGAAATTCCAAGAAACTAGTTTATATATATATATATATATATATATATATATATATATATATATATATATATATATATATATATATATATAGCAAATGAGAGAGAGAGAGAGAGAGAGAGAGAGAGAGAGAGAGAGAGAGAGAGAGAGAGAGAGATATATATATATATATATAGCAAATGAAAGAGAGAGAGAGAGAGAGAGAGAGAGAGAGAGAGAGAGAGAGAGAGAGAGAGAGAGAGAGAGAGATACAAACAATTCTAAAGCAAATAATGCAGCACATATATGAGTCACTCATTAAATATTATCAAACACAACCAGTGGATTTCCAATTACTACATTTTACTTGCCTAATATCAAGCACATCCAATAATTCACTTTCTAATGTAAATATCAACTTGTACCTACAATTTTATGATTGTATACTTATGAATATTCTTTTCAATATAGCATTTCCATTCCAAATGGAAACCACAAGGCATATAAACCTTACAATGATAGTAAAGGTCTAGAATAACTACTCACCTTCATACTTAAGGAAGGTAAATAAATGAAAACTTCTCATCAACCGAACATGACTGAAATTCAGCAGCTAACAGCTCTTCCTACCAGAAAATATTCATCTTTACTTGTGAGCACCTGTACCAAAACTAGGATGGCAGTTGTTCTGTAATTAGCCAGGCAAGTAGCTTCTATATATTTGTTAAGCCATTATGAACTTGTTCAGGCAATTTAGCCTTAACCCCAGCCAGTTATGAATAAAACTTCTCTTATCTCACCAAAAATTATAAGTTTTGAAATTCTAATGAGTGTGACTACTTGAGGTTTTGCAACCTCGTTCTTGTTAACTGATGTATAATATCAATACCTATTAATATAACCTTTTAAAATGCAATATTAAATATTCCTAATCAGTGAAATCACTGCTAAGTGCATTTTCAGTCACCAATGAAATGATACACACTACATGCAAGTATCATGTCAGGGTCTATTTCCTTTCATGGTGACTGTGGCAAATGTTTGTGTATTTCACCTAACTTAACAAAATAAAGTAAGCTAAACCTGATAAAAATGCATGATATCCAAACCGTATCTTGTTTCTGGTAAGTAAACGCGCTGTCATATCACCTGACACCTGACACGTGCAACAAACAACGAACTGGATAAAGTTTTCATATCCACGCATAGGCCT
>NC_087168.1:16657149-16674649 GCF_035594125.1 Scylla paramamosain
TATGGCTGATCTACATTACCTAACATGGCATGACTCAACATTTGCAATATGAACGAATTACATAACCGAACTTAACCTATACCAACGTGACATAGCATAACTTAGCATTTCTAATACTGTACCTAGCCTAACCTAAACTAAAGGAACATGCATTACTTAACATTCGTAATATCATGCACTATTTAACCTAACCTAACCCAAACAAACATAATAACATAACAACATAATATTCGTGCTGTGATTGACCTAACCTAACCTCACATGGCCTGTCATAGCAACATAACATTGACATAACATACAAACAACCTAGTTTAACTTAACCTAACCTACTTTTCACGTGATAATTGAACTGCAGTTATTTTCAGTAAACTTTGTGATGGTTCAGGATTAGTTTACTTCAGGTTATGTTAGGTATTTGTCTATTTATCTGTCTATCTAACTGTCTATCTATCTATCTATCTATCTATCTATCTATCTATCTATCTATCTATCTGTCTCTCTGTCTGCATGTCTATCTATCTATCTGTCTATCTATCTATCGATTTATCTATCTATCTATCTACCTATCTATCTATCTATCCACCTCTATCGATTAATCATCCAATCTGTTTATCTATATACATTCCCATCTATGTTAACTCAAAAAGAATATTACAAGCACACTTTTTTTTTCCTTCTTTCTTACTTTGAACATTTACTCTTGTTTATCACCAAGAAGGTATTTACACATCCTTGTCTGTTTAGCTTCACACGGTATTTTTTTTTTTTTTTCCGTTTTCTACATAGCGTGTTATGGGCTTGAAAAGGTGGAATTTGCTGGTATTATTTCGTAAATCGGACGAAACGCATCTTAAAGGAATCCGAGGCCTATGTATATATATGAGAGAGAGAGAGAGAGAGAGAGAGAGAGAGAGAGAGAGAGAGAGAGAGAGAGAGAGAGAGAGAGAGAGAAGGGCGAGCCAGATTTTCCTCAGTTATTAATATTTTTCTTTTTTTTCCTCCTAAAAAGTTTCGTTTTTCATTCTTCCCTCTTGTTTCTGCCTCTTTCTTTCCCTCCCTCCCTTCCTTTCTTCTTTCTTTATTTATTTCTTCCTTTATTTTTTTCTTTCTTTCTTTCCTTTTTTTTTTTGGAGAGATCGACAGTGACCAAATTTCATCTCATTTATAATGCATTGTTTCTTTCCTTCATCTCTCTCTCTCTCTCTCTCTCTCTCTCTCTCTCTCTCTCTCTCTCTCTCTCTCTCTCTCTCTCTCTCTCTCTCTCTCTCTCGTGATATATCTATTTCCCGAGAGAGAGAGAGAGAGAGAGAGAGAGAGAGAGAGAGAGAGAGAGAGAGAGAGAGAGAGAGAGAGAGAGAGAGAGAGAGAGAAAGGTTTCACATCATATCTCATTAAATCTTTCTTTCCTTCATTTTCCTCTTTCCCATCTGTCTCTTTACATGCCTTTCTTCCATCCTCTATCTGTATCCCCACTATCTCTCCTGATCTGCGCATTTCCAAGAGAAGGGATGTGGGTTGTGAACAGAGACAAAGGGGCAGAGAGAGAGAGAGAGAGAGAGAGAGAGAGAGAGAGAGAGAGAAGGCCTTGCTACCACCACCACCACCACCCAGGGAGACGAGAGGAATGGAGAAGGATCGACAGTTAGAGGCGCCAGAGGGGGCTAGAGAGAGGGCCTGCCGCCACCATCCATGCAGAAGACGGTCACGTCTCTTAACTACGCAGTTATGCCACACACACACGTCAGCGAGGTTCTAAAGGGGCACTCGCTCTTCATACCAATAGTTTTTCACTTCATAAAATTCGCCCCCTGAAGCGGAATTGTGCTAAATCTATTCCCCGATTTGATAAGGTGTCCCGCGCGGCTATCGGACCTCTCAAGGCGGTCCTGTCATAAAGCCACGGTGTTACGCAAGGTGAGGTGCTGAGGACGCCGCTACTCCTTCACTTATCTTAACGTAACATAATATTCTAACTGAATCCAGCTTTACTTGATTTGGCATAATCTAATATTGAATCTAACCTAACCTAATCTAACCTTGCATAACATAACATGACTTAACATGACCTAATCTAACCTAACCTAATTGTTTAACCTAACCCTACCAAACTTAACCTAACTTAACATGACATGATTTGATATTTAACCTAACATGACATGACATAACCTAACCCAACTTATCCTAACCTAACCTAACAAACTCAAGCGTAATATATATTAAACTAACCTAAATTAAACTGTACCTAACCTACTTCACTCCTCCACCCCACACACTCGGTATCTCCTTCAAACATACGGAAACAAAACAAATACTAACCTAACTTAACACCATACACCAACTTAGAAGCATTTAAACCTCTCACGAGTAAAAGACAGGCTTCTCTCCCCTTAGCAACCACTCACACTGTTCACACTATCGTCACTTCTTCCCCCTGGCGATGCTGAACCTTCTCACACACACAGAACCTTAACACTCAATGACTCGGGTTTCTTTCCTCCCCATCGGTCTAATCTCTCAACGCTATTGTGGCTCAGATTGGAATTTCTTACGAGTTTGACCCCAAGTTGCCAACACCCAGGTGGCCTAAGCTCGTCAGGGGATTACTGGTGATTAAAGGGGAGTAATTATTTTTTTATTCTAGTTTTATTTTATTTTTTTTTACCTCCATTGATATATTACTGCTTTTTTATGTGTATGTGTGTGTGTGTATGTTGAGTTGTCAATGTCTTCGGGTGAACATAAAGTTATGGGTGTTTTTTGCTGCTGTTGTTGTTGTTATTGCTGTTGTTGTTGCTGTTGCTGTAGTAATAGTGGTAGTAGTAGTAGTAGTAGTAGCAGTAGTAGTAGTAGTAGTAATAGTAGTAGTAGTAGTAGTAGTGTTATTATTATTATTATCATTATTATTATTATTATTATTATTATTATTATTATTATTATTATTATTATTATTATTATTATTATTATTATTATTATTACTATTAACATTACTTCCCTGTCTTACTCATAAAAGAAAAGTCTCAAGGTTGTACCTGTTTTTACTTCCTTCTCCAGGTTACAAAAAAAGAAAAGAAAAAGAAAGAAACGAAGAAAAAAGAAAGAAAAAAAAAATGTGAACCCGAGAAAGCAGCACGTGGGCCAGCTGGGAACGCCACACCTCCACGTTGCTAAGGCTTCACGCAGCGCCACTCGTTAAAGCATGAGCATACCTGGGTCTTTTTTCAGTACCCCTTTGGATGGCCTCTGTTGCCCTTATCTCTTGCCACAACACTGCATCAATCCCCGCCGCCCCATTGTCACGGCCGCCGCTCCTCCCCCCTGTGCACAATGTTGACTGCACGTCCTTGCTTCGTGTCCTTAAAACCTTTCGGTGTCTTACCTAGGCAATTTTAACAGGCTTTAGTGGAGTGTTCAAGAGCGTTTTCGTGATTCTAGTGATAGTTTAACTAGGATTATGTATCAATAGGAAAAACATAAATGAAAACGTGACTAATCATTTCCGTGGCCTTTGAAAATAATCCAGAGCCTGCTTCTTGTTTAAGAATACGAGCCTTTCACATTTACTTTCACTGTTTTCATATTCTAGTGATACTCAAACAAGGAAAAAGTATTGATAAAAACCTGACTAGTCACCTCTGTGGCCTTTGAAAGCAGTCGTGGTGATGGAACAAAGAGTTTAGAATACTAATTTTCCACACTTACTTCCACAGGGTTTCATATTTTTTTTTTTTTTTCTTAATCTGAAGTCCAGTGATCTGCTGACAGTCTGACAAAACAAGTGATAGATTCTCAGCAGATCAGAGGACTTCAGATTGAGGAAAAACGCTCAACAAATTGGAACTGAGAGCGGGGAATCACTCTTCCGTTGACCGTGACCGTGCCGCACTGGTTGTCAGGTCCCTCTGCCCTTGACCTCCTTGTTGCGGCGGCATAACTCAATTTCCAGTTTGTTTCTATTCATCCGGGGAAAAGAGTTTTATTCCCAAACGTTTCAGTCTCGTATACTTTTAACACTGGAATTTTTTTTTTTTAGGGGTGTTTGCATGATTCTAGCTGTAGTTTAAAAAGGATTTTGCATCATTGGGAAATCGTTTTGTTTGTATACATCTGGGGACAGGAGTCAGTTTTATTCCCAAATGCTTCAGCGTCTCCTACTTTTAACAGGCTATAGTGGAAGTTATTGTTGTTGTTGTTGCTGTTTTTAGTGTGTTTGCGTGATTCTAGGTGTTAATAAGTATTCTAACATCATCGGAAAAAAAAAAGCATGATAACCTAAATAACCTCTATGGCCTTTTGAAATTTAAATTATGAGAGTCTGTATCCCAAACTTGAGCTCAGCATCCACTCACGCCTCTGTCACGCTCCTGTCACGCTTTCACGTTTGTACGAAAACCGAGGTGCGTGCTTTCTCCACCTGATCCTTACCTGGTTGTTGACGATGATGCCTACTCAGACCCTAAATGTCACGCATAACTGGCGACTATCAGAACCAATGGACCGTTTTGTACTGAAGACCTTAACCTGCTAGGAGACGCTTTATTCGCCAGTAAGGAGTGTTTTCAAAGGGTACAGAGATGATTTGTTTGGTTCTCATAAGTGTTTCCTCAGTAACGATGCAGAATCCTTGTCAAACTATCACTAAGATTATGTAAACCTCCTTGAAAACCTCAATAACTTCCACTGGAGTTTATCTGGGACACCGAAACTCTCTCTCTCTCTCTCTCTCTCTCTCTCTCTCTCTCTCTCTCTCTCTCTCTCTCTGAATCAGGACACATTTCAGCCACAGCCTCTCACGCCCCTCCCTCGTGTTGACGTCGGGTACTGCTGACGAAGGCCTGAAGACTGAGTGAGGCCTCAGTCGTGCTTAGCTGGCTTGATTTTTTTTATTTATTTATTTATTTATTTATTTTTTTTTTTTTTCATACTCGCAGCTGCATCAGGCTTGATTCTCAGGTCCTAGTAATTGAAAACCATGCTGTACCTCGATGAGTTGTTGTCCATAAGAAAGCATATCATATTGCAACACCGTGATGACGAACTCTTTGAGACAATGCACAAAAGTAAAAAGTGGACATAATTTAGAAAAAAGCTTTGAACTCTTAAAAATGGTGTTTTCAAAAGCCACAGAGATGACGAGTTAGATTCTCATGGGTGATTCTTTTAATGCTGTTGCTGATGGCACAGAATTATTGTTTGACTATCATTACAATCATGAAAACATTCTTAGAAATCCCTATCACTTTCACGGAATTCTGTCAAAAATAGTCAAGACTGGACGCAGAAGTGTTTCAGAATGCAGTTTTCAGGAATTCTTCACATTTTTTTTTTTTTTTTTTAATATATACAGAAGTCATTTCCTTTTCGTCACTCAGTGGTTAGCGTTTGTGAGTCAGGAAATGAGGGCTTTTGAATGTCAAGCCCCACGTGTCCTCTAAAGTGTTTATGCTCTTATCAACCACAGCAGAAAAATAACGATAAACATTTTTTTTCCATTGAGATGATGTGAGAACTACTGCAGTTGTTTACAGAGCAAGGAATGCTTTCGGCAGCCAAGTATTGGACATGTGTCGCTGAGACTAATATGACAGGAACAACAGGGTGAAAATTCCTGTTAGGTTAGATTAGGTGAAGTTAAGTTAGGTTAAGTTGGGTCAGGTTAAGTTAGGTTAGGTTAAGTTAGGTCAGATTAGATTAAGTTAGGTTAGATTAAGTTAGGTTAGGTTAAATTTGGTTAGATTAGATTAGGTTAGATTAAGTTAGGTTAGATTAGGTTAGATTAGGTCAAATTAGGTTAGGTCATCATAAACACCATGATAAGGAGAAAACTCATGAGAAAGGGGAAAACATGATGGAAAAACACTAGTATTTTAATAACGAATTGACTTAAACGAACTAATAATAGGAAAGAAAACACTAAATTAATCCACATGAAGAAAATCAATTGGGAATGCAAATGAACTGGAAGCAAAGTGAAGGTTGACGTGCTAAGTGCATGAAATTGGATGTTTTTGCTTCGGATAATGGCGAGAACGAACCTACCTACGTACGAGTATGGGACCTTTCTCTCTCTCTCTCTCTCTCTCTCTCTCTCTCTCTCTCTCTCTCTCTCTCTCTCTCTCTCTCTCTCTCTCTCTCTCTCTCTCTCTCTCTCTCAACATAAACACCCTTGAGATTTCAACATACGGCCCTTTTTCAACATTGCAATCAAACCCAAAGAGAGGAAAAATATACAGTATAAAGTCTATGAACCGCAAAGAAACCCACCCCGACCGAGGCCTCGCTCCACGCCGCAGACTGTACATTGGTGTGATAAGATTAGCAAATATCAAGTTTCGTTCGGTCCCCATTCATCTCGTAAAAAGGAGGGTCAGCGGTGCATGAGCGGTACTGTGTAACTGAGAGGGAGATAACCCGCGTGTGTGTGTGTGTGTGTGTGTGTGTGTGTGGGTGGGTGGGTGGGTGTATGTGTGTAGGTTGGAGTATTTTTTTTTTTTCTCTCGTTCTTTATATGATTCACTTGACGGATTTCAGATTATATAATTTTTTCCTCTGTCTGTTCAGTGATATAGGGGTTTAATGTTGATGGTACTACTACTACTACTACTACTATTACTACAACTACTACTACTACTATTAAATTGTCACCACTATTCTTCTATAACAACAACAACAACAACAACAACTACTACTACTACTACTACTACTACTACTACTACTACTACTACTACTACTACTACTACTACTGCTACTGCTACTACCAACACCACTGTATAATCGTGGGTCCTCGTAGTTAAGGTGTTCCTTATTGCCTACACGCCCTCAGTGGGATAGAAAGACACACTCAAGGGAATTAACACGAACTTTCACTCTCCTCTTTCTCGTGTACCTAACCTAACTTCTTCTCTCTTTTTCTTTCTTCTGTTTTTCCTATGCCTAACATAACCTAACCTAACCTAGACGCGAATTTTCACTCTCCTCTTCCTCCTTCAGCTCTTCCTGTATCTAATCTAACCTAATTTCCACTTTCCTCTCCTTTCTGATCTTTCTCCAATAACTAACCTAACTTAATCCAACTAACCTTACCTAATCAAAACTAACCTAACCTAACATGAACTTACATTTTCTTCTTCCTTCTCCTACTCTTCCTATTATACCTAACCTAACGTAACCTAATGTAAACTAACCTAACTGGAACTTTCACTCTTCTTTCGGCTCTTTCTCCTTACCTAACCTAACCTCACTTATCACCACCTTCACCTCACACACACACACACACACACACTCGACTCCATTAGCGAGTGAAATAAAGCCTTGGTCCTGCCGTTCTTTCATTTTGCCTAACCTACGATTAAAGAGGATTTGACACCTGACTTATGACACCTAATCTACTTAACCATCGACCTGGGGCTCCCGAGGTGTGAGGTGCGAAGTGTGACCCTCCTTTGTATCCTTCCTCGTCGCCTTTCTACCTTCCCAACCCTTCTCTACCCACCTTCTCTACCTTTCTTTTCTCTCTCTCTCTCTCTCTCTCTCTCTCTCTCTCTCTCTCTCTCTCTCTCTCTCTCTCTCTCTCTCTCGTTTTCATTCTCCATCGCATCTTCCATCCCTATTTTTTTTTTTGCGTCTATAAGTACGAGTATGCCTTTATTCTTTTTTTCTGTCTGTTTCTCTGTCTGTCTGTATGTCTGTCTGTCTGTTTGTTTGTATGTTTGTCTGTCTATCTATCTTTGTGTGTGTGTGTGTGTGTGTGTGTGTGTGTGTGTGTGTGTGTGTGTGTGCGTGTCTGGCTGTCGGTCTGTCTGACTCTGGATCTGCCTGTCTGTCTGTCTCTTTGTCTGTCTGTCTGTTTGCTACCCCCCCCTCTCTCTGCATGCATTCCTTTTCTTCTCTCCCCCTCTTCTATCCTGCCTCCCTTTCTCTCCCTCTCTTTCTCCTTTCTTCTCTGCATTCCTCTTCCTCTCTTTCCCTCTCCTCTTCTATGCCTCCCGCTCGCACTCCCTTCTCCCTCTCGTTGCCTCTCCACCCTTCCTTCAATCCCACCCTCACACCCAGCACCGCTCCGCCACCTCTCGGTCACAGCTGGTATTCATCAATGGGAAGCTATGCAAGGGTCGCGTTGCAGTGCTCGCCCTGTGACTTCACCTCGCCGGACTGCCACGTGAACGCCTCCGCATGACCCGGTGTTGAGGCACTTTGGAGTTCATCAGTTAGGCAGTTAGTTAGTTGGTTAATTGGTTAGTTAATCAGTCAATGAGTGAATGAGTGAATTAATCAATCTATCAGTCAATCCATTAATCAGTAAATTAATGAATAAATATATAATTCTGTGAGTGAGTGAATGAGTGAGTGAGTTACTTGTTTGTCAGTCAGTCGGTCAATCAGTCAATCAATGTCATTCATTCATTTAGTCAGTAAGTCAGTCAGTCAGTAATTTCGAATAAGACAAAGGCAGATATTATCAGGTAAAGCTTTTCGATTCCTCCTCTTTAGTTAAAATTTCTTTCCCGGAAGAGGCAAAATAGTTGGCTTTTTGGCTTTTCCCTCCAGTTTTGTGTTGACCAGCCTCTTTTACGCAAAGAAAACTCATAAACTACAAAGAACAATCTCAGGAGTGTCTAAACAAGAGTCCCGGGCACAGTGACGCCTCTGATCTCAGCTCATGACCCGTCACCACGACCTGTACTGAGCCTGACGGATGGTACAAAGCCCCTCAGAGACCCACGGCCCAGCCCACACCACGCAGCTGCCCCATGCCACCCCATGCCACGGCTGAAAAAGTGATGGAGGGAGGACACACCCTTGCCTCATTCTTGAATCATTCACACACAAGCCAGACGCGCTGCCTTCCCACATCAGAGCGTTCTCCAACCCTTGTTTTCATATTATTAGGTTTATGAACTTTCCGGGAATCATACGAAACCCCAGACGATCCTACAGCTTCTCCTGATGCTGCTCTGAATCAAAGCCTTCCTGTCATAGAGAAAGGCTTAAAACTTTTCCTGCTAAAACACAGCACAAGGGACAAGGGTTCGTGTTCTTAACCCTTTTTAACTGCTTGGGTTCTTTTCAAGCTTAATAAATCAGTCTGCTAAAGTCAGGGTGTAACTTGTTGAGTGATAAAATAAATGAAAACTACGAGTATGTTTCTGCTTAGTAAAATCACGTTAGGCATAAATAAGATAACAGGCATCGTACTATCATAAGCATTCAAAGGGTTAAACGCTTTGTCCTCTCTTCTGAACTATTTTCAAAGATACTAGAGATCGGTATTCGGACTTTACTGGGTGGCTTTTTTCATTAATGATGCTGAATTCTTGTTAAATTATCACTAGAATCACGAAAATATACTTGAAAACACAAATAATCTCCACTAAAGTTAACAGTGGTCGAGATAACATGCTGAAACGTTTGAGAATACAACCCAAGGACGCTAAGTGCCACCCCGGTGTTAACTACTGGCCGCCACCTCGACTCCCAGCTCCCGGAAACTCCAACAGTAAGGCACGAACCAACAAACGAAGCATCACCAACAACACACTTGAAAACCCAGTAACTTCCGCTAGAATTAAAAGACGCAGAGACAAAACGCTGAAACTAAGGAAGCCCCCAACAAACTCAACAAGCGAAGCATCACCAACACACTCGAAAACCTCAATAACTTCTGCTAGAATTGAAAAAAAAAAAAAAAAAAAGCCTAGACAAGACGCTGAGACGTGTGAGAATACGACCCCAAGGAAACCCCAGCGACAAACCACGAAGAAGGATCACCAACAAACGAACAAGTACTTTGCCTGACGCAGTGAACATTGTAACACTGCCTCACTTAATGTCCCTCTGTCAGCAACCTTTCCCTTTACAGACACGGACGGGCAGACAGAGGGACGCACAACTGGTTTATCATGGCCAGGGGAAAGTAGCAGCCGCCACCTATCACCTGTACGACACACCGCCCAGGGAAAGCTGTTCAGAGTGGTGAGAGTCAGACATATGCACTTGTTTCTAGTATTCAGCCCAGCGATTCCTGCCCCCCCTGATGGAAGTAATGGTGATCAGTATCCACCTGTGTAAGTGTGACGATTCAGAGAGAGTCATCCAGCACTGCGGAGCGAGCTGGAGCTGTTGGGTTGACTTAGAGTGGAGGTTCTTAAGGTCTCAGAAAGTAGCTCATAGGTTGAGTGATTTTTAACGCTAAGATATTCGAAAAAAAAAAAAAAAAATCTGTCTCGTGTTTGTTTTTAGGTCTTTTTATCTGTCTATCTGTCTATCTATCTGTCTATCTATCTATCTATCTATCTATCTATCTGTCTGTCTATCTATCTATCTATCTTCTATCTATTTGTCTATCGGTTTATCTATTAACCTACCTATCATTCAATTCACTTATCAATCCACAATTTATGAGTCTATGCATGTAGGACTGTGGGGACATAAAACCCTAAAGAACCCCACTTAAAGACTTCTATCAAGCCCGCCCTCTTAACCTACGCCTCTCTAAGAAACGTGAATTTAAAACCTTCAGTCTGTGTTGCGCTTCCGGGACTTCAGCGCGCTAGAAAAACCCTGCACTTCTGAGAGTTCAACGAGTATAAACGAGGATGTGACCAGTCAGTCTCCTTAAACTCCCCTTCAGGCATTTTGTAGACCGAATTCACGCGGATTGCTCTTTCTTCCGCACCCACACGAAGGCGCCGCGGGGGACTGACCTCAGGCTACGAGAAGGCCAGCGACACCACAACACCCGCGCCCGCACCACCACCCCAGCAACACCGCGAAGAGCCGAGCGGGCCAGGCACTTCCTCTGCCAACACCTGGTGTGGTATTGACGGCAGGAGGAGAAGGAGGAGGAGGAGAAGGAAGAAGAAGAAGAAGAAGACGATGGTGATGATGATGAAGAAGAGAATGAAGAGGAGAAAGAGGACGAGGAGAAAAAGGAGAAGGACGACGAGGAATACGATGACGAAAGGAAGGAAAATGGCAACAACAACAACACATACACACACACACGTACACATACATATTGCGAGTAACTCCCCCAATATACAGACTTACTGAGGTCCGGCTTGCACTAAAGGGGGTCAGTATATACAAAGGCTCACTCTGTACAAGTAGACTGAAACGCCCCCAGGGAACAAGGCAGCATGAATGATATACACTCAAGACAAACAAGGAGAGGGGGTACAGTATCTCATGAGTGTCAAAATAAGACTATACATAGAAAAAAAAAATTACTGTATTATTTTTTTTATTTTCTTGTTTCACTATAGGCAACGTACTTTCAATTTACGTGTAAACAAAAAAATGCGAGATTGTACACTACGTAGGCTTAATTTCCTGCTTTTTGTTTAGTTTTTGTTACTGGATGAATTGAACTGTGTGTGTGTGTGTGTGTGTGTGTGTGTGTGTGTGTGTGTGTGTGTGTGTGTGTGTGTGTGTGTGTGTGTGTGTTGTTGTTGTTGT
The DNA here is from genome assembly GCF_035594125.1 of Scylla paramamosain. Lineage (NCBI taxonomy): Eukaryota > Metazoa > Arthropoda > Malacostraca > Decapoda > Portunidae > Scylla > Scylla paramamosain. Next base: position 16,668,604 of record NC_087168.1, read on the forward strand.
TGTCGTTTTCCTTCTTTTCGTCGTCGTGGGCCATGACAGGAGGGATGGGAGAGGACGAAGGACACATCAACACAGCCAATCTCTGACTCCTCTTCCTCTTCCTCTCCATTCCCTCGCCTTTCTCCATTCTATCCTGTTCTTCTCCATACAGTATAGCATCACAATAGATACCCTTGTAATAGACCAGTATGTCTCTTGGTATCTTTTCCTCTCATCTATTCCTATGTTTTCCCTCGTTGCATCAGTAAGGGCTCTGTGTATAAATGGTGCTTCACGGATTAGCACCATGATAACGTGCCCAGTAAAGGATTCGCGGAGGAGTGAAAGGCAAGATTATTTTGTCTATGTAAGAGGAGTTCTGGCAAATGGCAAAGAAAAAAAAGAAAGGCAAAAGATAAATAAATAAATAAATAAATAAATAATTAAATAAGTTTGCTAAAGATTCCACTCGCAAAAGAGCATTATATATATAGATATAAAGAGAGAGAGAGAGAGAGAGAGAGAGAGAGAGAGAGAGAGAGAGAGAGAGAGAGAGAGAGAGAGAGAGAGAGAGAGAGAGAAAGGCTCTTAAAACTACTGTCTCGAAAGATGATTATTTAATTTATAAGTAATTCGTCAGGTAGCAATAAAAACTATGTAAAGCCTGAATAAAATTGACAACTAAAGGACTCGTTAAACACCAAATCAACCTAATGAATAAGAGAACAAAGAATAAGAATAAGAATAAATATTAAATAGATTATAATAAGAATCAAGAAAAGTTCAATGAGTAAATTACTCGTTAATTAACAAGACACTTAATTAATGATGTAGGAAGAGTTAACAATGAATTATGATTGGTCACATTTTATACAGGTGCGCACTGGTCACATATATACAGGTCACACTTATACGTGGTTAATTAGCCAGAGATAAGGATGACTCCCTCTGATTGGTCACACTTGCACAGGTACTCAAGGATCACATTTACAGAGGTACTCAACACAGGTACTCAAAAGATCACAATCACACAGGTACTCATATTTACAAAGGTCACATTCACACAGGTACTCACTAAGGTCACATTTACACAGATACTCAAAGGTCACATTTACACAGGTGTTAAAAGGTTACAATCACACAGGTACTCACACTTGGAAAAGGTCACAGCTACACAGGTGCTCAAAGGTTACATTTTACAGAGGTGCCCGCCAAGGCCACACTTACACAGGTGCTGACTCGGCCTCTGTGGAAAAACAAAGGCCACAAAAAAGAGAGAGAAAAAAAAAAACTCAGGGCATAAGATAAGGTTAAGTTATCGATGCCGAGTCAGTTATACTTATCGCAGGGGAGTTCCTAGGTTACGGGTGTCACTGATAGCATGCTCTATTGGTTACCTGTCCTCCTCCTCCTCCTTCTCCTCCTCCTCCTCCTCCTCCAGCTACGAACGGTGATTTTTTTCCCCCAGAGCTGATAAACTGATAACAAATATGAGTAGCTGTCTGTCCGTGTAACCTCAGCCGATGCCACTGCCTCTGCCATCAACGAGTTTAATCATATTTCTCTTTGTTTTTCTTCTTGTTTGCGTTCATGTTGTTGTTGTTGTTGTTGTTGTTGTTGTTGTTGTTGTTGTTCTTTTTCCTTTTCTTCTTGTTTAGGATGAAAATGTACACTTGATCAGATTTTTTCTCCTTTTCCTTCTTTCCTCACCTCTTTCTCCCCTTCTTTTGTTTAAAACCAAAAGCGTACTTTCGACCAGAATTCTTTACTACTTTTTCTCTTCCTCCTCCTCCTCCTCCTCCTCCTCCTCTTTTTCTTCTTCTTCTTTTCTTTCTTCTTCTTCTTCTTCTTCTTCTTTTTCTTCTTCTTCTCTCCCTTTTCTGCAGTATCTCTTGTTTATGAGTAAGACGTAAACTTTTCCCTGTAAACAAACCACTACTACCACTACCCCTACATGCTACATTCAACAACATCCCCTTTTTCTTCCCTATGCCTTTCTTTCCCTCCCTTTATCCCTTAGACGTAGAGCAAAGCGTAATCTTCCTCCTGCAAGCAACCCCCTCACGAGAAGGTCCCATTTCCTGGCAGACTCAGACTCTTCCCTCATTTTAATTCATGATTCTATGCGTTCGTCCGGTTTGCGTCGACATTTGACTTTTACCGCTTTTCTTTACTACTCTTTTTTCACTCTTCCCTGAGCCCCACCTCGACGGGCGGACGGACCGAGTGACCCGATGGAGGAGTGAGTATGTGGGAAACTATGCGGACCCGGACGCCGCCTACACCCCGAGAGGCTAAACCGATAAGCTCGAGAGAAACTCAAACGGACTCAAGCTGAACCCAGACCAGCAGGCCGCGGCTCGGGGGACGCACTAACACGGCCACACACCTACACAGGACACAGAGGCATATCGATCACGTCACCAGCTATAGTTTCCTGGCTTTCGTTTTCTTCTTCCAGCGCCTTTCCTGTCTTGGTAGCTTGGGGAGAAATCGAAGGAGTTGAAGCGCATTTTTTTTTCTTCATGGTTTACGTTTTCTTTCTCACTTCCAGCTAGATGAACAGTTGGTGAGTATGTTTTCTTATGTTTTCTTATGATTTCTTTCTCGACACGTCTCCTAACTTCAGTGAAACGTAACGAAGAACAAGGAGGTGCTTTTCCTTTCCCCTTTCTCATTTCCAGGTTAAGTGTAGCAGCGATGAACAGTGACTGAGTATGTTTTCTCATGTTTTCTTATGATTTCTTTCCCAACACCTCTTCTAATTTCAGTGAAAACAGCGTCTTAGTTTTCCTTTCTCCTTTTTTGTCAGTTCCAGGTTAAGTAACAGCGTCTGAGTATGTATTCTTATATTTTCTTATGATTTCTTTCCTAATACCTCTTCTATCTTCTGTGAAACGAGTGAAAAAAAAACATGTTGGTTTTCCTATCGCTTTCTTTTTCAGTGAAGTGACGATGAACAGCGTCTGAGTATGAATTCTTATGGTTTCCTTCTCAACACTTCTTCCAACTTCAGTAAAACGTAGCAAAGAACAACGACTTTAATTTTCCTTGCACCTTTCCTTGCTTGAGTGTACGAGTAAGCGTAGCAACAGAACCCCGAGGAGAATGTTTTGCTTCAATGACCCAGTATCACGCACGCCAGCGGGGACGAGGGACAAACACGTGCAACAAAGGGTGTCTGTCAGGGAGGGAGTAACCAACTTAAAACCAGACCATACGTGGCACTTGTTTGTACTCAGCCTATGTCACTGATCCCTATGTACGACCCTCAGACTGTCAATGTACCGTGTCATGTGTTCCCTGTCCTAAATTCTCCTAAATTCTGTCTCTTATTCTGATGCTTCTTTCCCCTGTCTCTATTATAATATAAGATTCTCGTACCCTACCTCACTGTACCTTGCCTTCTGTGGGTCCTATCTCTGCTTCCCTATATAGCTAGTCCTCTCCCCCTGCCTCCTTGCACTGTCCCCCTGCCTTACGTCTCCCATACTCCCCACCCCTGTTCCCTGTCGTCCCGTACCTTGCTTTCCCTGTTTCTGGCCTTCTATCTCTTCAGTCCTCTCTCCGTCCCCTGTGTTTGTTCCCTATTTCCCTGCATTCTTCCCGTCATAGTCTTTCTTGTCCCCTTCCAGCACCCTGTCTTTTGTCTCCTGCTTTCCTGCACCGCTCTGATTTGTTCCCTGCTTCTTCGTATCCTGTCTCCCTGCCCCCTGCATTCCAGCACCCTGTCTCTTGTCCTCAGCTTCTCTATATAACTCTGCCTCTCGTTCCCTGCCAATTCGTACCCTGCTCCCCCTCCCTGCTTCTCTGCCTCCTGTCCTCCTGTATCCTGCCCACCACCTCTCCAAACCACTCCTACCCTGTCTCTCTGTCCCCGTCCGTGCCCAGTGCCCCGTGCCCTGTGACATACTTGATACCTCCTGCACTTAGTCTAACCGTGCCCCGAGTCTGTACCTTACCCATAAAGCCTACTCGTACCCATGTCAGCCGAGGCCCTGCACTGACGCCCCACGCGCCCTACATTCCCCCATTGCCTTGTGTTCCCGTGCCATCCCGTCATAAAGATGATTTAGTTGGTGAGGCAGAAGGCGGTAAGCATGTCAGGACGGATGGCTGATCTTCGAGTCATCTGGCAGGCGCCGCGAGCCAGCCGTATGGACACAAAGCCAATGAAATAATGGGTCGCCCGCCAACCAGTCACCCAGCCAGTCAGCCAGTCAGCTAGTCAGCCACGCAATGGTTAGTACGTGTTCCTAATCTAACGTAACCTAACCTGCGACTTATCAATGGTCATCAATACTGCGTCAATACTCAACGCGATGACTAACAGGAGGGGGAAATTAATGTGCTTTTAATACTTTCGTTCTTGCTCTATTTCTAGCTCGCGTCTCGTTCTGGTGGGGAGACAGACCAAGCTGAAACTGAGGCGAGGAAGGGAGGCAACGGTCCCTTGTTTTTTCATTGACACTAAGTTCGTTAAACCAGCAACAGCGCGGAAATCAGGGTGCGTGTAACCTGTACCATCAGTGAGAACGGTAACAGAGGGGAGGTGGAGGCATGCACCGGCACCGCAGGGTATGAGGAGCGGTGCCATGAGCCCATCAGCGAGGAGGAAGTGCGCATTCACGGCCTATTTCACGGGTGTGGTGCGCAGTGCAATATCAAACAATGGCGTTAGTCTCCGTGTCCTGGAAGGGCTCAGACTGTCACCACGAGTAGCCAGACGCCGCCTTCTTCTTATCGACTGGGTGTCACAAGCAGCCTTGGTGCGGACCCATGTGCGTGTCGCGCCACAAAGAAACTGCGAATTCATTATCAGGCGAGTCTGCTGCTTCCTCCTGTATCAGTAAACTGGGCCTCCTTTGTCTAGCTGTGAGCACCACCTTGTTGCTCCCTCCTCCTCCTCCCCCCCTCCTCCTCCTCCTCTTCCTTCTTTCTCCTTCCTCTCTACCACCTCCCCTCCTAGCGATCATGGGGAGTATCGTTCCCTCCCTCTCTCCCTGCCTCTTCCTCCCACCTTCCCTCCCTCCGCACACTAAGCTATTACTCTCACCCCCTTCCTCCTCCTCCTCCTTTAGGCAGTTTGATTTCCTCTCTCCTGCTCCCACCCCAGCCTGCATAAAGCTGCTCAAGCACACACTAGGTTTCGCGGCTCACACTCCACGCACACCACGCACTCCACGCACTCCACGCTGATGTCTCGCTGCTGCAGACTCGCCGGGTTGAAGGAACTTGACAAGGCCTGTTTCTTTTGACTCCTACGAGGCGTCATAACTTACTGGCAATTCTAAGTGGTTTGGGAAAGACTGGCGCTGCGTCATCTCTTTATTTCTTCCTTTCCCTCCTCACATAACGTCGCCCTGCAGCCTTCCTTCCCTCCCCCCCCAACCTCTCTCTCTCTCTCTCTCTCTCTCTCTCTCTCTCTCTCTCTCTCTCTCTCTCTCTCTCTCTCTCTCTCTCTCCTCCCCAGGTGATCTCAGGGCAGCCTGGCGTACCTGTGGGTGACACGGATGGGCGGCAGGAAGTTCCCCGGCAGGACTTGTCTGCATCACCGCGGGCGCCGCCGGCACCCTCCTCCTCCCACCACCCCACCCCCGCCCCCCAACAGCCTCGCCCCATCCCGCCCCGCCCCGTCCCGGCCAAAAGTCACTTCACGCTACAGCTATTTTTTTTATTTATTTTTTTCTTTTCTTTTTTTTTTCGTTTTTTTATATACTCAACTTTTTTTTTTTTTTTTTTTTTTACTCGTCTTTAAATGTGTTTTCCGGCCGGTTCTTGGTTGTGAAGTGAATTTCACGAATGGTTCCCTGGAGAAGAGCGTGTGTGTGTGTGTGTGTGTGTGTGTGTGTGTGTGTGCGATAATCATGAATATGTAACTGGGGTGCACACAGCGGCATACTAATACGATAACTCAAGTGGGAGGCTCTTTGTGTGTTGTGGCGGCGGCCTCCCTCCTGCCCCCTCCCTCCCGGCGGCCGCCACTCGCCCTCCAGGAACACACAACTCCTTACATTATGACTTCCTCCCCCGGTAATGGCCAATCTACATGTTTATCCCCCAACCG
>NC_087168.1:16679649-16684649 GCF_035594125.1 Scylla paramamosain
TAACTTAATCAAACATAACTTAAGTACCTAACGTAACGTAACTTAACCTAATATAACTTAACCTAATACACCCTAACCTATGCAAACTCAATCTAATCAATTTTAACTTAACCCATCTATTCTAACCTAACCTAATCAAATCTAACTTAACCTCATCTAACTTAACCTAACTTGAGCTAACCTTTCCCAACATAACCTAACGTAGCCTATCTTAATCTAACCTACCATAGCCTACCATCTAACCTACATAAACTAACATAGCATAACGTAACATAACACAAGATAAAATGACGTGATGAACAAGTCAACATGGATAAAATGACGTATAATCTTACATAAGATAACATCGCCGATACTAAACTAAATAAAACTAAACAAAAAAATAACAAACTAAACCTAGCCTAATGTTAAAAGTTACATCAAAATTTGTATAGGAATGATTTATAAACGCACAGGAGGAAAATAAGATAAAAAGGAAAAGACAGAAAAAACAGAAAAGGAAGAAAGCGAGGAAGAGAAGAAAAAAACGAAAAGAGGGAGGAAGGAAAAAAGGCACAATACCTAAGGTGATCAGATGAGAAAGGGGATAAAAAAAATAAAGTAAAAGAAAGGAAGGGAAGAAAATAGATTAAAAGGGAAAAGGAAGAAGGAAGGAAAAACTAAGCATCTAATCTAATGAAAGGGGGAAGAGAGGAAAAAAAAAAACAGGAAAAAAGAAAGGAAAAGGAGAAAGGAAAGACAGAGGATACATACCTAACAAACCTAACCATACCTAACCTAACCTAACCAACCCAACCAAACATAATCAAACTACAGCTAACCAAACCAAACTAAACCTAACCAAACCAAACCTAATCAAACCTTACCTAACCTAATCACAGCTAATCTAATCTCACCAAAATTGAACAAGTGTCTTTCGTGTAGCTGGTAACCCTTATCACAACCCTCTGTCCTGCACAAGTCCTCCAGCACGTCCACGGAAACATAACCACACCACCACCACCACCACCACCACAATCACCACAATCACCACCCTACGTACGTACAATCACAAGCGTTCCCGCCAAACAGTACTATAACACTCCACCACACTTCCTCTATTATTCCTACCACCGCAGCGCCACTCCTACCGCACGCCACGGTTTGTTACCTAAGGGCGGGAGTGGTAGGGAGGGGGAGGGCAGGGGGGGAGGAAGGCAGGCGGGAAGCAGGCAAACCTTACGCAGTAGTACCTGACCTTGCTACAGCCGAGCAGGTTGTCTGTGATGTAGGCAGACAGAAGGAGGGAGGGAGAAGGGGAAGACAGACAGAGGTGGTAGCATCTTTACTTGTTTCCAGTTACTCATTCTGACTGTTTGGTGTTTGGTTCATATGTCCCTTTGTTTATTTGTCTGCTTGTCTGTTGATCTTTCTATATATCCACCTACCTATCTATCTGTCTATCTACCTTTTCAACTGTTTTTTTTTTTTTTTTTCTCTCTGTTCATCTGTATATTTGTCCATCTGTATGTCTACCTATCTACCTATCCCTCTCTTCGAGAGCCCTCATATATCTTGCACGAGGCCTATCTGAGCGTTGGAGGGGCCCACTGTTGAGCGGGTAAGGGCGGGAAGGAGAGAGGAGGGGAGGGGAGGGGAGGCAGGCAGGCCTAAGGCGAGGCAGGATAGAGGCAGAGCAGCACTCGTGTCATCTACGGCCCCGCGGGACTCCTCAAAACCCAAGACTCTAATTTGTACCGTCACCAACAAACAGACATATTAGGCGTAATGGCGACCTAAGCCTACCACGCTTTTTACGAGAGAGAGAAAAAAATACTTGAAGCCTAAGAAGTCTAAGCCTAAAACCTACGGAAGACAAGCTGGGCCATAGCAATTGCAAAATGTTGCATACCTGAACGCTCCTTACGGATCCGCCAGAACACACTCTGCATGCTGAGCTGCTTAGCGCTAATTGCCCACATGTGGTATAATTATACCTAGAAAACGGCATTGCACGGCGCAAGGGAACGTGAATCATCAAGGAAAGGGAATATGCGGCCGTGAAGTGAGACGAATAGTTATGATAAGAGACACTAGGTATAAAATAAGTCCGCGGCCGTAGGCACTGCCGGTTCTCAGCAGCCGAGCCACCAGGGGTACGGCCGCCTCTCGATGACTCGGAGACGTCTTTGGTGTCACGGAGTCTCCCACAATTATGAGACTGAATAATTGAAGGCGAGTGACCCACACGGTAATATTGATCCACTGGTGATAGCAGCATCGTGGGTGTCACTGTGGTAGCGAGTGTGGTGGTGACGTCCCTCACGGTGCGACTCGGTGCAAAAATAAGCGTCTTTGTTTACATGGTACATGTATCTGGTTGCAGCTCGCCCTCAGCCTCTCCAGCAGTGGAGCTCGGCACAACCTCCACGTGAGCTCGTGGCATCACACTGCCTTGCATCCCATGATGTTTACACGCAAGTAACGCAACAGTTTGTGATTGAGAAGCGATGGGGTGTGCAATATAGTCATCTTTGCAGAGCAACGATGCAACCCTAGCCATGGCTGGGTCTTGGCCGCGGCTCAGCTTGTCAATAGGCCTCAAGGTGTCTGGTTCAGCCTCGCCAGGCCTCTGGCACCCAAATGTGGCTGCCTTGGCAGCTTTCTCAAGGTTACTGTTTTTTTCGTTGTTGCTTCCCTAGACAAGGTAAGGCTCGCGTCGGCCGTGACGCGAGGCTGTAAGGCAACAAAGAAAGCACGCCATTGTGCCTCCTTAAAGCTGATGATTACTCGGCGCTGCAAGGCCCACCAGCGCCACTTGACGCCGCCACAAACTTCATTACCCTTCTTCCCCACGTCAGGGATAAGAGGGCAGTGAACTCCACGCAGGCCTCCCCAGCCCTCCTCCCTCCACCACCACCACCACCACCCGCTCCGCCGGCCCGCTCGGTTTACATAACCCACCTGACCCACCAGTTAGCTTCGAGGTGCGTCTCGTCCCCATGCTAATTATACTGTTAACTTATAAATGCGTGGCGTTTTTAATTCGTGCAGCTGGTATGTATTTGTGACGGTGTTGTTGATAAGCAATATAAACGAGGCGATCACGTTGTTGCCACGCTCGGGGACGTTCAGCTGCTGGCGGGGAGAGGGGGGGAAAGGGGGGGAAGCGGTACATCACTTTACGTTGGTGTACATGAGCCTCTTTTGGGGTGATTTACGCGAGTGGCGGCAGCTTGGTGACCGCCGCGACGACCAGGACGAGGAGCAGAGGACGGCGGTACTTGTCCTCTTGATGTACTGTGTGTGTGTGTGTGTGTGTGTGCGTGTGTGTGTGTTGGGGTTATGCAGTTGGTGGCTTTTATATTAGAACACATTTTCATGAAGTACCTTCTTATATAACATTCTCTCTCTCTCTCTCTCTCTCTCTCTCTCTCTCTCTCTCTCTCTCTCTCTCTCTCTCTCTCTCTCTCTCTCTCACACACACACACACACACACCACATAAAACCTTGCACTCATTCTGTATTGTGCTGTGTCCCATTTATTGATTGAAGCTCCGAGGCTCTTCAGTGTTAGGCCTCGTCTGCTTAGGCCTACCCACCTAGACCTCCCCACATCACATCCTCTTTTCAACTCAAGGTCTCTCTCTCTCTCTCTCTCTCTCTCTCTCTCTCTCTCTCTCTCTCTCTCTCTCTCTCTCTCTCTCTCTCTCTCTCGCGGTACGTAGATTAAATACATGAATATCCTTCCGGCAATTGTTGCGCGCACACACACACACACACACACACACACACACACACACACACACACACACACATACACACACACACACACACATACATACACATTACAGGGGCGGGGGAGGAGAGGAGTGGCAGGGAGCGTTAACGAAGACTAGCATTCTTAGGCTTAGTGTCTATTCATATCCTAGGTACCAGCAACCGACGGCCAAATTTAGGCCTCGTAGTGTTTGAAGAATACCTTGCCCCCCCTCGCCCGCTCAACAGGACTCACGTATTAGGGCGTGCACCGCTGCCCTAAAACAAAAGGAGGCTCTGGTGATGGTAGTGGTGGTTGTGGTGGTGGTGGTGGTGGTGGTGGTGGCACGCTTACCTAACCTCTTCTAGGATGCGAGGTTGCACTCTTAAACAAACACTCAAACATTTCAGCGTCTTGCCTTGATTGCTTTTAACTGACTGTGGTGGATAGGCTTTAGGTTTTCAATGATTTTTTTTTTTTTTACTCGTGGTTCTAGTGATAGTTTTTACAAGAAACACACACACACACACACACACACACACACACACACACACACACACACACACACACACACACACACACACACACACACACACATGAGAACCTGCAGTGGAGTTTTTAAGGATGTTTTGCAGGATTCTAGTGATAAATGAACAAGAATTCTTCACCACCACTAACAAAAAAGAAAAAAAAATCGTCGAATATTTTCCATGATGCTAGCGACAGTTTAACAAGGATTTTTCACCATCAGTAGAGAAAAATAGAAAAAAAAAAAGTTTTATATAAACCGCCGGAACCTGTAGTGAAGATTTCAAAGGTCATTTCCATGATTCTAGTGATGGTTTGACATTGATTCTTCGCCTTCAGTGGGATAAAAAAAATAAATAAATAAATAAACACATAACCAGCCTAATCTTCCACTTGGCCTTTGAAAACACTCCTAATGAGACAACAAAGTGTTCAAGGATATGGGCCATGGAGGGACGGACATCAATAAAAGATAGTGTTTCCTCAATTAATAAACTCAACCCGATTTACAATTCTTTTTCTTTTTAGGTACAAATGTCCCAGACTAACTCGTTATGTCATCTGTTGACGTTCAGATCACTGTAAAAAAGTAATTTGCATGGAAGAATAAGAGAGAGAGAGAGAGAGAGAGAGAGAGAGAGAGAGAGAGAGAGAGAGAGAGAGAGAGAGAGAGAGAGAGATTTAAGTAGGAGATAGTAGCAAATTGGCTCTCAAATAGAATAACAGACGACTG
>NC_087168.1:16692149-16794649 GCF_035594125.1 Scylla paramamosain
ACAGAAAAACGCCCAAAGGAACACAAGACAAGTCATCCAGTGGCCTTTGTAAATAAAACTGATGAGAGAGCAAAACGGTTAAAAATACGGGCCTTAAGTATCACAGGCGCTCTTCTTCCCTATTAAAGCAGTGTCATGGATCCATTATGGTCCTCCCGCCGGCGAGTCTTTTACACTCAGTAATGAAAGGGATTAACCTGAGGGCAGGATTAGCTGGAATGTTACTGGTCCTAAACCGCTATCATTTTTTTTTTTTTTTTCCAAGTGTGGGGGAAAGGAGGAGTAGGATAAGGAGAGTCGAGGGGGGTGGAGGAGAGAAGGAAGAGGAGAAGGAGAAAATGGAGAAAAAGGAGAAGGAGAAGGAGGAGGAGGAGGAGGAGGAGGAGGAGGAGGAACACGAGAAGGAAGAAAAGGAGAAGGAGGAGAAGGAAGAGGAAGAGGAGGAGGATTTCTCTCTCTCTCTCTCTCTCTCTCTCTCTCTCTCTCTCTCTCTCTCTCTCTCTCTCTCTCTCTCTCTCTCTCTCTCTTTATCTATCTATCTATGCATCTATCTATCTATCTATCTATCTGTCCATCCATCTATTTATTTGCCTACCTAGCTTACTGAATAAACAAATAAGCAGGGGTGGGGGACGGGATGTGTAGGAGGGGAAATGTCCAGGAAGCGAAAATTGACAAGGGAAAAATAAATCACGTGGATGGGGAACATCTGGGGGAAAAAGAAAAATGTCCCAGGGAAAGGTTCTGTATCCAAGAGAAGGAACAAATAGCATTTTTACCTGCCCGTATTTTTGCCCAAAGTTGCCACTATCAGTCTGACATATGAGGCGTGGCAGGGAAATTATGCAGTGAGTAATTAGTCAGTGTCTTAATTTCTACACGATTTATAGACACACGGAAGTAACTGGGTATAGCGACATCACTGTTTGGGGCAGCTGTTTATACGTTAACCTCTTCACTGCACTAGGAAACAATGAACAGCACCAGGAGTATTGCATGAGATCTTTATAAGCATCTACAAGACAGAAGGGAATTAAAAAGAATAGATTTTGCAATTTCTTCCCAGTTTAAAGATTGTAGGTGGCTGTAGAATAAGATAAAGTGTCTCAGAATGATTAGTAATATCAAATAGCAGTCAAAGGGTTAGAAAGTAACCTCCATCCCTCTGAGTCACTGTTAATTTGATATAGAAGGCGTGAAGGGTAATATATATATATATATATATATATATATATATATATATATATATATATATATATATATATATATATATATATATATATATATATATATATATATATATAAGGCAGAGGCTACAACTGCACTAATTATTTATATACCAAACACTTCAAGGTTTAAGTCCAGGTAACCGAGAGTTAAGGCTGGGGTTTTCACAGTGGGGTAGGCCACAAACGCAGTTCAGAAAAGTTAACATTATTTATTAACCAGTAATTAAAACATTCCAACAATACACGCAGCCAACAAAAGACAAGAACTCCACCACATATTAAAACTTCGAGTGAGCTTTCAATAAATCTTGACGTCACTATTCACTTTACTTTAGCAGGGCTTTACCGACCAACTTAGGTCATTCAGTAACACTTAACACATTAACATGTAAGGACACACATAATATAATCACATAAAAGAGTAATCAAATGTAACATTAAAATATTAGCACTACATGCGAAGTGACACAAAAGATATTAAATCACTCATTAAGATTCAGTATTATATCAACACATGGAAAATAACATAAAATATATGGAGACCACAGTATACTGGAACAACATACTAATTCGAGACACACAAGGCACTTAGGAAAAATCTTCTAAGTATTACTTACGACCAAGACGACACAGAGAACGACTGGGAGCTTCATGGTGCTGTCGAGTGTGAGCACCTTTCATAAACTTGTAACACTCCACTCTTGGAGTCTAGTTAAGGTCTGAGAGAATCGTTCGCTACTTCAACTTCTATTCAATTTTGAAGACGGCAACGTCGACCTTCTTACATACTACTACATAAGGAGTTATTCTTTAAGGTTTAAAATCTAACTAGTTAGTACACTCATCTCTTCCTTCATTCCACACGATCACCAGGATGCTTATACTTCACTGTAGGTTCGTAAGAAACATGTCTCAGTGGGAGTCTATGGTTAACCACCTTTACACACGAACATGTGTAGTTTTTCTCTGTCCTTCTAGCTCGTGCATTACTGAGGCTAATAGTGGGTCACTGTTTTGTGAGGTCAACGACTTGCGTAGGCTGTAAAGTAACTTGATCACAAGATTCATTACGAATAGGCCAGGTCCATTAACTACACGGTCTTAGTCACCTTTACTCAGCGCTCGGGTGCCTCGGCATCAGGGCAGGCACTGTCCTGTTCGTGACCAGGGGTGACGCGGCCTCACGAGGGGTCACGTCGGTGGCCTCGGGAGCAATGCTATAGGTCTGGGTGCCTTGGCTATGACACACCCTTGGCTACGATATATATATATATATATATATATATATATATATATATATATATATATATATATATATATATATATATATATATATATATATATATATATATATATATATATATATATATATATATATATATATATATACGAGTATATATATATATATATATATATATATATATATATATATATATATATATATATATATATATATATATATATATATATATATAGATAGATAGATAGATAGATATATAGATATATATATATATATATATATATATATATATATATATAATTAGTCAGTATCTTAATTTCAAAACGATATATATTATAGACACGAAACTCGCACTGACACTACTACTTGAGACAACAGTAGCCTCCATCCCTCCAAGTCACTGCTAGTTTGGTATAAGAAGCACGGAGAGAAGTGTACACAGTCATTAATTAGTCTGCATCTTAACTTCTACACGATTTTATAGACACTGAGAATTGTGGACAACTGTATCACGACGTGACCTGCATCCCTCTGAGTCACTGCGAGTTAGGGTATGTTAGGATAGTTTTAGTTAGGTTTAGTTAAGGTAGGTTATGTTAGGTTAGGTTAGGTTAGGGTAGTTTAGGATTATTTTGATTAGGTTAAGTCAGGTTAGATTTGGTCAGGTTTAGTTATCGTACGTTTGGTTAGGTCAGAACACTGACTGCTAGTTAAGTTAGGTTAGAATAGTTCTGGTTGGGTTTAGTTAAGGTATGTTAGGTTAGGTTATGTTATGTTAGGTTAGGTTTGGTTTGATTAGGTTGGATTAGGTTAAATTTGGTCAGGTTTAGTTATGGTACCTTTGGTTAGGCCAGAACAACTGTAGACGTAACCTGTAGCCCTCTGAGTCACTGCTAGTCTGGTACACGGGGCTGTGAGAGGGAGGCTCTTAAACCCTCCCCTGGTCTCCTGAACCAGATGCCTTTTCACCGCAGCGGAGGACGTTCATTGTGGCAGATAAAGAGGATCAGGGGATGACGGATTCTTCACGGGGAAAACTACAAGCGGCTGAGGTCCATTCTGAAGTGAAGACAATGACGGGAGGGTGACGCTGCTTTTTTCCCTCCTCCCGCCCCAGCCACAAGCCAGCCATTTGTGGGATGTCAACTCTCACCGCTATGACTCGTATTCTGAAGCCCTTTTGCGCCACTTCCACTATTTCAAAAGGCTCTAGTTGAAGTTACGTGGGATTATGAGGTTTTTATGGTTTTAGTGATAGGCTAACAAAATTTTTTTGCATTATTCCCTAAGGAGAAATGGTTTTTTGAGAACTCTGCTAATCGTCTGTGGTTTTGGAAAATGATCGTAGTGAGGGAGGTAAACGTTACTAAATACGGGCCTATATATCACTTTCCCCATGATCACTTGCAGCGTTTTAGTCACCTGTGTTGTTCATTGTGGCATAGAGAAGATTTATGTCCTGTCGTCACTTTTTTTTTTGTGTCCATGTTAATACTTTTTTTTTACAGTGAATGTTAACAAAAGACAACCATAGTTTATATATATATATATATATATATATATATATATATATATATATATATATATATATATATATATATATATATATATATATATATATATATATATATATATATATACTCGTAGATACATTATTGTGTGTGTGTGTGTGTGTGTGTGTGTTTGTGTGTGTGTGTGTGTGTGTGTATGTGTGTGTGTGTGTGTGTGTGTGTGTGTGAAATACCCCTTAGACTACAAAGAAAACTTGTCATCAACTTATTCACATTGTTTTGTTAATAGAAAACCAAGCCTGTTTTAGTGATATAATTCAACTTAATTCGGGTTTTTTGTGGGACATTTTAGATAGCAAAAGCTTGAGGATGGTCTTAATCTTGGTCTTATAGATCACGGTCGTGGCTTCCGTATATAACGACACCGCAAAGCCACAGAGGTTAAGGAGGTGATGTTAATTCGTATATAATCAAGGCTACAGTGTTGATACTGTTAAGAAAAAAAAAAAAGAAATGTCTGTCATTTTCGCAATCAGAGTCATCAAGAACTTAGAGAAAAACATGTTAAGAGAGAGAGAGAGAGAGAGAGAGAGAGAGAGAGAGAGAGAGAGAGAGAGTCAGACAGATAGACAGAGATAGAGGAAAGATGATACATTGAATCAACATATGAATCAAGGACAAAAAAATATATATATGTAGATTCATTCATTTATACATCCAGACACTCAGACAAGAATTACTTAAAGTTAAACAGACAGACGGCGTGCATCTGTCTGAAACACACACACACACACACATACACACACACACACACACACAGCTGCATCTACCCTGCTTTCAGTGAATATTAAAAGGTGAAAGATTTACGAAAGATTTGATGTGATGAGTGTGCGCAGATGTTTGTGTGGCGAGGGCTATGCTTTGCGGTGTGTGCGTCTGGGGGTGGCGTGGCGAGGCAACAGATTTATAAGCGTCTGCCCAATTCTATCATCATTATCATCATCAGTGCCTTGTATATTATGTCCTTCCTCCCCTTCTCCCTTGTAGCTTTCTCCTCTTACCTCATCCATCTCCTCTACACTCGCATGGCTTTTTACTCTTCCTCTTCTTATCCCAATTTCTCTCTCTCTCTCTCTCTCTCTCTCTCTCTCTCTCTCTCTCTCTCTCTCTCTCTCTCTCTCTCTCTCTCTCTCTCTCTCTCTCTCTCTCTCTCTCTCTTTCAGTACTGCGCATCGTTCTTACGACATTCAGAGAGAGAGAGAGAGAGAGAGAGAGAGAGAGAGAGAGAGAGAGAGTCAGAGAAATATAACGCCCGTGTTTCTTATATTTTTTTTTTTCATTCTTTCTTGCGATTACTCATAAATATTTGATTGCCGTGAAATTTGTGGCGCTAATGACGAAAAATTGCAGCCTACCGTGGCCACTTGTGGTGTGTTGGTCACTTGTATGTGGTGGGGGAGGAGAAAGAACCGTGCCTGACTTGGTGGGTGGATGAGTGGGTGGGTGTATGAGTGGATGGGTGGGTTGATGGGATGGATGAATAGGTGCTGCTTCTTGTCTGTCGCCCCTCACGCCAGACTGTCTGCTCTAGAGGGAGGGGCAGAGGAAGGAATGGGTGAGGGGAAGCACACGAGCGGACCACCTAAACGATATTGAGTTCAGCCACCTTACCCAGGCGCGTGACGATAATTATCAATTCCTTAGTCTGTCAGTAATTTTCGTTTGATTTACTCTTTCTGGTTTTCTATTTATTATTTTTTTTTTTTAGATGGTTATACATTTTCTGTGTTTTTATATCCTAGTTTTTTTTTTTTTTTTTTTTGGTCTTTCGATGACTTTAGTCTTTTTAATAACCACTTTTTGTGATTTATATATATATATATATATATATATATATATATATATATATATATATATATATATATATATATATATATATATATATATATATATATATATATATATATATATATATATATATATATATATATTTTTTTTTTTTTTTTTTTTTTTTTTTTTTTTTCGGTTTAAGCTTTTTATTTCGAAATTCTCATTTGCTATTCGACTTTTCCCTCAAATGATCTCTATTCTATTTTCCTAATCGGTTTTCTCAGTAATTCCTTTACTTTCTATTTTTTTTCTAGAATTTCTATTTGTATTTTCTTCATTTTTTATCCTTGGCTTTTCTTGCGTGGCGTACGTAAGCCGCGATAAAGACTGAGGAAATTACGTAAACTACAATGACAAAAAACAATATGCACAAAGAGAGTCTTGACAAAACTAAGGAAACTGTAAAATGAGAAATTATAAATCACAAAGTTGAATAATAATAATTTTTTTCCTCTTCCACACACACACACACACACACACACACACACACACACACACACACACACACACACACACACACACACACTACAGCTTTTCCCCGTATAAATACAAATACCTGGAACAGACTACAGGAAAAGCTGATAGAGGCAAGCAATGTACGTCAACTGTAGGAGGAAACTGAGCAGAAGATACTCTAGATATGGAGACAGGACCAAAGCAGTGCATCCCAGGCCCTGTGTACTACAACTAAGTAAATACAACGAGGTACTAAAAGGGGGAGGAAGATAACTAGACAAAATATACTCTACGTAGATGAGAAGACATAACTAAAGGCGTGTAAGGAGTGTAGCTCAGGTTCTGTATTTATTTAGGCTTAAATAAATACGAGGTACTAAAGGGAGGATTATGATGACTAGGCAAAAAATACTATTACGTAGATAGGAAGAGAGGACCAAAGAAGTGTAAGGAATGTACTATAACTGTATACTGTAACTAAGTCAATACAACAAGGTATAAACACACACACACACACACACACACACACACACGCTAAGACACGACACACCTCCCTCCGTCAGTCAAATTATGCATTTCCGGAAGGGGAGGAGCTCTGTACTACGTGGGGTGTTAGAAATAAATCTCTTTCCCTTTTAGATTCAAATGAGGTCAGGTTCACGATGGCTGTATATGTAAAGATTATTGGTTTTCTATAGGGAGCTTTTAGAAGATTAGGTAAATTTACAGGTAAGAATAATTGAGGGGGATAAGTTGGTAAGTTTTATACAAGGAATGCCAGGTGTAGATTTCTTGGTTTCTTTTAGCTTTTCTTGTCTTCTTATTTATTTATTTTTTCTTTGTGAATTTGGTGTTGGTAATTATTTTTAAGAGGAATGACTTGATGTATCTTGTTTTTTTTTTTTTTCTTTCTTTCTTTTTCACGCATGTAATGTTATTCTTTATAATTCTGCGACAGTTTGTGTTCGTTCCGTTCTTTATAGTAGTAGTAGTAGTAGTAGTAATAGTAGTAGTAGTAGTAGTAGTAGTAGTAGTAGTAGTAGTAGTAGTAGTAGTAGTAGTAGTAGTAGTAGTAATAATAATAATAATAATAATAACAACAACAACAAAACAACTATAATAATAATAAAAGTCATCTGTTTGTTCCTATAATGCCTCGTGATGTTTCTACGTATTCAGTATTCCCATCCACATCCCTTCTACTTTACAAGGCATAGCATTTTCTTTTATTTTCTTTTTCACAATAGCCCATCTTCTCTCTCTCTCTCTCTCTCTCTCTCTCTCTCTCTCTCTCTCTCTCTCTCTATCTCTCTCTCTCTCTCTCTCACACCGAAGCTTCAGAATTTTCCCCGTTCACAGATCAATCAAATCCTTTTAAACATCTGCTACATGTAATAAAAGGTCCGTGATTTGTCCCAATATTCCAAATCAAACACATCACTTAATCCAACAACACCTTCTGGGACTTTTCTACCTAGCCTGCTTATTTTCACGTTTTTGCTTCGTACTCTTCTAGTGGGCGGGACGTGACGGGTCGACGGAGGCTAATGTGTGAAAGGTTGACTTGGGGGTGTCGAGGAGTGTGAAGTTTCAGAGCAAAGGAGAGAGAGATGGGTGATGGATGAGGAAATACAAAGGAAGTGTGGAGAAGTGTAGGACGTGGTGGTGGATGATGGAAGGATGGCGTGGGGAACTGTGGAGGTGTGGGTGGAAGTTTACTGTAAGAGGACGTGGTAGGTGATGGAGGGGATGGCGTGGAGGAAGTTGGGGTGTGTGGAGGTGAGCTGAAGTTCAGAGCAAAGGAGACGTGGGTGATGGAGGGGGTGGCTTGGAGGAAGTTCAGAGTGAGATGTGGAGGATGAGAAGGGGATGGAGGAAGTGTGAGGGAGTGTGGGGGAGTGAGGGGGAAGTTTAAGAGCAAGGGGAAGTGGTGGGTGGTGGAGGGGGGTGGCGTGGAGGGGTATGGGGGGGGGCAGTGTCAGGTGAAGGATGCACCTGGAGCGCTTCACTTCAACATTCTGGGTTTCTGCATCCCGCCATCACCCGCGACCACATACGAAGGTTGCTTATGATCGCACACTCGTGATTCTCTGACGTTGTTCCCTTCATCAGTATCCAGTCCAGTCCAGTAATGCTCGTGGGGTCAACCTTTGCAGTGGCTCTGTATCCTGTGTTCTGATTGGTTGCCATACTTTGCTGTTGTCTGTGTGCTTGTGTTTTATTTCATGTATTTATGGTTTCCGGCAGTCAGATTCAGCTTGGATTTAGGTAGTGATTAGAGCAACACTGAACCAACTGCATATGTTTATCTTCACTGTACAGATTTAGCATATAAGTAACATACATGATACATAGATGAGATCACTGAGCGGTGGTCCCATGAGCTAAGTTGGTGTTCTTAAACATTTCGACGTCTTCTTATCATCAGATGAAGTTACTGGAGTTTCCAAGTGTTTTCATAATTCAAATGTTGGTTTAGCAAAATTATGCACCATCAATATGAAAAAAAGAAATCATGAGAACTATATTAATAATTTTTGTGTTCTTTGAGAATAGTCCTGATGTGAGTCCAAAGCATTTAATATGAAACAAGTGATCACCGAGAAACGAAGCAGTAGTTCAAAGTACCAATGCTTCATTCTGCTTTTTCCTGCACCACAAAGTCCATCCGTCTGTATAATCTATTCCTGAAGCGACATAAGAGTGTTTGTAATAATCTCACACTGACACAAGAGACGGAGATGAGCACCACAACTCAACGTCACTTGATACGAACTAAGATTATGCGAATAAAAACATTTCCTCGCTTTTAACTTTTCTGCTTTTCCCACACCAAGGAGAGCCGTGATCTTTTATAATCTTATAAAAATAGATTACTCGTTCTGCTCCTTTTTTTTTCATGCACGTCAGGATCTGGTAATAACAGGGAGGGAAGCAGAGTCTCCTGTCTAGCCTCGCCTTGCCCCGCCTCGCCTCGCTACGACAAAGCTTAAGACTCAAGCCTCAAGACTGCCGGTGATCAACAAATAGGAAGGGGCGAGTACGTGTAAATCTGAGGTACTGATTTCATCGCATCTGACTCAAAGATCTAGACTGGTATACCTTCTCAATATCAACTTTCAATGCGCCATGTTACAATTCACAGCACTAAAAGCAGTGTGTGGAATTCGTGTAAGCATCTACAAGAAAGAATGGGACAAAAAGAATAGATTTTGCAATTTATAGCCAGTGCAATTCTTGGAAGCGGCTGTACAAAAAGAAAAGATGTCTCAGAGTGGTTCGTAATAAAGGAAAAATGTGCCAAAGATGAGCCACAACAACGAGATCATGTGACACTAAGATAGATAGATAGATAGATAGACAGAGAGAGCGAGCGAGCGAGCGAGCGAGAGAGAGAGAGAGAGAGAGAGAGAGAGAGAGAGAGAGAGAGAGAGAGAGAGAGAGAGAGAGAGAGAGAGAGAGAGAGAGAGAGATCATTGGTATATCTTAACTTCGCTGGCGTCCTTTTTAGTTAACCCAAGAGGAAAACACTGACTGATTGCCCCCGAGCTTTGTTTAAATGACACCGCCGCCTTCCCTTTACATCTTCCCGCGTCACAGGCTCTCTAAGATTCCAGTTCTGGTATGACAGTCGGTCTGCGCATCAACCTCCACTAATATCTACTTTACCACTAGTATGTATGTCTCTTTTCAACTTTTCTATTTGGTTCGCATTCAGAAACGGTTTGCTCTCTCACTATGACTATTTTCAAAGGCCGTAGAGATGACTGACTGGGTTTTCAATAGAGTTTCTTCTATCAATAATGTATGTAGTGTTGTTAATCTGTCAATACAACCATAAAAAAAAAAAGAACACCCTTAAAAACCCGTGTTACTTGAACTAAAGCCTTTTGAAAGTAGTGGAGGTGCGGCGCAGAAGTGTCTCAGAATAGGGCCCAAGCTTGTCTGGAAGATGGTATCAGCCTCCACGAATGTCTATTATGCTCGTCTCTTTCTTCCTTTCTTTCCTTTGTCTAACGCGCAATCGAGCACCTCCGCGCGTCACCTGAAGGAATATACCGCCACATCATTACAGCCTCTTAGTAATTATCATCTTCCTACTGATTTTTCCGTCTATATTCTCAAACATTTCGGAGTCTTACCTCGGCTTCTTTCACCAGGCTAAAGTGAGAGTCATTACGGTGGTGTTCCAGGATGTTTTCATTAGTGATAGTTTGATAACGAGTCTGCACCACCAATGGGAAAGGCATTCCTAAAGCTCCAACTAATCATCTCTGTGCCTTTTCAAAACAGTTCTAATGAGAAAACAAAGCGCTTAACAATAAAGATTTTTTTAAAGGTGTTTTTATGATTCTAATGATGCTCTAACAATATTTCTGCATCACCAATAGAAAAAAAAAACATTCCTAAGACCCTGACCAGTCATCTCTGTGGCCTTTGAAAACACCACCGATGAGAGAACAAAGCGCTGAAGAGTAAAGCACTTTGAATGCAAATCTTACACATCGCCTGCATCTCAGTGGACAAAGTGGACAGGGGGACGCTACCGGAACTTTGCAAGGGTAGGGATGGGCAGGGGAGGGCAGGACTGGGCAGGGATGGGAAGGGGTGGGCAAGGCTTGGTAGCGATGGGCAGGACTAGGAAGGGCTGGGCAGGGAAAGGTGGGGCTAGGTAGTGATGGGCAGGGCTGGGCAGGGCTGGGTAGGGCTTGGTTGATGTGGTAACAGGGAGTCGTGTTGAGCTTCCTGCGTTACGGGTTCAAGGCGGCACCACGCAAGGAAAACCAGTGGTGAATCAGGCCGTTGATTATACCATTGCACTAATGCCTCGGTTTTTGCAGCGGCGGGGAGACAAAAACGCCGCGTTATTTTTATAAGTGCATTCGAGGACGTGATGCATGAAGCCCCACCAAACACTGTGACGGAGGAAGAGGAGGAGGAAGAAGAGAGAGAGGAGGAGGAGGAGGAGGAGTAGGAGGAGGAGGAGGCAGTTGAACGACTTTTTTTCACAGTTTCCGCTCCCGGATGTTATACAGTGAGTCCTGTAAGCCCGGCGGGGATGGACGCCACTAAGCTGTGAGCGTTGTGCCTTCCTCGCAACACACACACACATACACACACACACACACACACACACACACACACACACACACATACGCCAAAGGCCAATCTATATATCTTCAACTTCCTTTCAATCCCTCGCCCTGCACTGTCTGCCTTCTCTATCAACGAAAGGCCTCGTCATCTTATCCTCTCTTAGTACTCCGCCTGCCTCTCTCCCTCCCAGCGCCTCACCACCACCACCACCGCCACCGCCTATCAGCCGCCTTCCCCTCAACCCTGCA
Source organism: Scylla paramamosain (assembly GCF_035594125.1). Taxonomy (NCBI): domain Eukaryota; kingdom Metazoa; phylum Arthropoda; class Malacostraca; order Decapoda; family Portunidae; genus Scylla; species Scylla paramamosain. The sequence continues at coordinate 16,703,821 of NC_087168.1, forward strand.
GCACCACCACAGCCACCACCACCACCAATGACAGCATAACAACTCTTCACGACACTTCACGCCACCAACACTGCTCACTTTTTCGTGATGAGTGTTGGTAGTTTATTGCTTATAATTGTGCTCTCTCTCTCTCTCTCTCTCTCTCTCTCTCTCTCTCTCTCTCTCTCTCTCTCTCTCTCTCTCTCTCTCTCTTCCCCCTCCACTCCCTTCCTAGCTACATACTAGTGTCTGCTACCTTCATAACTTCACTTCACTACTCTGCACTTCTCGCATCAAAGTTCCATTCTCTATTTTTCTAACATTTCTGTGTAATACTGGCGGCTCTGAATACATTTAGCCGACAGTCTTCATACAGCGCTGCCTGGGTCGTGAAGGGAGGAGAGTGTGTGAGTGATAACACGGAAGAGACACAACGCACGTAACAAACTGCACCGTTGCTTATATATCTTTTTTTATTGTTGAAATTCAGTATGTGTTGTATGTCATTCCGATTTTTTTCTTTAAAGGGAGGGAGATGTGCGTGCGTGCATGTGCGTGTGCGTGCGTGTGCGTGTGTGTGTAGCACGTAACCCTCTTCATTAATTAATCATGAAGTTGAATCAATTATCATCATCACCATCACTACCATCACCACCTTTATACATCAGCCACTACCACAACCACTACCACCATCATCACCATCACCTCCTCTGCTGTGTGTGTGTGTAATAATAATAATAATAATAATAAACGGTTTATTATTTAGGCAGTTTACAAACTGAAAATGTACATAGGGGATGGGGAAATACTTAACATTAATCCTAAAGGTAAGTCTAATCTAGAAGAGTGTGTGTGTGTGTGTGTGTGTCTGTGTGTGTGACGTGCGTTGCGACTAACTTAACTTCGTCATTTTACACTTTTCTCAAATTTCATCTACAGAAAAGCGCATCTAGTTTGTGTGTCGCCGGAAATTATCTTGGACAGACAGCAGGAAACACATCCATGTAGGTAGTGAGTGGCTTAGCTTTACAGGGAGTGGGAGGGAGTGGCGGGAGTGGGAGAGATGGGTGGAAGGGAATGGAAGGGAGTGGAAGAGAGTAAAGAGAATGGAGGAAGTGGTAGACAGCAGAGGGAATGAAGAGATTGGAAGGCAGTAAAGGGAATAGAGAGAGTGGGAGGGAATAGGGAGGAGATGCAGGAGTGGGAGGGCGTGGCAGGAGTGGCAGGAGTAGGAGGGAGTGGCAGGAGTAGGTGGGGTGCATCACTGAGGCCAGGAAAGAGTGGCGCGTCGCGGTGTCTGTTCAACACTTGTGCCTCTCACGCAACACATTTGATCCCTTGACTGTTACGACTCTTTCCCAATCTGAGTCAAATCGTGTGGTACAAGTTAACAAGTGAGATATAGATTGAGAAAGACACCACTGACAGGAAAAGGAATGATCGTCCATTTGGTTACTTTGGCTCCTCGCCGATCTGACTAATATCGTCTGGTACACGTTTCCAAGTAAGATGTAGTTCCAGACACTGACAGCAAAAGGAGTTATCAAGTAGCTCAAACTTACGATCGTATTCTTTAACGTTTCAGCGCTAAGTTATAGTTACGAATGGTGTGTAGTTCCAAAAAGGCACTACTGATAGCCAAAGGAATAACCAAGTAGTTCAAACTTATGATAATTGTCTTTTTAAACGTTTCTGCATCCAATCTTAACTTCCGTCAAATTCTACTGGAAGTTATTAAGGATTTCAAAGGGTATTTCCATAATTCTGGTGATATTTTAACAAACATTCTGCATCATCAGTGAGAAAGCACCCACGAAAACTTGATTGATCTTTATTACCTTTTAGAAACAGTCCCTATGAGAGAGATAAGCGGTTAAGAATACGGACCTCGATCTTGACTACATATTTTGATGTAAGTTTAAAATATTTGCTAAGATATAACTGACAGTGAGCAATTAATTCAAACGTTCGAGTGCCCGTGGCTTTACTCACGTTCAGTAAAGTCATCCAAACTTACTCAGGTGAAACGCAGGTGTCACGCTGTCATTAGTAGTCAAAGGATTAATTAAGACACGTAGATGCGGAAACACGTAACTCTTTACCTGTGTGTCATCGTATGTCACCTCCCACTCTATTTTGGAACTTTTTTTCCCCTCCTCTCAAATACGTAGAGTTAAAATATTCGTTTTTTTTTTTGTAGGTTTTTATTTTACTTTCTTTTCATTTCATGTCTTCTGTCAAATACGTGAAGCTAAAATGCACATCTTTTAGTTTTTATTTATCTATTTATTTTAACTTTTGTCTCCTGTCAAATACATAAAGATAAAATCATCACCTTTATATATATATATATATATATATATATATATATATATATATATATATATATATATATATATATATATATATATATATATATATATATATATATATATATATATATATATATATATATATATATATATATATATATATATATTTTTTTTTTTTTTTTTTTTTTTTTTTTTTTTTTTTTTTTCTGAGATATGTCAAATACGAAAATTTAATCATCCATATTGTTTTTCCCATCCATCCATCCACCTATCTACTACAAATCAATCAATCAATCTATCTATTTATCTTTCTGTCTATCTTTCTATATATCTATCCATCTCTATACCCATCTATCTATCTATCCGTTCATCCATCCACCCATCCATTTATTTATCTATCCATTTCCTATCAAATAATGGAACAGTCTGGGGCCAAGGACTGAAGGGGGTCGGGTCGCGCTGTCCAAATCGAGTCAGGCTAATAGGGTTTGGTGGACGCAGCTTTCCGTTCTGGGTTTTATGGGTGGTGTGATGGTTGAGGATTAATGAAGGCCGTGTTGACTCATCGTAAAATTATTTCTTCCCCCATTATATACCTCAATGGTCTTCACGTGGGAGATTATAAAGGCTGCATAGCTTTTACCGTCAGATTATCAATTTAGGTGACGCGGTGTGTGGTGATGCATCTGTGTGAGTGTGTGCGTGAGTCAGTGGTCATGCAAGGTGAAGATTTGAATTCTGCCACTCAGAGGGTTAACAGTCTTGCTCTCCATTAACGGAAGTAAGCATATCAGTTATGGTTATCAAATTAACTCTTCTTAGCAAACGAAAATGAACTAAAATATCACACTGAAACTATAATATGTATAAATAATTGTTATCATCTTTATTTAAGTATGTATTTCTTCGTATGTGTCTGTGCTTGTTTCTTTCAGGTAGCTCGAAATGTTTCATGATACCGCATCGTTTGGTTCACTGTATCAGTTTGTATGTGTTGTCTCGATCTCATGTTTGGTTACTGATCAGACTGTCTCCAGCTGTTCTCTCCTGCACATTGCTGAATAAAGCCTTGGAAAGAAGACTCAACTGTTGTTTACTTCGTCCTCGACACAAACAATATCTTAATTGGTGTAAAGAACAAACTAACGATCAAACAAAACAAATATGACTTAAATTAACCACTTGTTCTTCATTGACAAAACACAAATCTATCAGCATGTGACGATCAAAAGTATATTTCACAGGATCACTTCTATAACTTGAAATAAGAACTGAAATATCACACATAAGCACAAACATCCTAATCGCACTCAAGTACAAAAAAACAACAAAACAAACACACACACACACACACACACACACACACACATACAAAAAAAGAAACATGACCACCAAATTAACTAATAACAGGAACTCCCCTAAAAAGAATAAATAAATAAAACGAAATTAACCACTAAAATATCAAATACAAACATCAAAATCGATCTGAAATGCAAACTAGCGACACCCAAACACAAACACACACACACACACACACACACACACAATAATAAAAAAAATCATGGTCCAATCATCCTCCTGCGGCCTATCATCCTCTAAAACCAACAGTACAACCAACAACAATAAAAACGCGCAGGAAAAAAAGTGGCGCAAAAAACTTGAAGAGGTTGTCCCTTCCCGCCCTGAGCCGCGCCACCCCGCCCGAGCCCCGCGCCAACCACCGTGCGCCGATTAGCATGACAAGAAGTGACTATGTTGACCTTTGAAGGCAGCCAGTGAGCCAAAACCCGCGTGCCTATACCGAACACAAAGGCAGTGGAAAGGAGGCGTGACAGCAGCACACACAAACACACCGCGCCCTCCTTTACTCTCTCTCTCTCTCTCTCTCTCTCTCTCTCTCTCTCTCTCTCTCTGACTCATTATTTTTTTTTTTCGTTTTCTTTCTTTTGTTTTTCTATGTATTGTTTCTTTTCGTAGATTAATTATATTTTTTCTTCTTTTCTTGTTTTGTCCTTGTTCTACTCTTCTCTCTCTCTCTCTCTCTCTCTCTCTCTCTCTCTCTCTCTCTCTCTCTCTCTCTCTCTCTCTCTCTCTCTCTCTCTCTCTCTCTCTCTCTCTCTCTCTCTCTCTCTCTCTCTCTCTCTCTCTATATATATATATATATATATATATATATATATATATATATATATATATATATATATATATGAAAAGTGACACCACTGAAAGGTATAGCTTACGAACAGAGAATCTAGTAGGTTAGTGTTCTTCATATAACCATACAAGCATGAGAAAATAAGGGAAGATACGAGAAACCAGTAGGCCTACATGAATAAAACATACCTACCTACAGTCACTTATCGTCCCTATCCATAATCTTATATACGTAATCTTTTAAAGCTCTCTATCGAATTCATTACCAAGTCCATTCCAGTCGTCTGCTTCTCTATTTCAAAACAAATTTCTTCGCTTTTCTTGTGTTTAGTCAAACTTGATCAAGCTTGGATTCATTCATTCTATGTTCATATTCTTAACATTACAGTGCATTATCTCAGTTACTTTTAACAAGCCCTGATAAAAGTTAGTGAGGTTTCCAAAGGAATCTTCATGATTGTAATAGCAGTTCACCACGATTTCTGCGTCATCAGTGTAAGAGAATATATTCTTAACATGTCAATACCTTCTCTCTATTGCTCTTAACATGCTCTAGCAAAAGTTATTAAGGTTTCCAAGGGTGATGTCATGACTGTAGCGGCAGTTCAACACGAATTCTGCGTCATGAATGGAAGAAAACATATTCTTAACACTACTGCGCGTTATCTCAGCTACTCTTAACAGGCTGTATTAAAAGATATCAAGGTATTCAAGGGTATTTTCAAGATTGCAGAGACAGTTCAACACGAATCCTACATCATTAATGAAACAGAACACCATAAGAACCAGATTAATCAAGTTTGTGGCCTCTGAGAACACTGCTGATGAGAGAAATAAGCGTTGCGAAACACGATCCCTCATCCTGTCCTGTTAAGTAACCCTAACTATGTCTCTCCCAATAGCTGATCTGATGCGGTGGGTCGAGGCCTGTATAAGTTTCACACCTGTTATTACTAAACATTTCATTGATTAACACCTGGTGGAAGGAATTACCACATCCACTTATACAAATTCTATGTGGCCGTGCATGTGACCGAGAGCCGCGTCCGTGTTGCTTCCGTCGAGGTTCTGAAACACGCTTTTTCTTGTTTTCTACCTCCCTTTTTCTGTTTTTCTACTCTCATTCACTTTTTTTTTATTTATATTCGATGTTATTTTCCTTTTTGCTGTGAGTATGTGACTGACAGGCGCGTCCAGTGCTGTTTCCTGTGAGGTTCTCAAATACACTTTTCCTTGTTTCCTGTTCCCTTTGCCAACCTTTCTCCTCTCATTTATATAAACACTTTTTGTGTGTGTGTGTGTGTCCGATGGTGTTTCGCTTCTTTATTATTCTTTTTTTTTTTTTTGTTCTCTCATAGTCGGTCTTCCTTCCCTCCTTCCTTCCTTTCCTCTTTTATTTCATTTTTTTTTCTCATTCTATCTGACTGTTTCTTTCTCTCTTCCTTTATTTCTTCTTTCATTTCTGATTTTCTGATCGGCGTGGGGATATTATCAATCACAATGCTCCAAGATATTTCTTTTAGTTCTACAGTCACTTCTAAACATTATATCGACAATCAGTTGGAAAGTCTGTTCTTTGATCTTTCTGTCGGACGTTTGTAAAGGCACCGTACAGTGCTTCCAGTGTTGTGAATTATTGAGTTTCGCATTGGACGCGTCAAATCTGCACCAGACAATCGTTTAAGCGTAAAAAGACTTCCACTTCCACCTCCCTGCCTGTTAACCCTTTCACTGCTACACAATATTTCCGCAATCATCTACAACTATTGGACAGCTTTCCATGACACCTTAAATGTATAGTTCTGTAGGTTAGGAAAGGTGATATTAGCCACATGTTCCATCTCTGTTGTGTCCATGCAAATACTTTTCTTCTTTTACAGTGTTCTGAATGTTGGTATAAAATTACCATAGATAAGAGAGAATAACCTTTGAAAATACAGTCCCTGGTATATAGGAAAATATGTATGACTCTAGCAGATTTTCCTTATAGAAGTTAGAGGGTTAAAGGGATGAGATGAGACGCAGAAACCTTTAAGAATGCAGTCCCTGGAATACGAGAAAAAAAAAAAAATAATACTCTTGCAGGTTTTCCTCGTAGCAGTCAGGGGGTTAAAGGGACAAGGCCTCTCTCAACCGCCACTCAGTAAAGGAAGCGAGGGTCAAAGAGCTAGGGAGCATTGTGTTGCTGTTAGTACAAGTGTTGCTACAGCCAGGCCGGCGTGTGACGTGTAGCGTGCATTGCAACACTGGTCACGCGTCCTTTGTGTACATTATAAAAGAGGAAGAGAGAGAGAGAGAGAATAGAAGGTAAAGTACGCGTTTCATTCATATTACAAGTCGTGATGACTTGGGAAGACGAGAACGACGAGAATATATGTTGAGTCCAGTGTATACCTCCGCGCAGTGTCTTAGCTTGCACCTCCGTCACTATCACCACCACTATCACAGAAAACTCTCGAAATACCTGATGCGTTATTCCCCAAGCGGAGCGAGGGGGTTCTAATTTTGTTACCACACATCTCTACAACACACCGCTCCGCCTTGCCCCTGGAGGGTACAACGATGATTTGGCCAGGAGCACCTTTTGGTGTACATCGCATATAAAAATTGCGATTTCAGTCTCGGAAACATCCCCCTGGAAGTAACTTTTGACGGAGCAACTTTCTTATTTTATGACATTTCTTCGCCAGACTCACCGTTTTGCCGTATTTTGCATATTTCGATTTATCGGCATGTGAGCAAAGGTTTCTGCCTCGCAACTCGCGCAACTATCGCCTCATCACTACAGCTCGAGCTCGAGCGTGCAAAATGCACGAATTATATGCCATAACTCACTTCATATACGGGATAGCCAGTTTTGGTTGACACCACCAGACTCAGCAGTGACTGTAGAATCAAGATATATGATAAAAACCTGACAAAACAAAAAAAGAAAATGGTATTACGACGAGTTGAACTGTGATGTTAAAAAATATTTATAACATGTTTTACTTATGCTGGCTATTTTCAAGAGTTAATAATTGAATGTTGAAATATATTATTACATTAAGTAGGAAAACTCGTAAACACGATAGTATGATCAGAATGCAGATAAAGCTCCACATATTGAAAACACACGAGTCATTTATAACAATATGTCATTCGCTGCAACCATCACGGCGGCGCGACACTTGCGTGGCGTGTGCAGGCAGGCTCCCTAAGACCAGGTCTGCGACGCGTCTAAAAATTGGAGCCCCCCCGAGGCGCTGGGGGAAGGCCCTTTAAGTTCCTTCGAAGCTTAAAGCACCCATTGCCTGGTTACAATTTATTTTATTACTCTCGTGCGTACAGCTAGAGACAGACAGACAGACAGACAGACAGACTAACACCACCACCATCACCACCACCACCACTACCAGCACCACAGTATCTTTATATAAGCAAATACTTCATTCCGTCACACTGCTATAAAACTTTAAGAACATTTTATATTGTATACCGACTTACGATATTCGTTTCCCATAATCCTGCACACTCACTAGCTACCTACCACCACCACCACCACCACCACCACCAGCAGGAAAGGATCGGTAGGAACGCGTGAATAACTCCCTTACACGGCGTTTAATTAATGAGGTGATAATAACAGGTGGGCTGCCCCATACACCACCAACCGTGGGAAGCGATGGCCCTCACTATGAACGGCTTCAACTTCTGACTACCACCTGTAAACTGCCAGCCCCCTTTTGCCTTCCCTTTCCTGCCTTTCCCTTCCCCCCCCCCCTTTTACCTTCCCGTATTGCTAAGGCCACCTCTGCCTCCTCCTTCCCTCCCTCCCTCCCTGGCTAGCCGAGGCCCTGCTGAATGCCATGTGTAGTTATGTTAACACCCCTCTTACCATGGCCAGCGTGGGAATGCGAGGAAGGTGGAAGGGAGGTTGGGACGTGATGAGGTGGTGGTGCTAGTGGTGGTGGTGGTGAGTGGTGAGAGAGAGAGAGAGAGAGAGAGAGAGAGAGAGAGAGAGAGAGAGAGAGAGAGAGGGGGGGAGGGGGAAAGTTGGAAGAGCAGAGGAAAAGTCAAATGGAAAGAGAAGAGAGAAGTGAATAGCAGAACACAAAAGAAGAGAAGCGAAGAGGAGAGGAGAGGAGAGAATGCAATAAGTGAGAATACAGCAAAAGATAAACAAACAGAAAGGAAGAGAAGAGAGGAGAGGAGAAGAGAAGAGAATAGAAGAAATGAAATGAGAAGAGAAGAGAAGAGAAGAGAAGAGAAGAGAAGAGGAGAGGAGGGGAGAGGAGAGAAGAGAAGAGAAGAGAAAAGAAAAGAAAAGAAGAGAAGAGAAGAGAAGAGAAAACTGCAAGGGAGAGAAAACTAAAGGACAGACGACGAATATAAACAAGAATCAGCATAACATAAACGAAAACAAAAAAAATAAACAAAATTAAATGAGAATTGTATAAAAAAAAAAAAGGTAGATGAATAAAAATAAAAGGATCAGCACAACAAAGGAAAACAGAACAATATAGATAACAAATATGATGAAAAAAAAGTAAAAAACAAAACAAAAACATAAACCGTACAGAAAATATACACAGCAATAAAAATAAATGGGAAAAAAAAAGAATATTAAAGAAATACCATATGCTTATCAAAAGAGTAGAAAAGAAAGAGAAAAGAGAGAGAGAAAAAACGCTGATATCATAGGCCTAATAAAAAAAAGTAAAGGAAAAAGATGATACGTTGACAAAAAAAGAAAAGAAGAGAAAGTGAAAGGAGAGAGAGAAAAATAGAACCAGTTGAGCCAAAAAAAGAAAGAAAAAAAAAAGAAAGAGAGGGACAGAGGGAGTGAAAAAAAATTAATATACATGGCAATGAGAGCAGATTATGTAGGCCGAGAGGATTGCAAAGAGGAGGAGGAGGAGGAGGAGGAGGAGGAGGAGGAGGAGGAGGAGGAGGAAAGGAAGCAGCTGGGCCGTTGGTGAGTGAACATCATGGAACCTGGTAAAAAAAAAATGTAACGCCTTTTTTTTTCTTTTCCTTTTTTTCTTCCTCTTTTTTTTTTTTTCTCTCTTCTGCTGCTACTCGATGGTTTCTCGATGGCTACTCTCCCCCCTCACTCTCTCCCTACCCCACTCTCTCTCTCTCTCTCCCTCTCCCCCTCCCTCTCTGCTTCTCTCCCTCCATCCTTCCTCTTTCCTCCTCTCCCTACAGCCTGCCGGACACGCCTTGCTCTCTCTCTCTCTCTCTCTCTCTCTCTCTCTCTCTCTCTCTCTCTCTCTCTCTCTCTCTCTCTCTCTCTCTCTCTCTCTTCCTGGACTTCTCCATCCTTGCCCCGTCACATTTCTGCCCCGCTCCGCCCCGCCTCCATTGTCATCAAGTATTCATGACTTGTTTTCCTTTGTATTCCTTTTGTATTTGCAAATTCTACCTAACCTAACCTAACCTTACCTTACCTAACCCTAACCTTACCTAACCTAACCTAACCTAATCTTACTTGACCTTACCTAGCTTAACCTAACTTAACCTTATCTTACGTAACCTAACCTAACATGACCTTATCACCTAATCTCACCTGACCTAGTCTAATCATACATGGCCTTAACTAGCTTGTTAACCTTACGTAATCTAATCTAACATAAATTAACCTAATTTAACCTAACTTAACTTGTGGATGAAATGTTCGTGGAGAAAACTTAACCTACACACACACAAACACACACACACACACATACACACACACACACACACACACACACACACACACACACACACACACACACACACATACCTAGAGGCACGTACGTACACACACACTTACACACACGCACATAAAGAAGGCTGGGCTAACAAATGGTCACACGCACACGGCAGATTAAACTAACATATTCAGAGATGAGCATGAAGCTTTTGAATTTAGGGGCAGATTATTGCCGAGTAATGCCCCTGGTGGTGGTGGTGGTGGTGGTGGTGGAGGTGGTGGTGGCGGTTCCATGGCTAACTAATATACACTGTTACATTTTAGTGATCTTTTTTTTCATCTCTCTCTCTCTCTCTCTCTCTCTCTCTCTCTCTCTCTCTCTCTCTCTCTCTCTCTCTCTCTCTCTCTCTCTCTCTCTCTCTCTCTCTCCTCTCTCTCTCTCTCTCTCTCTCTCTCTCTCTCTCGTACCGCGCACACACACACACACACACACACACACATTCCTTACCCATCATCACGTAAACACAGATGGAACGCTACTTTTCTTCCTTTCCCTTTCTTTTCTTTCCTTTCTTTCTTTTCTTTCTTTCCTTCCTTTCTTTCTCTTTTTTTCTCTTTCCTTATTTTTTTTTAATTCTTCCTTTCTTTCTCACACATTCAAGTCACAGGACACAGTGACACTGATCTTCCTCATTATTATTGGAAAGGGGCAACGGGGCAGCGGGGGGAAGGGGGAACAGAAGGGGAGGCTGAAACTGATAAGAACAGTGCAAGTTTAGTGCGCGAGTAGGTGTGTGTGTGTGTGTGTGTGTATGTGTGTGTGTGTGTGTGTGCGTATGAGAGTGTAGGCCGGTTCTCACGCTTGCCTTCAACCCGCCTATAAGTTTTTGCAATGCCTCTTATGCTACTGTTGGTTGGGCTTCGTGTAGCCATCCTGTGCCTCCCTCTGCCTGTCTCTCCTTCCTTTCCTTCCCTCCCTTCCCTCCCTCCATCCCTCCCTTCCCTTCCAAGCCTTGATGACTACGGCAACATTATTTTTTTTTTCCTTATCAGGTGTGTGTGTGTGTGTGTGTGTGTGTGTGTGTGTGTGTGTGTGTGTCCTTTCATATCCGTATCCGTAATTTCAACAAGTTTCCCGTCACTACATCGAAACGGTTGCAGTAATTACATCACATCACCCAAACAGACGGACAGAAGCCGGGACAGAGGGAGCGACGGTCACCGGAAGGCTCAAGGGTCCATATCAACTCCTGCAGCCTCCAGCTATAGACAGTAACGACGGCTGTATGATTTTTTTCCCCTTCTCATTTTTTTTTTCGCGAGGTGAAGGGGATGCGGCGGCTTGTATAGGTTGCGCGAGGGACAGTTGCAGGGGTTCACCGGTGTGCCTAAGCCTTGCCATTATTACGGACAACGGCCGCCGCTGACGTCCTCTTCCCGCGTCGCACATACCCAAGGAGAGAAAAAAAGAATTGCGAATCCCATAGACAATAGCGGAGTCAGGGCGGCGGCCGAAGAGGAGCAGGACGGACGAGGGCTGTGTGATGGAGGGAGTGATTATACGGAGGAAAGGACGAAGGGGAGGGAAGGAGAGAGGCAGGAGGAAGGCCTGGAGGGGCCGCCACACAATGCCCTCAGTGGTGACCGCTTTAGCAACGATGCAACAAAAAACGCAACAAACTGGGCCGCCGCTTGCAACAAAAAACGGAGAGCGGCGGCCAGTAGCGTCCAGCTGGCGGCGGTGGCGTGGTGGTGGCTTCTCCCTCCGCCCCGCCCTGCACCGCCCCCTGCTTGCCCAACGCCTCCTGCCTCTCGCCTCCCTGCCCGCCCTGCCGCCCGCCGACACAGCGTGTTTCCCCACGCAACGCCTCATCCACACAGTTGCACCACCACCACACCACCACGCCGCAGCACCAGCACATCCCACACCACCACACTGCACCAATACGTCACGGCGGCAGATTATTGTCCGGCGGGGAGGTGGAGGGCGCTGCTATAATAGTATCGTGGACGGATGAGTGAGCATGACGGAAGGAAGGCCGCACGAGGGGGAGGGGGAAGTGAAGCGCGCCTTGTCACAGTGCGGTGAAGGAGGCCTGGTGGTTAGGGAGGGGAGGGAGGAGGAAGGGAAGGCGTGCTGGGCTTTGCAATATGGCAGTAAAGTTTCTAGTCCTACAGGTTGTGGTGAGCCTCAGGAAGAACCACGGGGAGGCTGGGTGTGTTCGGGAGGCAGACTGTTAGAAAGATAGGCTGTGTTTAAGACGCAAGCTGTATCAGGGAGACAGGCTATGTTAGTGGGCAGGCTGTTTTAAAAAGGCAGGATGTTTGGAGGCTATGAGAGTCGGTCAGTGCTAGGAAAACAGGCTATGGTAAAGGCAATGGGAAAGGAATTAGAGGAGCACCGTTAGGAGAGCAGGCTATGCTAGGGAACAGGCTAGGGGAAAGAGGAAAGGAGTTAGAGTCAGGCAGCGCTAGGAAAACAGGCTAAGCAAGGAGAAAGAGGAAGGGAGTTAGGCAATCAGGGAATGTAAGGGAAAGAGACTAAGCTAGGAGAAAGGAGTCAGAGAATCAGGTAGTGGCAGAGGGACAGGCAGTGTGAGCGCTTGAGCGGGCAGTGTGTTAGCAGAGCAGGCAGCAGCAGTCTATCCCGTGCTTGTGTGGTTGGCAGCAGGGCGTCATAGATAATGTTGATTCAGTATAGCAAACAGATCTCTCCGTCATCTTTATTGCAGTACTGCACGCATGTACCGCCGATCAGGTGATAGAGTTTGCACGCGGGGGAACATGTGGCCGTGGTGGTGGTGGTGGTGGTGGTGGTGGTGGTAATGCACTAACCTACGCATAGCAAGATACTGGTGGTGGTGGCAGTGGTGGGGACGCATTTCGCAATAATAGGTAGGGAAAGGACTACTGGTGGTGGTAGTGGTGGTGGTGGTGGTGGTGGTGGTGGTGTGTTGTGTTGTGTAAAGGGCGAATGATCAGTTAGGAATGGTAGCAATAGTGGTGGTGGTGGTGGTGGTGGTGGTGATAGGGACAGGGATCATTAGTTATACGTACTCTGCACCACCACCACCACCACCACCACCACTTGCTCGCATGTTTGATGTTTGTGTCTTTGGGTGTATTTTAACCTAATCAACTCTCTCTCTCTCTCTCTCTCTCTCTCTCTCTCTCTCTCTCTCTCTCTCTCTCTCTCTCTCTCTCTCTCTCTCTCTCTCTCTCTCTCTCTCTCTTGTTAGATTACCTTTATTTTTTTATTTTTTAGTTTACGCCTATTTAGGATTAATTAGCTCAACCATACTTGAATGTAGCTACTGTATGTTTTATAAATAAATGAATAAGTAAGTAAATAAATAAATAAATACATCATTAAATCAGTAATGTGAATAGTACTTAGTGGTGTGAGGAGATGCAGAACACCGAAACAAAACAATAATTTAACACTAAACATTACCAGAAAAAAAAAGGGAAGGCGAAAAGTAAATAAATAAATAACAGCAAAGTTCTCATTAAAATATATATATATATATATATATATATATATATATATATATATATATATATATATATATATATATATATATATATATATATATATATATATATATATATATATATATATATATATATGAAACTGGGAAAATTTTTAAATACAGTGGAAAATGTGGAAGAGAATGGATGTAACGTTAAAAAAAAAAAAGGAAAACATTACTCAGATAATCCTCAAACTACGAGTACTTTCCTTATAACTACTGAACTAATACTCGTCTTTGCCGCTAGGGTGACTTTGAAATGGCGTGGTGTACCGAGCAACGAGTAAGCAATACCAATAGTATGTAGTAGCGGTGGTGGTGGTGGTGGTGGTGGCAGCAATCTAGGGTATATGATAATAATGCTGGTGACGTACAGGGGCATGAAGGGCACAGGAAGGTGAGACAGACAGAGAAGGGGAGAGAGGTAGGAGGAGGAGGAGCAGGAGGAAGCGAGCCTAAAAAGGAGATAAGCTTTAAGGTACATCCATTAGCTCTTATCAGCATTAACCCGTTTTTTGCTGCGCTTCCTTAAAAAAACAATGCAGATAAAAAAAAGAGGGTACATGTGATAACCTTTTTTTCATTGTTGTTTTTCTTCCTCTAAGTACGAGGATTGGGTGGTACAGAGCAACACCCCCCCACCCCCTCCCACTCGTGTTGCTCGGGGCCTAGTGGGGAACCGGGAAGGGAGGCGGGAACACGTGGCCAGCCTGACTCAAGCACCCCTCTACACACACACACACACACACACACACACACACACAAGGGCTTCAGTATCATCATTATTATCTCTTCTTTTGTACTGTACGTAGTTAGTTATTTAAGTGTAGTGTATTGTAGTGAAATCTGGCAGTTTATGAAGGAGTTGTACGTATGTTTGAGTTTGGAATTCCTTGAAAGAAAGGAAAGAAGAAAAGAAAGAAGGAAGGGAAGGAAGGAAGGAAAAAAAAGAAAGAAGGCAAGTAGAGAGGAAAGAAAGAATAAAAGATAATGAAGGACTTGTAGTTATACTCTTACGGTTTGAAACCCTTTGAAAGAAAGAAAGAAGGAACGAACAAACGAACGAAACAACGCAAGTATATAAAAGATAAACACATGAGATACCAATACACAAATATGCTGAACCAATCTTAATATCTCATTCCACACCAAATACGTACAAAGCACAGAACACAACATTACTTGCCGTTAGCGGTGACTGATGGCGATGTGGCAGCGATGAGTGGCGTTAGACGGAGGCAAAACACACACGCTGTTCCAAGTTATAGAGGGAGGGAGGAAACAAAGACGGCGCGACACTAAGCGCAAAGTTGCTGGGGGAAGGAGGAGGAAGAGGTGGAGGTGACAGCAATGGCGAAGCGAAGTAGTAGTAGTAGTAGTAGAATCTATACTTGTAGACGCAAGACCACCCAAGGCTCACTGTGACGGATACGGAGGCACAATATACTAGGCTGAAAGGATGGCGGTCTATCGGACAGGATACGAAGCGAGGCAGAGATCGTATTGCAGTGAAAGACAAGCGAGGCAAACGAAGCAAGGGACGGGGAGCATGCTCTGCTATCATCACCACCCTTGAATCTAGTATAGGCTGGTCTTCACTGTGCCTTGGTAACTGACGGGGGCTGTGATAATGCTTCTAGGTGGTAAGGGAGAGGGAGAGGGACAGAGAGAGGCGCAGAGGGTGGTAGTGAGGGGGTGAGGACACAGCAAGCGGCCTCCCTCGTGTCATATCGTGGCCGGGGCTGCAAGCTGCTTATCGGGTGCCTGATATCAGCAACAGCACGCCAGCCAACCAGCCAACCAACCACCCAGCCAGTCAGTCAGTCAGTCACATCCAGAGTCAGTGAGTCTTGTTCATCAGGGGGGATCACACCAATAAACTTAAGGTGGATTTGTATGTTATCCGTGACTCAACAGAAAATGAGTCCTTGGTTCTTTTAACTGTAGCTGAAAAATTGTAGCTTAAAGAAAGGGGAAGTTTTATTATCAGGAGACGTAGATTTGTTTATACAGCACTCGATACAAAATACAAGACGAAAAACTTACTGATCAATGTACAGAGAGAGAGAGAGAGAGAGAGAGAGAGAGAGAGAGAGAGAGAGAGAGAATCACGTATGAGTAACAACCTTGAATAATATAATCAATATTCTCCCTAAGGTTATTTGTTATTTTTTTTTCTGTAGTTCCAACATACTCGAAAAATGCAATACCTGTTAACATTTTTTTTCTTACAAAGTTTATTATTATTATCTTTCAGTTTTAACATCAGTCACAATGACTTTCTTTTCCGTACAAAGATTTTTTTTTTTCCTTTTTACATCACTGTAGCAATAATGATCATCATTTTTTTTTCATGCAACGTATCTATCTAGTACGTCTTTCACATTCGATATATATATATATATATATATATATATATATATATATATATATATATATATATATATATATATATATATATATATATATATATATATATATATATATATATATATATATATATATATATATATTAGTCATAAAGTTGTTTTTTTTCTTCCCTACAGCGTAGTGTTTCCCCAAGGTTTTCAGTAATTTTGCCACCTAAGGACACGCGATCATGACAACACTGCCACTGACTGATACACTCACTCGCTGATTGGTCTGCGATCTACATGCATATTCGTGTCTTGAAACGCGCGGCATATTTACTTAATTCCTACTAAAATAATAATTATAAGCTATCAGATTGTTTATATTTGAATAATCCGGTTCCTTACAGTCAAATAAGGGTTCTGACAGAAATACAACATTATCTTGCCGCACGCCTCGAAACAAGGTGGGAATCATACGTATCGAATGAACACATCAGGCGGTGGCAGCGTCTCCTCAAGTGTTCGTGACACGTAACACAATGGTACCTCATATTCCTCATCAACAACAAATATGATTCAGCGATGCCAGTTGAAGGAGGAAAAATGCGGTGAAAATTAACAGTAAAGAGTTCAAAACATATTCTCAAACGTTTTTTCGCTTTAACTCCACTCCTTTTAACAAGCTCTGGTAAAGTTACAGGACAGTTTTCAAGGGTGTTTTCCAGGGATGTTTTCAGAATTCTAATCATACTTTAACAAGCATTTTGCATCATCAGTAAACACGCCATGACAACCGGACTAATCAACTCTGTTGAGTGAAAATAGTCCTGATGAGAGAACAAAGCAATCAATACATTCCTAAGATTCAAGAGGTGTGATCTCTATTAATGTTGTGATAACGAGGAGGAAGAGATTCTAGAACATGCGGAATTGATAAGTAGTTGTAGATAACAGAGAGAGAGAGAGAGAGAGAGAGAGAGAGAGAGAGAGAAGAGAGAGAGAGAGAGAGAGAGAGACAGTCTTTCCAACACGCTCCTTCTTTTCCCTGACGTCTTGCCCAAGCTCCTAAAACTTAACCAGACGAGGCTATAAGAGTGATATCATCTACCCGCATATGCAACGTCAGGGAAGAATACCAACGAGAACAAGTACCCCAAACTGCCGTAACAATTAATGAGACTATAACACGTAGTTTCAGAAGGTCTTTTCCTTTCTCGTGTTCGTTCTGTTGTGCGTCTTTTTTCCGTTTTCTTTAGCGTTCGTATACAAAGGTAGAACTTTTTTATTTCATGTTTTTTTTTTTATTGTTGCAGTAGTTATGTAAGTAAACCGTATGAAATTTCACTGGCTTCTATTTTTTTCTTTTCTTTTTCTTTTTTCCCCTCTCCTCCTCTTCCTCCTCCTTCTTCTTCAAGGTAGTTTGTTTTTATAGGCTGATTATTATTATTATTAGTCTTTCGTCATACAATATACACAACACTTCCAGTATTAATTTATCTATTTACCTATTTTATTCTATTTTACTCTATTCTATTCTATACCATTTTTCTTTTCTTTTTTTTTTTACTTTTCATCTCTTCGTGTCTTTCTTTCCTACAGCATTAAAATTTTTATGTCAATGCATCTTCTGAGTCTCTCTCTCTCTCTCTCTCTCTCTCTCTCTCTCTCTCTCTCTCTCTCTCTCTCTCTCTGCGTCTGTCCATTCATAAATTAACCTTAGTCTCAGCCTCATTCACGTCACGTGGCAACTGGGATATTAGGTATACTTTCCTCTCTCTCTCTCTCTCTCTCTCTCTCTCTCTCTCTCTAGATGAAGGGTTCGATCTGGCTCACAGCAGTTTTTCAGTGGGAGAAGCAGCGCGCCTTTCATTTATTTATTTTTTTTTTATCTTCTTTTTTTTTCTCGTAACACCAACTGACCCAATGTAATTTTGTTCTCATCTCGGATCCGCTACCTTGTAATAACCCTTATGCTACTTAAATACCTCGATCACATTCCTTCTCTTTGTCCACGCCCTTCTAACGAATGTACATGTGAAACGAGGAGTGGCAGCCGACGTGCTCACCACTCTTTCCACGAAATGTGACGAGGCAGCGTGCGACCGAGGACCAGTTGCCACTAAATTTGGAAACTTGACACTGCTGGTTCCTCTGATCCTGGGACTGCCTGTGTCAAAACATCGCTTTGTGTATCATTATCTTCAGTGTCGTTGTATGCTAATTTCAAAACGTCACTGCTTATGTAACTATCATCAAACATCATCTGTTTTGATCCTGCTACTGTCAGTGTTCATGTCAGAATATCGCTGCCTGTTCATTTCAAAACATCACTGCATATGTAGCCTAGTCATCTTTAAACATCGCTTCTTGTTCATCTCAAAACACCAGTGTAAATGTAATTATTTTTTCAAACGTATCTCACTGTTCATCTCAAGACCACTGCATATGTAGTCATCTTCAAAAATCGCTGTTTATTTTTTGTTCTTCTCAAAACATCGCTATGTACTACATCATTACTTTCTAGCATCGCTCTTGGTGCGTATTTCCTTGTTTACCAGTTACTACGTATTACTCTAGCTGAATTACCCATAACACCTCTCTCTCTCTCTCTCTCTCTCTCTCTCTCTCTCTCTCTCTCTCTCTCTCTCTCTCTCTCTCTCTCTCTCATTAAGCCTTGCACAGGCAGAATTCATGATGGCACAGTTAGCTTGAAGTAACGCAAAATCCCTATGTTTGTTCAGAGAAGTTTCTAGTTTTTGTTTTGTTTTTCTTTTACTATATTCATGTCCTCTTACTTTTTATAGTTTTCCTTCTACGCATAGTCACTGAATGTCTTACTGATGCTCACTTGTTAACGTCTCGTAATATTGAGAAAGGAAGAAATTAAGTACGAGTATCATATTGACCTCTAATGGTAGTAGTAGTAGTAGTAGTAGTAGTAGTAGTAGTAGTGGTAGCAGCAGCAGCAGCAGCAGTAGTAGTAGTAGTAGTAGTAGTAGTAGTAGTAGTAGTAGTCTCTCTCTCTCTCTCTCTCTCTCTCTCTCTCTCTCTCTCTCTCTCTCAAGTTCCTGAGAAAGAAAACGGAGGACAGATAACCCATGCACTCAGAACATTCATCCCTTACGCCAGAGTGTATCTCTGAGGACGCAACACGCCAGCTTACTCCATCCACAGTACAGAAAGTGAATGACTGATTTCAGTGTCCA
This sequence comes from Scylla paramamosain, assembly GCF_035594125.1. Taxonomy (NCBI): domain Eukaryota; kingdom Metazoa; phylum Arthropoda; class Malacostraca; order Decapoda; family Portunidae; genus Scylla; species Scylla paramamosain. Next base: position 16,723,036 of record NC_087168.1, read on the forward strand.
ACAACAACAGGCTCATATGGCGCCGCAGACTGCACCAATAGCACAATCGCGTTTAGATCTTTATTTTTATTTAGTTGTTTTTCAGGAAGGACCTAACTCTAACTTAACTGATTTAACATAATCCAACTTAACGTAACAATACCCACACGAACTTATATAAAACTTAATTTCATCTAACCTAACCAAACTTAAATTTAACATAAACTAACCTGACTTAAACCAACTTGTACCGAAATTAACTAAAACACAATTTAACTAAACTAAAAAAAAAAAAAAAACCGTGGTATCTTAAAAACAACGCAAAACTTATGAAAGGAAAAAGGTTCTGCATATTTTCCAAGACTTTTTTTCTTTCTTTTTTTTGTTTTTGTTTTTTGCGAGGCCGGAAGAATAAAGTTTTCCTATTGAATTAAACTTTTGGGCGCAAAAGCACAATTGTAACAAGACGAAGACGATTTGGAAACACTCAGCGGAATCATATACTAAAATGGCCTTCCTTCTGTTTCCCTTTTTTTTTTTTTTTTTTTTGATCATATGAAGATTACCAAGATATTTTTGTAGAGTGTTATGCAAGTAAACTGGATTAGGCAAGATTATGTTAGGTTTAGTAAAGTTAGGTTAGGTTACGTTACGTTTGGTAAAAATTTGTTTAAGCTGGATTAGGTAAAATTAGGTTAGGTTAGGTTATGTTAGATTAGATAAAGCTAGGTTAGGTTACATTCGGTAAAGGTAGGTTAGGTTAAGTTAAAGTTACGTTCAGTGAAGTAAGATTAACGAGACATCACGAACTTGACTCAAATCATATGGAAATACAAAAATATACGTAAACACCAATAGACAATACACACATACCGTCACTAACTTTCTCTCTATTTTCCGTCTCAAGTCAATGATAACGTTCAAAGTTGACCTGCATCGGTCCTCCTCTAATTAAGCGAGGCATTGACAGGCTTGTGGTGAGAAAGTAGCGTACGTGCCTTTTTCTCCCGCCTCTCTCTACCATACACGGGCAAAGGGTACGGACGGCGGGAAACTCGTATGGGTGTGGGTACGTGAGCTGCGTCTTAATTATGGGCAAGAGAGAGAGAGAGAGAGAGGTATAATCTCTCTCTCTCTCTCTCTCTCTCTCTCTCTCTCTCTCTCTCTCTCTCTCTCTCTCTCTCTCTCTCTCTCCGCAGTATATGTATACCGGTGCACCTCTCAACTAACTTCATTATTATTATTGTTGTTGTTGTTGTTGTTGTTGTTGTTGTTGTTGTTGTTGTTGTTGTTTGTTGTTGTTGCTGTTGTTGTTGTTGTTGTGCGAAAAATTGCCTGAAAATTAAATGTATTGTTTTCTTTCTCTTTTGTTTACCCAACAGCAAGGAAAAGAAAAATTCTCTCTCTCTCTCTCTCTCTCTCTCTCTCTCTCTCTCTCTCTGTATATATATATATATATATATATATATATATATATATATATATATATATATATATATATATATATATATATATATATATATATATATATATATATATATCCTGAGCGTTCCTTGCTCAGTATGATTTTTATCACAATAATTATTTAAGAAAATATCAAGTTCTTGTTGATTTCTTCATTGTGTGCGTGTGTGTGTGTGTGTCCATCATTCAAAAAACTGAAACTCTCATTCAATTTTTTTTTCTATTTTTTTTTCTTTTCCAACAAATTAAGTATAATAATAACTAACATTACAGTAATATTGGGATTCATTTATTCGGAAAAAAAAAAGAAAAAAAGAAAAAGGGAAAACGACACTGATATTCCATGTAACTTGTCTTCAATAAAAAAATAAAGAGTAAAGTATAAAAGAAAACAACAACAACAACAACAACAACAACAACAACAACAACAACAACAACAACAACAAAATACCATGTGAACTTCTTAGAGGACGAAAAAAAGAAAAAAAAAAAAAAGGAGGAAAGGAAGAATTCATAAATGCTACATATTCATTTCTTTTACGCAGGAATCGGCAAATTACAATAAGCTGCCGCGGGGTTTCCTACTAGCCAGAGGCGGCCTGTGAAGACCCTTTGTTCGCGTTTGCAGGGTGGCAGGACTGGCAGGGGGAAGGGGCAGAGGTGAGGCGCGCCCCGGAAGCTTTCATTCATCATTCATTTATCTTTTTTTTTTTTTCTTGATCTCTATTTGTACTAATCTTTTTTTTTTATTTAATCTTATTCAGCATGTATTTAACTTTTCTACTTCTCTATGTGTTTTGCCTTTATTTGATTCTATTTTGGCATTCATTTAGCTTTTCTTCTATTTATATTTCTGTTTGTAGCTACTTATCTATATTTTTCTTCATTTACTTATTTTCATCTTCATAATTATATTTGTACTTTTATATATATTTTTTTTTACTTTACTTAATTTCATTCACCATTCGTTATCTTTTTTATTTACATTTGCACTGCTCTTTTTTTCCCCCCTTTAATTAACTTTATTCGCCATTTATTTGGCTTTTATTTTTTTCATTTGTATATATCTGTTTTCCTTTATTTAATTTTAATAATCATTTAACGGCCTCTTTTAATTGTACTATATTTTCCCTTTCATCTATTTATCTGTTATCTTCATTATTATTATTATTATTATTATTATTATTATTTTATGTACTTGTGTTACCGATTGTAGGCTTACATATTCAAAGCTAAAATCAACTATTCTATCTATTTTGTAACTAACTTTAAAATAGTGTTCTAGAAATCATTGGTTGCAATAAGTTCACATATCCAATTCTTTGTATATCTTCTAAGTACTTACTTATTATTAACACAATTATCATTATTTCCTAAGCTGGATTGAGCCTTGCCTTGCAGTCCGCTTGTTTTGCCTCTAAACGAAAACCTTTCGCAACCCCCATATTTCTTAAACACTTTGGTCTTTCATGAAAGCTGATTTCAAAAGCCGTGGATGATCAGCCGGGTTCTCATAAGTGTTTTCCTTTAATGGTGCAGAATCCTTTATTCAACCACCTCTAGAATCATACATAAACTGAAACTCTCAATAACTCCCATTATAATCCTTTAAAAGTGCCAAAACGTTTAACAGTATCAAGTTAAAACATCACAACTTGAAACTAACATCAACATGAAGTCCCAAAAACGTCTAAACTTTAAACTCTTAAAACACAACAATGTTCACGAACTATAAAAAAAAAAAAAAAAAAAAAAAAAATCATCCTAAAACATGCATCGCAAAAAATATTCACAAAATACTTAAACGTCCTAATCTGAAACTCTTACATCACAAAATGAGCACAACTGTTTTAAAATCGTCTTCATATTCACAACTTGATCTCCTGAAAGCACCGAGGCAACAAATTAGTTCATGGCACCAAGTAACGTAATATGAAGTGATTTGATGTATTTCATTTTTATCTTATAAGATTTGTAATTAATGTAGAAACTATATTAATGAAAAATGTACAAGAGCCTCCGAAAGTCTGAAAACTTTTTTTTTTTTTTTTTTGTAATACGTACTCTACTAAGGTATGAGTGTACGATAAGAGTACTGCTAATAACTACATCTTAAGAGGGACATGATTGTCTTTTTTCTTTCCTTTCATCCCCTTTGCTTTATCACGGCTACATCCATTATCATCCTGTTATCAGCTTTTCTTCATGGAGAGTTTTTTTTTTCTACTTAGTCCATTGGTTTCATCACCTATGTTTCATATGAACTGAAGTTTACTTTGTCTAATCTCTCTCTCTCTCTCTCTCTCTCTCTCTCTCTCTCTCTCTCTCTCTCTCTCTCATACACCTCCACCTTCCACATGCTACATTCAAATAAAAAATAAATAAATAAATAAAAAAAAAAAAAAAAATCTATTAATCAAACCCTTTTCTTTTCATAAAACTGGCCGCACACTTTTCTAAATTTCAGATGGAAATGTTGATTTTAACCCTAGCCTCAACTTCTGCCTCTTACATCTTAACTACAAACGAAATACGACAGCTCCTCAAGACATCAGATTACTCTTAATTATTTAAAGGATCATAATAATAAAAATAAATATATTAATAATAACAACCAACAACAACAACAACAATAATAATAATAATAATAATATTAATAATAATAATAATAATAATAATAATAATAATAATAATAATGATAATAATAATCACCATTATCTATGGATATACACAACAGGATCCACTACATACTTCACTTGCCCACCAACTCCATTCCAGGGACTGAACAAATCTCCCAGCTGACAAACATCCTAACCAATATCTCCAGCCATGCACCTTGTGTCCCCCTTGGTTTCATCTCTTACTGACAGACCTTGACACAGTGTGTGCCTTCCCTAAAAGATTTAAATCACATCTTGGCATCTTTTCATTGCAGAGAGGGCCAATCCTCATGGACAACACTATGCAAGAGTGGAGGTCTCTTCTGTTTACACTGGTGGTCTGAGTCAATCACACCAAAATCTAGATCTATACACAAAATGTAACTGCTTTGGCCTTGTAAAAATATAATGTGTAAATCCATTTTCATATACAGACAACATTGGAGTTTGATGTTGCATACAACGGTTACACTAATCCAGCCATGAAAGTGATATTTATGTGCCTGAAATACTACAGCATTGTATGTTGTGCTGTAGATGTTAACCCTTATCTTCCCACCAGAAGCTGACTGCTGGTATGAGCATCATAACTTTGAGTTTGCATATGTCATTACCTTATTTTACCCAAAATACAAATGTGCTGCATCTTTTACCTGTAAGAAGTTTCCACCATCACGAAAACTAAGTCAAACCACAGCCAAAGTACGAGTTACATTTTAGAAGATTGCAAACAACTGCCAAATTAAATCTGATCTGGCAGATGAGGTGTGATCTGGATAATGGCTGACCAAATGCAAATAGAAAATGAGTCTTGACAGCTCATGGTGTGATGTAGTGCCAGAAAAATCTCTTAACTGCACAGTATACCACACCTAGACCTAGTAGCAGAATTAGTTAATACCTACCACACTATAACAGACATGTTCCCTTCCCATGCATGTATGTGGATACATTGGTAAATCAAAAGATAGAGGCAGTTCTTCATCTGTTGCATCACTTTCCTCCCAAGACATGCCTGTCATGAAACATTAAATAAGATATTAGAAAAATGTTCATTAATTTCACCTCAAAGACTGAAATTAGGATCAAGTTGGTTTGCACATAAATAGCTACTAAATAAAGTTGAATAAAGTGTTTTATTAAATTATTCACATACTAATCAAGACAAAATGCTCAGAATTTTTCCACAACAAGACTTCTCAGAACCTTGCAATAACCTCATAAAAAACATATTGAAAAGAAAACACTACAGTATGGCTAAGTAAGTCTATCTAAGTAATGCGTGAAAAAACATGGAATGCAGTGCCTAAAGGAAGGCCTATTTATCAAGTGAAATAAAATAAATACAATGGATTCTTCATTAAAAAGTGGAAGCTTCATAACTTCTCATTATATCTACAGTCGATCATGGCTGTCCTGCAATAAAAATATTTGCATTCATTCTTACTAAGGTGATAATTAATGTAAAGGTAGCACTCCATCCAGCATCCTGATTTCACCTGTGGTAGCCTTCATAAGTGTTGGTCATCATGCAAAATGTCCACATCTACTTGAGATACACAGCATTATAACAAGCAAGCCTACAAGAGAGAGCTTAATGGAATTGTTCCAGTTTGTGAAACTTAAATTATATACACTACAACTTCCATGTGTCAGAACCTAACCAAGCTTAATGATGTGTGGGTGTAGTCTGGCATCAAAATTCATGCAATCAGCTATTACTATGCAAGTGCATTACCAAACTAATACAATGTATCGAGGATGATGATACCATTCAATTAAACAAATTATAATTTATGAATAGATGGATTATAAAATTTTTTTCCTATCATAATATCCATAAAATGCTTTGTAACATGACTCGGATTTTATTAACCTCAAAATGAGAATGAAAGGAGGGAATGGTGGGACAGAAATAAATGGAAACTTTGCTGTTGGCCATCCCTGGGAGAGCTCTTAGGAATAGGCATCAGATATAGACAGACACGTTTGAATGGACAGTCAGTGTTTGGGAGAGATCAGTCCTCAAGTCCCAAAAAGTCTGACTTAGGGAGTCTTCCTGCCTATAATGAAACAGATACTTGCTCATTTATGAATAAAAAAATCATAATAACAACACAAATTAATTCCACATATACAGCCTATAAAATTAAGCATAATCAAGCAGCATAAGTTTTGTAGATTGCATGAATAAGCACAACATGAGTGTCACAGTTTATGCAACACCTACCAGCATAACATTAGCATGGCAATGATGGGTTCAACAATTTAACACCCAAACTTTCCAAAAATTTCCTGGTTTGAAATAATTCTTTATAAAGGCTTTAATTATCAACAATTTGTTCTAAATATCACATTAATTAAAAAGAAATCCAAAATAACTGACAGAAAGCTAGTTAAGAAAGTAAGGAGCAGTTTCTATATATATATATATATATATATATATATATATATATATATATATATATATATATATATATATATATATATATATATATATATATATATATATATATATATATATATATATATATATATATATATATATATATATATATATATAGAGAGAGAGAGAGAGTGAGAGAGAGAGAGAGAGAGAGAGAGAGAGAGAGAGAGAGAGAGAGAGAGAGAGAGAGAGAGAGAGAGAGAGAGAGAGAGAGAGAGAGAGAGAGAGAGAGAGAGAGAGAGAGAGAGATAGTAAAATGAAGTATTTTGTGCATCAATAATTACCACTGATATTTGTATGCATGAGGGCACTAAAATGAACTGTAATTTTACAGTACTAACTGAATGAAACTTAAATTTAAATAATTAATGTAAGAGTTTTCACTGCATTACTGTATTTTGCATTTAATATTACTACTAGATTCATTCAATCAGAAAAATATATATTAATAAGACAAATATAAAGTACATATAATGTCTGGAGGTGACATTTTGACACAAAAAGTTCTCTCATAACAAACCCGACAAATGTCATCGTCTGCATGAACGGTTCATACCCACCCTCGGTGCACTTCAGGTGGAAGACTTATCCATGTCCCATTCAGTGAAGGCATCTTCTCTGTCATTACAAACACACCACAGACTTAGAATGATAATAAATTACTACCATGTAGTAGGGATAATATGACAAAGACTAGGTCTTTTCTCATACTGACAGTACGCACGGTATTTACATTACCCTACAAGGCTGCAATGGGTCTATAACACTTACAATCCCATGGCTGGAAAATACAAACTTTTATAAAGTTCATATTTTAAATCTAATCATAAAGAATGTGTGATAAGTAAACAGTTTGAGCTACACATTCCAGTGATGGAAATGAGTTTGTTTGAAGGAGGGACAGAACTCTGGGACAATGTGCTTGAAACTTCAAACTGATCTGAATGTACTCCAGTACTGAGCAGGAATCCAGAGTAAGATGAAAAGACCGGGAGAGCAAAGTATGTAGGATGTGACATCACATTCACCATCAACAATGACACAAACAACTACCATGTTCCTAATGCTACCTTCCTTATGAGGTGCCTCCAGGCATCAGCTTCTCCAGGGCTACTTGCACCCCCTTCTCCTGGTACTCCTCTCGGGAAATCCAAAAGTTGTCCCTGTCCTTCATCACGTCAGCCAGCACTGCACCACCAATGAACACCATGTCCTTCCGCCTTGGAGGGTCCTCAATGCGAATCTTGAGCTTAGATAACCTCTCCACATCTCCCTGGGGGTGTTGTCATGGTTTTCCATATAGTACTTACTTCAGTAGTAAAGATCATGTATGCAATATTTCCTGGCAATATGTAAACTACATATTTTTCACTTTACAAACAAAGACAAACAATTATCAAAAGAAAATTCATATGGATTTGAGTGTCATCTCTTACTTTAAGCACTCTTTCTAAGTGGAGCTGCTTCAGTTCCCTTTCCAGGCGGGAAGGCAGCCCTGGGTACATAGTGGAGCCTCCTGAGAGAACAATGTGTTTGTAGAGCTCCGGCCTGATGTCAATGTCACAGCGTTGGATGGTATCAAAGAGAAGCTCAGCAATGCCCTGGCCTTCCACATTGATCAAGTGTGGCTGGAAGAGTGCCTCGGGAGCCTCAAACCTCTCCCCGCCAACCTGCAACACACACAAGTAATGCTCACACCAGTGTCTGTAACATTATCTTCCTCCAATATCTTGCAACATTCAAATAATGCTCACAATCCTTAACTACCTATCTGTCCCATAAGTACCAAGCATTCTGGTCTCACATGTCAAATAATTATCACCACCACCTCCATATGCATGACCACAATTATAATCATATTACTTTTAAAAAAGAGGGGAAAAAGGGTAGGTTCAAAATCTATCCATTTCTTTCTGACATTTTGCTCCCTCCAGGAGCATCTCCCAAAGGGTGGCCACAGCAGAAAAGCCTCCACCACTCCATACCTGAGCATTCCTTTCTTGCTTGTCAAAACACGTGGGCTCTACTAGCACCTCTTTCACACATGTGTTCCTTTAGTGCCCTTCCTCTCCTATCAAGACCTTCAATTTTATTCACATATATACTTTCTTTATAAATTCTTTATTTTTCATCCTCTCAATACAGCCAATACCATCTATGTGCTTCTTTCCATCAATTCCACCACCAGACATGTAAATGGTGAAAAGGACCTATCTTATAACAGGATGTGCCATGGGTTGGTGCAAGCAATAACAACAGTTAGTAAGGCACAACCCTGCACCTCAGAAAAGACAATGATTTACCTTAATAACACGACCATCAGGCAGCTGATAATTCTCAACAAGGACAGTGGTCTCAGTGGCCAGCTTCTGCTCTTGCTCAATGTTGTAGCCCACATAGCACAGCTTTTCTTTCATCATCCTCACAGTCTCAAAGTCAGCAGAATGGTTGAAGGCATAGCCCCTCAGGAGGAGCAACTTGATCATGTACATAGTGATGTCCCGTCCAGCAATATCCAATCTCCTATAAGGGTATCAAGATGTCTAGGTCATGACAGAATGGTTACTGAGAATGCATCAAAAAAGTCTTTGTTTTCCACCGGTGAATTTGTCTCCAGTTTGGACGACAGGTTATACATAGATGCCTACTAGAGACAGAGTTTTAATGTTCTCTAAATTTCCATGGGAAGAGATAGTTTGCTATTTTCAACACCAGTTTGCAATGGAATCTGAAATTTATTTATCTCTCTCTCTGATGCCTCTGATAGCTGCTAACCAAACTCCTTGTGGAAGTTCCCCACCACAAGGGTTGCACTATGTGATGCAGTTCTACTGAGTTGATGCATATCATGGTGGGTGTTAGTTGAAACATACCTATGTCTAATGAATCAATGAATAAATAAAATAAATAGATAAACAGATATTTGGACACAAACAAAATAAATGTATTACATGAAATACTGCTGATGCTGGTGCTGCTGCTGATGATGATGACAATGATGACAAAGATGACAATGATGATAGCAATGATGAAGCAAATGAATAAATCAGTGGATAACTCCTGCTCCTGTACCCACCTGATCTGTGGCAGTGTGAAGCCCTCATACACAGGACAGATGTGGGTTACACCATCACCAGAGTCCACCACCACCCCAGACTGCAGGCCCTGGGCGTATAGGGTCAGCACCGCCTGGATGGCCACAAAGGCACCAGCAAACCCGTACTTCTCAAACATCATCTGTGGTGACAGGTTAAGTTTACTGATCCTCATTCTACACCATCAGTTACAAGGTCACAATCAAGGTTAGCTTGCATCCTGATCATTAATAAGATAATAACTAAGATAATAATAACCAAGCTTTCATCCTCATAATTAATAACTAAGACAATAACTAAGATAATAATAATTAATAGCTAAGATAATAACTAAGAAAGACTAGTCAGATGTTGAAGAGAAATTAAAAAACACAGAAAATGCTGAAGGAAAAATGGATATAGATGAAATGTAATGGTATTTTGTTTCTAGTGTACAACTTATGCAATACTCAGCTACAGAATAGTTTGAAGAAGAAAGTGTTTGGATACAGAACTCTAAATACTGGATGCTTTGTGGCTTAAGTCTGTTAACTTTGCACAGGTTTGGTCCTCACTCATTATTTTATGTAAGATTACTTCTGGTGAAGATGGCAATAACATGGCTTTTTTGTTCTCAACTCATTAAACAATTAATTATGTTTTTTTATTCACCTAGGCATATTTCACAAACATCTTTAATCCTATAAATAAATACAAAGTACCCAACCACATCAAGAAAACAGCAAAAAAGCAACATAGCCATCACCACTGCAAACATAGTCATTAAATACATCAATTTACACCAAAGTTTATCAAAAGTAGGCACATAATGATTGATTTGTTAATATAAATCAAGTACATATTATTATTCAAACAAAAATTATACAATTCAAACATTAGCTATGAAAAATTACTCTCTAATCTTAAGCTTCCTAAATTTGACATATGATTATCAAAATGCTCAGAATAAATTCAGGTGAAAAAGACATAATTTGAAAATGAAACTGAGAAGTGTAAATGTTCCAGCTTGACAACCTCTACAGATGGCAGGCCTATCTTGCAAGGCCAAGAAAAAGAAGACTTAGCCGATATTTACCTCCAGCATCCTCTCCCTGTTTTTGATGGGGTTCATGGGAGGCTCAGTCAGCATAATCTTACACTCCCGAGGATTCAGGTTCATCTTCTCAGGGCCAAAGGTGTAATCCCACACATGACACATATCATCCCAGTTTTTTACAATGCCATTCTCCATGGGGTAGGTCACCTCCAGCATGGACCGCAGCTTGCTGGCCTCATCACCCACCATTAGGTCCTGTGGGAGAGGGGGCCCATGAACCAAAAATAACCACACTCCTACAAGAAGAGCAGGTGTTCATGCAAACAATCTGGCTAACTGGTGCAAACTCATTTCACAGATACATAAATAAATGTTTAAATACCTGGAAATTAACAAAAATCAGATAGCCACTATCTTCTATTTGTCATAGAAAGTAACATTCACTTAAAATTGCCATATATGGTTGTCCTTAGGGAGGAAATGATGTGTGGAAAAAAATACAAAAGAATCTGAAGAAGACTCAATACATGCATCTGTCACTAAAATTATCACAGAGGCCTTTAGCACAGGGCATTAACATTCTAAACCTAACCAATCTAGAACAAAATTACTGTATTAGTACTATCAATATAAATTCAGTATATAGTCTAAAAAATCCTGAAAGACTTGTATTGTACTGATAAACAACAGTCACATGAGTGGCAAGTCATTCTGATACAGTAACCAAGGGAATCACAACAATTGTGATCAGTGAGGTCAAGATTATATAAATCTTCTTCTATGATATATCAAAGACACACACATTAACCAACACCATCCATTAAAAAATAACAATAATAAAAATAGCATAAAAATAAAAGGGCAGTTATGGTTAAGTCTGTGGAAATCACACAAAATTAATATAAATTCATCCCATGAGCAGAACTCCTACTAGATGATCCCCCTAAGATTGTCCAAGCCATATGCATGTTGCCTTCTATCACACTTTCTTTTCTAAGTGACAATTGAGTGAATTTTTTACTACCGAGACAAATGACGTAAGCCCTATAATTATAGAACTTGGCGGAATCATGACAGAAATCCTATAACATAAAACTGAGCAGAACCCATCACTGAAGTCCCATAATATAAAACTAAGTAGAATCATAACAAAGTCCTATAATATATAAAACTGGGCAGAATCACAGCATAAGTCCTATGATATAAAACAAGGTAGAACCATAAGGCCTATAATATAAAGCTGTGCAGAATCATAACTAAGACAGCAACACATTACAACTACAAAAGATCCTAAGTTTTCAAGCGTCCTGGTTACTCATACAGGCTGCCAGATGACTACCAGTCCTACACAACTCAAACAAGCCCTATGAGTGTGAATAGAGGTATGTAGCAGTGATATCTTCAGTTAGAGAACAGGTAGCAGCAATGTCACATGTAACTTTTAGTACTATTAAGACCTACTTTAGGAGAGATATTTAAACACTGCATTACAAGTTAGTACAAATAATAAATAAAGAACTCATTAATAAAAACATGAAGAAAACATCCTGGTGCATTCTACAAATAAGACATACATACTTACAGTTGTCTCTTTTCAAGGGGGGGAGGGGTGTTTGATAATACATGATTTTTGGTGGAAATAAAGAAAAATTAATAGTCACAACACAGAACAGAAAACACAAGAAACTGGAAAACTTTTACACACACATACACAAACACACACACACACACACTTACATACCTAAACACACACACAACAAATTCTCTCTCTCTCTCTCTCTCTCTCTCTCTCTCTCTCTCTCTCTCTCTCTCTCTCTCTCTTAAACATGCTAACATTCGGGAATCTCTCTCTCTCTCTCTCTCTCTCTCTCTCTCTCTCTCTCTCTCTCTCTCTCTCTCTCTCTCTCTCTCTATCTCTCTCTCTCTCTCTCTCTCTCTCTACTACTTACAGGGAAATGAGCCCACTCCTTCCAGTGCAAGCAAGGGTATGCAAAACAACGGATTAATGGACATGAAAACACAATGGATTCATTCAAACCTGGACTGCTTCACTTCACACACACACACACACACACACACACACACACACACACACACACACACACACACACACACCAAGGATTGAATTCTGCATTAACTTTACTAACACATATATACATACATAATAAGACAAATACCAGGTAGATTATAAAAAAGAGAAAGACACTGGGATATATAATAATGGGATGTAAAGACTGGCAGTAAATAGCAACACTGTTATTGGCTACAACTGTGGTAGTAGTGTTCAGTTATTCTTATTGTCTACATTCACTCCATGCTGATGTACTAAAACTTCATCCTTCAGCATTTAAAAGAGGGGGGAAAAAAGGTATTATTTTTTCAATCTCCATATTTTATGCCTTTTACTGTGTACAATACCATGAGATGTTTATATTGCAGAAAGGGGTATGTACGTACGTCTGTATCAAACAATTAGTGCATATTTTCAGTCGATAGTTGTGATGTTTTATTATTTTAGTACACAGTATTTGTGTTGAGGAAACAGCATGTATGTAAATCATCAGCTTCTCAGGTTTATGCCTGCAGTATGAATTGATCATTATCTGAAAGCCACAGCATGAATTTAATATTTAACCTCAAGTGCTTGAAAGTCATCTTCTACAAATTTACGAGCCTAAAGAATCTGAAATTTCCCCTCTTTACTGCATAAAAACATGAGAAAGAAACAATGAAGAATAATTATCTATACAACTAAATGCTGCTAGAATTAACTAATATCTTCAATTTTTCATCAATTTACTGATAACCTGTTAAACCCTCTATCTCTGTTTCTCTCCTTCACTCAATTTGAATGGTTATAAAAGAGGAATATCAAGACATCCCACAAACTTCAGTTTATAGGAAGCAGCAGCTGAATGGGCTTTTTAAACAAATTCTTGTGACCTTGGCTATCTTTTTTCACTTGTACAAAAAAAAATTACATTCACTCTTAAATGACTCAGCCAAATCAAATTGTCTGCATGTATGCAATCATAAATACTCCTCCACACCTTTGCTGGAAATTCACACACACACACACACACACACACACACACACACACACACACACACACACACACGCACACACACACACACACAAACACACACACACACACACACACACATGCATACAAACACTGGACATCACTAATTTTTTAAGTGTTTTTATTCAAAAATCTCAAACATTATAAATTTAAATTTCACTTCGCCCCATGCACATACAGCCCTTTTTTTTTTTTTTTACTTTATCTTATTTCTTTTATTTCCAGTATTTTAAAATCAGCCCTTCATAATCACATTCTATTCAACATGTAAATCAAGACCTTTTCAATACTTGCACTATTATACTGTATCCTGCTGCTTCATAATGATAAACATTATTATTTATTATTACTGTGCACAGTTAAAACACAAGACCTTTATATTTCTTATACTTTTGACTTTTAATCACTTTGCATTTATCACAAGCTATTTAAAAATTCATGCTTGACACACTTTAGTTGAGCATAAGAGATGAGAAGCTGGTGGTCCACTACAACCATTAGAGAGAGGCATGAGCTGCTGTACAGTGGGTGGCAGGGAGGGTTATTAGTCTGCTGACAAACCACTCAACAGCAGCAACACTACCAACAACGCAAGGCACGTCAACGCAAATCACTCTCATGGAAACTGATGTAATACAACCTGAACCATTGCTCTCAAAAGTGCTTACACCTATAAATCCCTGTAACAAATAAGAAAATAAACTTGTAGCATTACCATCTTCAAGAAGCTACTGGAAAGAAAAAAAATTATAGAATCATAAAATCAAGTGTTAAAGGCAATGCAGTTATCACGTTAAATGGCATTGCTTAGTTATCTACAGCAAAAGACAGCAAACAAGGCAAAGAAATCAAGAAAATAGTTCACAATTACTCTACATGACATCTGTGAATCAAATTAAATGAACACCTGCTGAAATTTTAGATAAAAATACACAGCCTGAATAAAAAAATCACCAAAATTACACAACTCAGTTATTCTTTAATACCATTAAACAAGCTAAAAATTAGAGTAAATTTTTCAATATCAAACAAGTTAAATACAGAAAAAAAATAACCCAAACAAAACAACAGACAACAATAAATGCTTTGCTGGTATAAAAGATTCTATACTTTGATCACCTGCATTAATAAGTGAATCATAATGAACAATATACCCTGAGAATATATACTAGACACATCTCTGAATATGATCACACTGGATGGTTATAAAGTGGAGTCCATTAAAGACATGTTGGTGGTTTATTATCCTAAATTAGGCACATTTCTGGTGTTGTGTGAGGTGAAGCTGCAGTTTATGTACTGTGAATCCAAAAGAAGTCAGAATTCAAAGCAAATTAGCTGCAAAAAATCCCTAAACTCAAGTATTATGAATTATATTATATCAGCCTAATACTATAATATTATACCATCACCTAACAAATTCCTCATGTCACATCTTCCATTGTTTAGCTCACAGAATGCACATAAAATCTCATTTCATTATCAACACCCAAACATCATAAAACAAACATTCTAGCTTATAATAAAAGATAGAACCAGCACATCTTCAACTATCAATCAATTTCAAGGCATTTCACTCTAATTGAATTATGTACAGCTCTTTTCAGCCCAAACACTGCAGCTTGCTGCAGATAATGATCAAAGCTAGTAACAGCACTATGCAGCTTTTCATCAAGGAAAGAAGCATGCACGCCTAGAGTAATTAATGTACCTTCACTTCAATGTCGCCAATCTTGTTTGTGGCCCTGATGATTGGTCGGCCCACCATCGAGGGGAAGATGTGGGCTGGGAAGTTGCAGCCGGCATATCCCACCTTGACAAACTGGAGAGAGAGAGAGAGAGAGAGAGAGAGAGAGAGAGAGAGAGAGAGAGAGAGAGAGAGAGAGAGAGAGAGAGAGAGAGAGAGAGAGAGAGAGAGAGAGAGAGAGAGAGAGAGAGAGAGAGAGAGAGAGAGAGAGAGAGAGAGAGAGAGAGAGAGAGAGAGAGAGAGAGAGAGAGAGAGAGAGAGAGAGAGAGAGAGAGAGAGAGAGAGAGAGAGAGAGAGAGAGAGAGAGAGAGAGAGAGAGAGAGAGAGAGAGAGAGAGAGAGAGAGAGAGAGAGAGAGAGAGAGAGAGAGAGAGAGAGAGAGAGAGAGAGAGAGAGAGAAACAACTGCAATTATTTCTATTAACTAATCAATTAATTAGTCATACATGATTTTAGCTTCCTCTGGAGAGCCCTCTGGATAAGACATCTCTAACTATGTATTGGCTAATAAAGAAAAATCACAGTTAAAACCCCATGATGTCTGCAGATACCAACCAATATGTAATTCCAGCTATCAAACACTGACGATACCAAGTTTTCAAATTAACATTGTGTGTGTGTGTGTGTGTGTGTGTGTGTGTGTGTGTGTGTGTGTGTGTGTGTGTGTGTGTGTGTGTGTGTGTGTGTGTGTGTGTGTGTGTGTGTGTGTGTGTGTGTGTGTGTGTGTGTGTGTGTGTTTGTGTGTGTGTAAATGCATGCAAAGTGAGTTTATATAATGCTTAAGAATCTGCTTCCCAGCATGCTGTGAATGGTTCAGGGAGAATGATACGAGAAAGTGAAAACAATGACTGATCCAGAATGAATGATACAACCTTTCCACGTACATTAGACACTCCCATATCAAGATTAATTCAGCCAAGGGCACGTCAGACATGCAGCGTTTCCAGATATGCAGAAGGTTGTTTCCCTGACCATTAACAATTGAGAAATAACCCAAAACACAGCTGTATGAGTAAGAAAACAAAGTATTAAAGCACAAGAAATGTATGTCAAAGAATAAATGAAAAATTGTTAAAACATAATGCTCCCTGGCAGGATCAAGTGGCAGAATTGAGTGCTTGGGCCGTTTGAATTATGGGGAGCCAGCCACTCAACCAGGAGACTGGGAGGCTGTTCCATGTAGTGGCAAATTCCAGATAGTGGCAATCAGGATACAGGAGCATCTACTGTATTCTGAAGGGTTAAGAATGATGGTCACATTAAAATCTATTGGAAATTAATAACAAGAAAAACAAATTTTTGAAGACTGTTGCTTTGCCACACACCATATGTTGTATGCTAACATAAACCATGTTCTATGGTTCATGTGAGGGATTTGCGAGTTGAGGTAATATGTTATGACTTCAATGTCTACCAAGGCTTTGAAGAGATCCAGTCAACGTTTGGTCATATTGCATCATGACAAGCCTGTCACTAATGTGGACAAAACAAAGTATGGCAGCTAATTCAACTTGCTCAGACAAGAGACCAACACTTGTTAGTTAACACAACTGTGGAGAAGCCATGGGGGCAAAAGACCCCATTTTAAGCCACTGGGTTGCAATAATTCAATACATTTTAGTTTTCAAAATGTGCTTCTGTTTCCTCTCACAAGATCCCCACTTTCCCACCAAACCCATCATTCAGATAAGGAGGAGATGGCACAGGGACAAAACAAACCATTTCCAAGATTTTTTAATATGACACATCATACCTTATAAAAAATATTTTAGACCACAGACTCTATCACAAGTCAAAAGTACCAAATTACTGGTCTGATTATCCACAGAAAAAGAATTATTTCAGCACAACTCATCCAACCAATACTACACTAAATTAACTTGCATTCAATTTAACTCTAGCCATACCAAAACCTGACCTTCCTAACCTAAAGTGACTAAAACGTCGAAATCTACACAATGAAACAGGCAAGAACACAAATCCCCGCGGGTGTGGTCTGATGAGATATCACCACCACACCTACCCTAACCTCCCCCTTTGCTGAACATCAATCTTCTATTCCCTGAGCCAAACCAAACCGGAGATTACTTAACTAACACAAATACACCCCTTACAACATTAACAACAATACCATCTCTAACTATTGCACATAACCGGAGACACAATTCGGGGAGATAAGAATGAGTCAGATGTCAACATGTCAAGTGGTTCCTCCCTCAGTTTTTTTTTTCCGGGACCCCGAATTTCTTTCCCCCTCCATTATTGCCTCCCTCTAGAATGCATTAACAGACTCACCCCTGTGCCATTATCACACACGACAATCTTCCGGCCTTTGCTGTCCATGGCGAGGGAGAGGCGGCAGGTGTGGTGGTGGTGGTGGTGGAAGCGGTGATGGTGGTGATACTTCACGCCCCTCGCCTTCTTCTTCCTCTTCTTGTGACTTCCTGCAGTTTATACCCCTTCTTATTAGCCTCTATTCGTGCTTTATCCTTCCTCCTCCTTGCTTCTGTTTTCCTCTTCTCTCCTCCTGAGCTGAATCGTGTTATTTTTTTCATATATTGCTTTCCTTGCACCTCCTTCCCCTCCGCCTCGGTTATCACTTCCCTAAATGTTTATTCTTCAACTAGGGAGGGTTTCTTTTCTGTCAAAACTTCATATTTCGGGGATTCAAGTTCAAACTATTGTCTCCTATATCTCCTACAAGATGTTAATAGTAATTGTAAAGTGATTGCATATATCAATGATGCTTCAGTGATTAATGCCTGGATAAAATGTAAGAAAAACTTTTCATCCGTATCAAATTTTCCTTCAAAACTTCATATTTCGGTAATTTATGATGAAATTACTATGCTAAATCTCATAAAAGGTGTTAATAGTAGTGTTGAGGTATATGTATGTATCAATAATGCTTCAAAAGTTAATGTTAGGAGAAAATGTAAGAAAAAAGCTGTCATCTGTATTTTATCTTTCCTCAAAACTTCATATTTCGGAGATTTAACACGAAACAATGATTTCCTATATCCTCTTTTAGATGTTAATAGAAATGCTGAAACGTTTGTATGTAGCAGTAATGTCTCAAACGCTATGCTTGAAGAAAATAAGAGAAAAAATGTCATTGGTATTTTTTACAGCAAAAGTTTGTGTTTTAGTGGTATATGATTAAAGTTTCATATCTTACAAGGTATTATAAGGAATGTTGAAGGAAGTGTGTGTGTCAGTAATACTTCAAAGATCCATAGTTGGGGAAAAGAGGGAGAAAAAAAAATTGTCTTTTTTTTCGGCGCTAAGTACATCTGGCGGTTTTAATAAATGTGTTTTGACTTGTAAGTCAGTATTTTCGCACAGCATGAATTGTGTAGTGTATCGAATTAAAAGAATTTATCTATGTCTACAAAGCAAACAGGCACACCACATGAGACACTTCCGCTGATAAGGAGTGTGCCTCGCCCAACTACTCTCAACTCTCTCTCTCTCTCTCTCTCTCTCTCTCTCTCTCTCAGCGGGGGAGCATTTGCCCATTCCCAACTTGTCATTCCCACACAAAAAAAAAATTGAGCAGTGACTAATAGTAAGAGTTGTGAGTACTTCCATGTTTTAATGTTAGTTACTGAGTTAACAACAACAGGGCATAATTATATAGTTGTAATATACGTCCTTTCATGTATACGTCATAAAGATTCTCAAACAGTATGCCTAACTTTTTTATTTTATTTTTTTATCTTTTTTTTATTTTTATTCATTTTTTTAAAGAAATGCATAAATAAAATACTACTATGTGTTTATTTATTTATTCACCTATTTATTATTTTTTTCAAAGAATGTTTATAGATTTTAGCGTGTGACAAGACCACCCATTACGATAAAGATCAACATAATTCAAAATAAATATAACCACTACCACGACCATATCCGCCATTACTGGAAGGCACATTTACTTGTATTACTAATATTACAACATGTAATAATATGTCTCGCCCTGGAAAACACCTCTTGCTCTCTGAATACAAGAGTCCATATCCTTTTACTGAGTGGCAAAATTAATAGAAATCAAGAAGAAAAGTTCTTATTGAAATATCACCCATCACTAGTGCACTCTATGGCAATTATTGTCTCGCCCTGAAAAATATCTCGAGCCTTCTAAATATAATAATCTAACCTTTTCCAGCAAAATTAACACAAATCGTGAGAAATACTTGTACTACTCATCAACTAATCAGAAAATTCCCACAAAATATTAGACAAATCTATGGTTGCCGATAGGTGGAAATAGAGGGATATCGTTTCGCGCATTGGGCTGCCACGTGCAGGCCTGACGATTTCTTGCAGTTTCCCTTATTCTCTTATATTCTTATTACCATGCACATAGTTTATTTCTGTTTGTTTTTTCTAAGGTATTTGCTTAGCTTGTGGACTGTAGAATACAATATTTATCAACCTCATTAACTAACTTTGTTTAATTTGTTTGAGTTGGTGGAAGATTAGAAAAGTTCTCATCTGTGCATTTAACAGTTACGAGTGATGTTATTAATGGATTATTTTTTTTTTTCATCCATTTCGTATGCATGGATGAAATTTAAATAGCGTGTTAGGTTAAGCCTTAAACCAAGGAAGGTATAATTTGTAGAATTCTTGGGTTAAACTGCCATCGTCAATAATGTGCCTATGTTTGCTGGACCCTTCTGTGTTCCCATGATAATCCCATCACAGTATAAGGTATGGTTGAGTGCTAATGAAAGATAATACATCATAATTTCATATTCCCTTTTCTCCTTTCTACCTACATGGTCACACAATATTATCTAACAAGAGATAATATTGAAATGCGCTTTCACCAAAGATTTGGTTAAATTAGTTAAATTAGGTATGCATTAATCCAGCTCATTAATTTCACTATTGATCTCCTCATTGCATAGATCATGATTTTAAAAGTATAATTTTTGCCGAGAAATGAGTAGTCGCTGTCTCAGAATAACTAGCTTAAGGTCATTTCCATAATCACCCTAACAGGTCTCATCATTATGTTCCCATCCCAAACTTTGTTCCTTGGGCCTATATTTGAATATATTTGGGCTCGAGTATTTCCTCCCACTGATTCAAAATCCTTATATAGAGTACAAAACTCATCAATGGAAATCTCACTGAAATCTCATTGTCATGAGAAAATGCATTCCTTTTCCTTTTATCATCTCAATATTGTTTAAGTCTCAGCACCATTCCATTATTATTTACCTGTTCTTTCAAATACAACTGCATTATCTAAGTATATTAATGAATCCTTTTATCTACCATAAATAAGCAAATTGTTCATTGAAATACTTTCCATGTCTTCCACAACTTCCTAAATTAATTAATGTCTTGGATATTCCAAACAGATAGACCTGGCTACAGCAACAATAAACCACCCCATTCTTAATCTTCTGCCCCTTTACCAATTTATGGCATCTTGCTCCAAGCTTACATTTTTTTTTTTGTAAAAAACTCTTCCCTTATCAAATTAACATTTTTAGTCTTGTATTAATTTTGTCATTATTATTTCATTTTTTACTTGATCCCTTGATTTACCATTTTTCTTGGATGTCAGCTCAATGGTAATCTTTTATAAAAGGAATTAATAAAAAACTCATTAAGTTTACAAAAACATTGTTTCACTTTGTACAACAACTGCTATACAAAAACTAATGCATGGGGTTTGTCCATGATTCATCACAAAAAGCATTGAGCAAAACTTGAACAGTTTCCTTTGCCAGATGCATTGATATTTGGTTCACAAACTAACAACACAAGAATAACATTAATAGTAAATAATAAATATTTATAAACAGATAAGGTTATTTCAACGTTATGCAGAGTAAATATGACTGCTGGTGTTACCATGAGAGTACCTGAGTGTGTGAACCAAAGTAGCTTCCATTGTCGGGAGAACTGGAGGCTAACAAGAAACTCTGAAAACACGAGTTCCTGCAGATCTTCTCATTGAGAAGACAAAACTTTCACTTAAAACCCTCACAACATAACACATACATGCTGATGATACAAGCTCTGTGTAGTATGATTATGATGCGTAAGTAGTAAGTACAATACAAAACGAACAGCTCAAGATTAAACATTTCTAGGTATAGATAACTTTCTGTTCTGAAGTTATGTTGCAGGGAGAGGGAAACAAGTCAATGTGAAGAGAAAATGTTGAGGATAAAGTGTCACAACCACAGCCGCAGCAGCAACGGGCCGAGGTGGTGACTCATCACAGCCGACGACCAGAAGACCTGTGCAGTGCCTCGTCCTCCAGGAGTAAGGACCTCAAGCAGCCACAGAGGAAGGAGTTCTTACAGTGGCCCATGGCTCTCAGGCAACTTGGGTGTACTAGCATGTTGTAAAGGCACACTGAGGCTGACATGTTGCCACACTGACCGAGCATGGGCAAGCTTTGCGATTGGACCCAGCTTGTTGCCAGTGGTGGGGAGTGAGCGGCAGAGGATGGGTGGCGTGTGGGGTCTGGGAAATGACTCAATATTGTGCTGACACTGATTCAACTACTCATGGAATGCCGAGCAAAGAAACCCATGACTGCCTGCCAGTTGACCCGTAATGTGCCAGAGGATAAAAGACCGTGGAAACAAACATAGTTACAACGAAGGACTTCCCAGTGCAGGCTGAGCCACACCCAACTAAGCGGACATTAGCATAACACACTACATGTGTTGTAAGAGGCTGTGTCCCCCCCTTGCACCCACCACCAGCACAGCCCCACGCTCCCGACCCCAGAGCTGGTCCACCTCATACGCTCTCTCCCCTCCTGGCTCACAGAACTAGCACTACTACAGACAACTTTACCATTACACTCATTATTTATAAGACAATTAAATCAACTGTACAATTCTCTTAAGATTTCATCTAGTATAAGCTCTTTTCCATAAGATATTAAAGGCACTAGCAAAATATATGTGCCTTAACAACATATTGCCTTGTGGCCCAGGTAAGGTAAGAAATATAATACCAGCTCATGTTGGGTCAGGAAGGCTAGATCATGTCAGGTCAGTTGCCTAGAACTGTGTGCTAGTACTACTGCCTCTGAGAGCTCCACCTACTGGGATCCAAGTCCTTTATGGGTACCTGCAAAGCATCCAAACACCTCTCAGAAACCACCCGAGAAACAGCTTATATTAGTAAACCACATTCACAAAGAAGAAACAAGTGTGTGGTACACATACAAACGGTATACATATGCCAGTGTTTTTCCACATAAATCTGAAGAGTGTACTACAAATGAAGGCAAACCAAAGCAGACAAGAGTGCAAATTCTACAATTTGAAAATGAAGAAAGACTTCATGCAGGGTCAGAAAGGATCGGCTAGATAAAATATAACAAGGAATAATTTAAATAAAAATAAATACTTCAGTGTATGACTTTTTTACACTGATTACATTTTAATTACTTAATGAAAACAGTCCACTTTAATGTCTGGTGCAGTCAAATAAAAGTTAGCCTGTAGCAAAGTGTTGATGTTGCCTGTTTGTGGCACATTTAAGAATTCCTCAAACCCTAATCAAAGGTGATCAACTTTTTAACTAATTCAATCTACCAAGAAGTCCTTGTTCTCAAAATTACATTATCCTACAGCTGCTAATCCAATAGCACTGCAGTAAAAAAATCCCACAATAATTAATACAATTTCTGTTGCATTGAAATCTGTAAGTACTTTATAAAAACAATTTAATGGGTTCAATGAACTGGCAGTCAGTCTGTCCATTCCCACAGGTATATATATATATATATATATATATATATATATATATATATATATATATATATATATATATATATATATATATATATCAAATATCATACACTAATGCAGACCATTCTCACTAAATAATATGGCAGGCATGGTAAATAAAAATAAGCTTATTCTTCTAGTCTCATATTTGATCACAACACATGTTGAACATTGCACAATTACCACTAGGGCAACTTAAGACATTATTAAAGATGGTATGGCTGTACTGTTAATTCATACAGGTTAGTACAAATAACTTAATGACAGTTCCACTACCATGATGACTGTGATGTGTGTGGTAATATGTTGCAGTGTAACTGCTCCCTGAGATGCAAAATGAAGGTAAGCATGTAAGCACCTCTTTTCTCATGAGTCATGTATTTGAGTGGCATGCAATGTATGATGGGGAGAGAGAGAGAAAAAAAAAAAAAAAAAAAAAAAAAAAAAAAGTACAAATTTCCGACATTGTGGGATCAAGGTATATAAAGCAAGCGAGTTTTAGAATGTATGCCAAAATATGATGAGGCAATCTGTTTGCATAATGAATGGTGAAGTAATGATTAGCAGCAAGATCACTACCACAAAAGTAAAATAAGGTATGATGAGCATTAAACTACATTTTGTATGAAAATGAGAAAATAAAATTAAGTACTTATTATAAATAAGCACATGATGAGAAAGAATGATATCACTAGCATCCTCAAAATAAAATTGCTTAAAATCTACCTTCACTAGTAGTATACAGGGCTAAAATTATTATATCAAATGGCACAGGCAAAAACAGGTTAACTTTTGCATGCAGAGATCAGTTATCCACACACAAGATATGTGTCATATAATCTGTAAATGATCTGAGATAATTAATGAAAATAGATTGAAAGGAATGTGAAATAAGCTATGACATGCCTTGCATGAATGAATTATATTAATAATCTGTCAATAAACTATAAATATAAATATATACTATATATATATATAATTCATAAGATTATACTTTAAAGTGCATTTACTAAAGTTAAAATACTCTTGAAGAGTAACACTTACACATATTGATAGTGTAATCAATATATTCAAACATAACAAAATAATGTAGTTTTATACACCTGAGTTTTGTTTGGAATTATGCTGAAATTCAAAATAAGATAGTTTTATAGCCACAAAAATACCAAGCTCTATTTCTGAATGTTAGTCTCCATGTGTCCCAAAGGCCTCGTACTTATTCTGGGGGAGGTGGAGGTGGAGGGGTGGGAGGGGGAGGCTCTGAGGGAAGAGGAGGGTCTGAAGGAAGTGTCTGTGGTAGCATGGGCTGCTGAGGCATGTACACAGGTGGGGGTTGGGGTTGAGGTGGGGGTGGAGGAGGAGGAGGTGGGGGAGGCCCCTGCATGTATGGATGTGCTGATGGGTGAAGGTGTGGGACATAGGGTGGGGGAGGATAGCTAAAATTAGGGGGTGGGATTGCATATGGGTAAAACTGTGGATAAGGATTAGGTCTGGGCTGAAGCAGGGGCATCATGCCTACTGGCTGTGGGTGCCGAGGAGGGTACTCAGGGTGATGGATTCCCCTTCCTCTAGGGTGGCGAGGAAAAGACTTTCTTTGATGCTGCTGAGGATTAGGCTGATAAGAAACAACCTCATTATCTGGAGGCTGCTGTTGACCACCACCCACCTGAGGCGCTGCATGGCTGGACCGCACCTCGTTGCCATTTCTTGGGAGCTTCGCCACAGGGACTTCTCCTGGACTGTGATCTCTTTCTCTCTTCTTTGATTCCTTATCTGGACGAAGGCGGTCCCGACTGATCTTGATCTTCAACGAGGTAGTGGGTGTGTCACGGGCCAGGTCACCAGCTGGGCTGCTCTCAGGGGAGGTGGACGAGGTGCCACCAAACAAATCCTTCTTGTTCAACTTGGACTTGTCAATCTTGAACTTGGGGATGCTGGGTGTGTTGGAAGTGGTGTTGGGATTGGTGGTGGGGATGGTGACTGGGGCTGGTGGTGCGGAGGCAGCATGGGTCCTCAGAGGAACTGACAAATTCTTTGGGGTGTAAAGAATTTTGTCCTTGGGGATGGTTATTTTGATGGGTGCTGTGCCTCCATCACCTGCACTGGCAGCTGCAGTGGCACGAGATGCCTTATCCCTGTCTTTGTCTTTGTCTTTGTGCTTTTTGTGCTTCTTTTTCTCCTTGTGTTCTTTGTGTTCCTTGTGTTCTTTATCCTTATACTTATCTTTTTCTTTATGTTTATGTTTCTTCTTCTCCTTGTGCTTGTGGTGTGGATGGTCATTCTTGTGTTTCTTGTGTTCAGTGATAAGGGCACTGCTCACCACCACTGGCACCGCTGACTCTGCTGGTGGCTCCTTGGGGTGTTCAGGCTGTGGTACCTTCAACCTCAAGACTGGTTCAATAGGGGGTTTCTGTGGCACCTCTACTGGAGCTGCTGGTGTGCTGAGGGCAGGTGCAGCTGGTGGCTTTACAGGAGTATTTGTGGCAGCTGCATTTGCAGCATCCGCACGCACCTTGATGGGCGTAGCAGGATCACTCAGTGCAGTGCGATACCTGGTGTCCTCCAGCTTTGTGACCATAGGCACCAGCTCGGCTTCAGTACTCGCCCGCTCACTGCTCTTCTTCTCTGCTTCTCTTGATCGTTTGCTACTTGAACTCTTTGAGGTCTGAGGTGTGGTGTGAGTGGGTTGTGATGGAGCGACAGAACCGTTGGTGGTACCGTGGTGTCGCACACTGTGGTGATTCGCCCCCGCAGTTGTACTAGCATTTTCGGACACTCTCAGGTCACTATTACCACCAGCACTGCTTGCATTTGTTGTTACATTATTACTTGCATGCTGATGCTGTGTTTGTGGTGCAGGTACCTGTTGCTGCTGGCACGAGACAGGGGACTTATTTTTCTGTTGTGAAGGAGGTGGCAGCAGACTGTTATCCTCTATTATTGCAGAAATATCCGGCTTAGTCTCTGTGTCTGAATTGTCAAAGAGTTGGTCTGGTGGCCCGTCACCCAAGTTAAGGAACGAGTTGTCATTCATGAAGTCACTGAGAGCAAACTCGGGTAAGTCACTATTATGAAATATTGTATTGTACTGTGATTTCACTTCTTCCTTTGGTTGCTCTGGCTTTGGCTCGGGAGGTTTGCGCTCTACACTTTTCTGTTCAAGTTTTATTTCTTTTTTCCTTTCTATTGATGCAGATTCTAATGACTGTCTAGAAGGTTTCACATCTAACAATTGCTGCTGTCTAATGTCTGATACACTAGGTTTCACATCTCCCTGTAATCTCCCATCTACAGCACTGCTACTAGTCCTGCTACCTTTGTCATAGCGTTCACTATCACTACGTGCACTCAGGTCCCTCCTTTGTTGCTGCGGTTGCTGCGGTTGCTGCTGTTGATGCTGTTGCTGCTGCTGTTGTTGTTGCTGCTGGAGCTGCTCCTGTCTAGGTGTTTCTGTACTGACTCTTAAGGACTCAAGGGAGGGCTGTGAGTCCCGAACCACTTGAGAGGTACTGTGGCTGTGAGTCTTGTGGTTACTACTGTGCACAGCAGAAGCTTTAAGGTGTTCTGGGTGACTACTTCCTCGACTACTGCTGCTCTTTGAGCGAACAGGCAACCCAGCATGCATGGCAGCATGAGAAGATGCAATGGTTGCCACAGCAGACGCAACAGCCTGAGAGGAGTGAGATGTTGACACCAGAGCAAACTTATTACTATCTCTTGGGTCAATCACATCCCTGTCTCTCATCTTCTCTCGCTCTCTTCTTTCCTTCTCACGTTTGTTATACTCTTTCAGGTTCAGCTTTGATGGCTGCTGGTGCTGATGGGCCTGGGCTGGTGGCACTTTGATAGCTGAAAGCAAGTTTGTGCATAAACACCTTTTTTTTTTTTTTTTAGGTCAACTGAGATTATACAAATTCCTATAATAATACAAAAAACAAAACCATCATCCTATACTATGGCATTCAACTAAATCAAACTTCTTAGAATCAAAAGGCAAGTTTTTTGTGAAGGAGCTATGGGATCAAATAAGATTGCAAGGGAATGTGGGGTACATGTATCAGAAGAGCTTAAATTACCACACACTAATATGTCTTAGGAGATATCTGGGAAGATCAAAGACATTACTGTAAGAAAGGCACCTGTACATGAGCTAAGATATAATATATGACTGAAATGTACTAAGAAAATTCAAGGAATGCTAAGTAAAATCAACATAACCAATGCCATAAGCTTATGCAGATTTCCTGGAAAAAAATTAAGTTAGAATTATGAAATGCTCAACTTCAGACCACGATAATTTTTTTTAAATCTTCATAAAAAAAAAAAACAAGTATTAAACTGGTCGCATCATTACACATCTTTTATTCTTAGCACACCAAACAATGAAGGGAAATATCCTACTATGCTGAATTACACTGCACTTCCCTTGCTCTCATGGGAAAAATAAAAAAATGTTCACCTTTAAGTAAAAAACAAAAATAGTAACAATACAAATTATTTACCTATCAAAACACAGACCTCTGATGGTATCTAAGAATCTCTCAATGAACAAGCTGATTCAACCTTTGCTCTCTCTCTCTCTCTCTCAAACACACACATGCATACCTGCTTTACTGTGGGAGTTGTAGGATTCAAGCACATGTGAGGCCACTGTGGATGACTGACCACTCCCAGGGATGCTGGAGCGAAGAGGGGCTGCTGTGGAGGAGGAGCCTGGCTGATTACTGCGTCCCCGGTCCTCAGTGTGTTGCAAGGAGTTCATGATCTTCTTGAGTCGGTTGGGGCACTTGTCTAAGATGGCAAGGAACTCAGCCGTCAGGGTCTCCAGCAATTCCAGCGTGACTGTCTTGTCCACATACCAAAACCAGTCTTTGCCCTCCGTTGCCCTCTGGATCTAATTGGTGGTGGTGGTGGTGGTGAGGCAGGGCAGGGGAAGGGAAGGAAATAGGGCCAGGTTGAGAGACAGCTTGTGTTTAGACAGTGAGATTAAAGCAAATTGCTCTTACTTATAAAAAGCAGAGAGAGAAAAGGAAACTAAAAGCCGAGATATACAAAATGTGATGCTGAGAAATGAAACACTTCATCAGTTGATCACATATTGTTTGCTAGTTTATAAAGCCCTTTAATTTAAAACCTTGTATCATCTTTTAGCATATGCAAATTTAATAGGCTGTTTATTTGATTACAGTGTGTCAATTAATAAATTAAAATTGCAGGAGATAATCACAATCTCCCACTTGTATTTGGCAATCACAATTGTATGTGTAACAAATAAAAATTGGCATTATTCAGGAAGCTGTCTCAAATAGCAAGCACAGCCCAAAATTTACATTTTTATGTTAAAATCTTGGATGTCATCTTGTAAAGCAATAAATACAACATTATCTAAATTCTTGAGTTATGGATCTGAATGAGTTATGATATTGTATGATGATTTCAAAAG
Source organism: Scylla paramamosain (assembly GCF_035594125.1). NCBI lineage: Eukaryota > Metazoa > Arthropoda > Malacostraca > Decapoda > Portunidae > Scylla > Scylla paramamosain. The sequence continues at coordinate 16,751,762 of NC_087168.1, forward strand.
CTTACTTCATAGTGGCTCCAGGTGCAGACTATGTAGATGCACACACAGGCCACCACTGTTGGCTTGTACTGGAGGCACATGGTGGTCATATGAAGACTGGGGAAAGAAGAAAAAGGAATAATCAGTATTTTGTGTACATAACAGTTAATATGACAGTGTGATAAGGAATCTTGAGAAACCTTATTTAAGTCATAAAGTATTGTGCTTTAAATGCTCAGAATGAGAGCATAGGTCCTGAAGCAAGAGGAACGCCTTCCAGCCCCGAAATGATTGACAACCTAGAAAAGAGAAGACGAGATCTTAAGGTAATGCTGTACTGTTCATGTGGTCAAACCTCCAGAGATTGTGTTGGCCCAATAGAATGCTTGCCTTTGCTCTTGCTCTCTAAATGTTACTCCAGGAATCATTAGCTGATTGATAACAGGCACATTACTTGTTATTTGCAGCTGAACACATGCATTATGTAATCAGTTTCCCATACTGGCTATAAATAAAACCGGAGAGCAGGTAAAAATAATTTAAGATGCTAAACATCTACCAATTCCACTGCAATTTCAGAAATAGGGAATAAAACATAACTGAACATTAGCTTAGCAATACCCATGCATATTTTCAACCAGCCAGTCTAAATAATGCCTTTAACATCATTTTGGTAAAACGTTTTGTCAATGATTACATCAAAACATGCAAAATCTTTGACATAATAATGAAATACCAAACTTCATGATTTTAATGTGAAAAGACTCTGTCACCTATGACATGTACTGTTGGACATTAATTTATCTGCTTACTCCTTTTTCAACCAAAAAAATTTCATCCAGAAACATGAAAATTGTAAATGTAAAGGAAACATGACCATCAGCTGAAACACTTGCAATGTGCAATTAAAAATAACAGCTATGATTCCTGAGAAGACTGGTAGGCTGTATGTCACAAGCGGATAGAGAGCAGGCTGTTTCACTGTTGAATTTTATGTTTTCCAGCTTTATGTATTGGCACAACTCCCTCTAAACCAACTTAAAAGTTACCCACACCAACAGTGAGGGATAGCCCCCTTCTGGGTGCAACAAGGTGTAGCAGGAGAGAAGAGCAGAGCACTAGCTAGCCCAGTGCTGCCAGGAAGAAGCTACCGGGTATCTCAGCAACCTATTCTCCATCATAACACATTTTTCTGGCTGTGCAAGTGTGTGTGTGTGTGTGTGTGTATGTGCACACATAGATGGACAAGAGTTCAGGAGACTTGAACCAAAAAAGTTACAGCACAGCAAAAGATTTGCATAAATAAATCATGAAGTCCAAACAAATAAATATGAATTGACATACAGTGGCAACTGGACAAAATCCTGTCCATCCTCCATCAACTTGGATGAAAAGTGCAACTCCGAAGAGAAATCTTGGCGACTAAAATTTTAACTTCAGGATTTTTACAAGTATGCTTTTTTTTTTGACACTCAAAATGTCTCCTCAAAAGAGGAGTTAAAGAGATAATTTCAGTATCAGGAAGTCCACAAAAAATGTTACACTGATTATGTATTATGTTTGTCTATTTGTCTGTTGCAGTGACATAACATGGATGAAACAGTAATGTATTGCATCAGTCAGAACACAATGATGTGAGTGAGGAGAGATAGGCAGATGCAGGCCAGAACAGCACAGCTGGTGAGCTGTCTTCCTACTGGACTGTTAAAAGTGGGGCCCATGGACATGATACTGGCAGGAATGACAAACAGTCAGCCAGTGATAATAACCTGCTGGTAGCCATGAAATACGAGGTTTGGGCCAAATCTTTGGTGGCTGTTGTTGGAGTGTCGGTCAGCACAGCAGCATCAGAGCACAGGTAGTGGGTGACCCGCAGCCGACCGCCCCTCCAGGGCAGCCAACCACCGGGAAAAGAAAAGACAAACACTTTTAGAAAAATGTGTCCACCTACCTTGCCACAAAAGATTCACCAGGCCCTTCACACTGAAATATCAGGTGCTGATCAACCAGCTACATTCACACAATATGAATACACTTTAGGTAGTTTTCTATCTATTCAGTCTTAAATAATATAATGTAAATAATAAGGAACTTATCTTTTAATCAGTATTCTATTCATATTTTCACTTAATGGAAAAGCAAAGGATAAAAACTACATTGAATTTTTACTTCAATAAGCAAAAATTTCCATTCTGACTGTAAAGCACTTTTCACATATGAATTATCCTTCAGGAACACTTGAATTCATAGGACAAGAGTACACATTTGTATACAAAAAGCTTAGATTAACATGTAAGTCTATCTTCCATTACATGAACCACATAATATTTCACATTAAACAAATAATTAAGAGTAACTAAACAAATCATAATAAAATTGCCTCTAAATACCACAGTACTGAAAATATTCAACTTTAACCTATGTCCCAAACTAAGCAGAGTGGGGAGAGAGAGGTAAAAAGCAGCATACATCTCAATGATGCTAAAACATCTGTGTTTTGACAATAACTACATGAATACATTGATGGCTCTCCCCACATGTGATTAACTTCATGCATGACATTGTGTCAATTTGAATGACTGAGTCCTTAACTCTACAAATTTGAAAATTCTGATGTGTGTGTGTGTGTGTGTGTGTGTGTGTGTGTGTGTGTGCACACATGCACATGAGTGCTTATGTATGTGTGGGTGTGAGGGTGTGTCATTGTATGTGTTTACATTTTGATACTGTTTTTCATTATGTGTGAAGTAGCATGGCCAGAAGTTATGGTCATCATGGGTGTGAGTGTTGGCATGGTGAAGCACACAGAGAGGGAGGTGAGACTGGCAAAGAGGCAAGGAGCCAAAGGAGCCACTGATCATGGAAGACTTCTGCATCTTTGGTGTTATATAGATGTCAAGCAAATACAGAAAAAAGTTATGACATTTACAAAACAGTGCATCCAAGAACAGCCTATGCAGTTGCTAGTTTTTTTCTTCTGATATTCTGAGTACTATTCACCAAAATACTTGCACACAGTTCTTTATAAATCTTTATCCTAGGGAGAGCTGGGAGAATAGATGGGACAGAGGGCAAAGTTTCAGCCTATGCCATCCATTCCACTAAATTTCGTTTTTTTTCAGTGCTTACTCTCCAAAGAAATTATTAACTACTCTGCTTATTTACACAACACAGAAATTTGATGTAAGCAATTTGTTTTAGCAAGTGCATGAAGGATAAATATAAACCTTATCCTGCACTTCTGTTCTTGACACAAAATAAAAACAAGATACAGAAAATACCTGCAGATGTTGATGATTTTCAGGAAGAGATGAACATGTTAATAGAGTTGTGCCACAAATAATGTAATGATACAATAACAGTTAATGTTACTTTGTAACTTGTTCACAAAGAGAGTAATGTACATTGCTGCCATGTACTGGAGAGAGAGAGAGAGAGAGAGAGAGAGAGAGAGAGAGAGAGAGAGAGAGAGAGAGAGAGAGAGAGAGAGAGAGAGAGAGAGAGAGAGAGAGAGAGAGAGAGAGAGAGAGAGAGAGAGAGAGAGAGAGAGAGAGAGAGGGCCTAGAAAAGAAGCAAAGAAACAAAGTTGAATCTAAAAATGATGAAGCTTAAGCCATGGATACAGTTAAATGCTTCATGTTAAAGACTTCTTTCTCTGTATTGGAGGGAGAAAGTGTAGTTTTCATGAGAAACATAAAAAAGAAATACACCATAAAGGCACCATGTATATGAAAGAATAAAAATTACTTTGAGACTGAAGAGGGGCACATTTCTGGGAGTGGGAGGAGAAAGAAAAAAAAAGAATCAAGAATTAATGAGCTGTGATGACCAGGTGAGTCATAGGCAATGCAACACCACACTTGAAATCAATCACAACCTTTCCATACCACAGCAACACTACCAGTTTGTTGTGATCACATCTGTACAGGAAGGAAACAAACATGATGAGAGAGAGAGAGAGAGAGAGAGAGAGAGAGAGAGAGAGAGAGAGAGAGAGAGAGAGAGAGAGAGAGAGAGAGAGAGAGAGAGAGAGAGAGAGAGAGAGAGAGAGAGAGAGAGAGAGAGAGAGAGACTTGATCCCCATCCTACAAGAGTACAGCTCCTAATTAGACAATTATAAAAACATGTGAATTACATACTAGCATGACAATTAAATCCAAAGGACCTAGAGTGTTGCTGTTTAAGAGGTACTTTGTGGTCAAGTGAAAAAATATTGTGGAAAAAAAAAAAAAAAAAAGTATACTGCAAGGTTATGTACCATCTGAAAGTCTCTGCTGTTTTGATATGTAATGCTTGCGCTGGGATATACTGCAGCAATCTACCACCACAAATCACGACATTTCAAAACAATGAGCACTGGAAAGTTGTGTATTGCCTGAGACACTACATTTGCTGCTCTGCTCAGTCCAATCCACCATGGAGATTTAGTGTAACAAAGTATTACATTTATCATCACTATTTGTTACCTTTCCTCTATTATTTTTCTCAGTCTTTATTTAATTTTGTCCTGATAAACAGTAAAGCATCTCACCCCCCAGAATAGACAGGCAGGGGAGGGTGTATATGACACACCCTCACATCTCCACAGTATTATGAAGTTTTCAAAAAAAAAAAGTCCCATTACCTGCTATTATTTTTTTAATTCCCAAGTATGTGGATTACTAAGCATGTGCCATAGAGCTAATATACACTGAGTTTGTTCTTGGTAGGAAGGAGGACCACTGTACTCGTGATATAAAATATATAGGATAGTAAAAAAGAGAGAAAATGGCAAAGGTGACTTGAAAAAAAAGTTATGCACATCAAAATGATAAAAAAAAAAAAAGGAAAAGAAAGGCATGGACATAATGTAGTCAAAAGAGAAATGGCTGTAATAATTCACCTTCAGATTGGCTTCCAAGACCAAAATTATCGTGGTAAAATAGTGCAGACATCAATGAAAATGAGGCATGTATCACGTGAGGAGAAAAAAAAAAAAAAAAAAAAAAAAAAAAAAAAAAAAAAAAAAAAAAACCTTGTAAAGTAACATATTTGCTTTTAGCACCCCTGTAGGTTATCTGGCAGAACATGGGTATGAATATAATCTTATCACACATAAAAACAATGTTGAATACAATCTTATAACAAAAAAGAACGTCCAACAGAGCTCCATCAAATGTGAAAAAAAAATGCCAAAGTAAAGATAAGAGACATAATATAAAGTAACAGCATGAGCTTTTTAAATACCACATGAAATCAGTGCAAGTTATTTTTCTACATTATGTGCAGAGAGAGAGAGAGAGAGAGAGAGAGAGAGAGAGAGAGAGAGAGAGAGAGAGAGAGAGAGAGAGAGAGAGAGAGAGAGAGAGAGAGAGAGAGAGAGAGAGAGAATAAACACATGAGATGCACTGAAACACCACACATGACCATTCATCATATACCAGTCAGATATAAAAATGAGATGACAGCCGTAAACCACCATGGAGAACAATGGTACAAGAAGACCGACCCCTTTGTAGTGTGTGTTGCTGGGTAGAGGAAGCTCATTTGTATCAGCAGTGTCAATATGCGGGGACTAACCATGGCAGGATATGTAAGGATGTCAGAGGAGAAGTGCCTGGTGTTGTGAGTTGCTGTGATGTGTTATGGACTTGGGGTTATGTCATGAGAGATGGTTGTGCTAAATGGAACATCATATATTTGTAATGTGTTTTTCTGTACATGACTGTCCTTCTTAGTGTTGATGTGGTGGTGGTGGTAGGTTTGGCAAGAAGGCTCTGTGACCTGTCTGTGGATAAGAGTGGCCACTTACCGCGCACGAGATGACAGCACTTGACTACATGGGTGTGAGGGTGGTCTATGGCAACATCAAAGCCCAGGGTTTGTAGGAGGATGTTCTCATTGACCACCAACTCCTGAGCTCGCTCCAGGTAACCCTGTGATGGCATAAAAGTGTTAAAATCTTGCAGCACTGATGACGGTGGCATGCACATCAGTAACAGAAAAACCCTAATGATAATGATGCTGACAAAAAGGATCTAAAAATTCTTGAATTACCTATATTGTAACAGGAGAGAGAGAGAGAGAGAGAGAGAGAGAGAGAGAGAGAGAGAGAGAGAGAGAGAGAGAGAGAGAGAGAGAGAGAGAGAGAGAGAGAGTGTTTTGGCAAATTATAAGTAATAACAAATAAAGCAAATTGGAAACCCACACTGGAGTACAGGAGAAACCTCAAAGTAAAGAGGACCGATTACAAAGAAATTATGCAGTAAGGGAGGAAGAGAACAATCACATGATACAAAGTGAAGTGATATGACTGTGACACAAGATAATCTGCCAATACACCATTCTGTGAAACATCAACCCCAGTCTTGTCAAATTTTAACATTACTTGCAATATAAAGTATTTTGGTGTCAAATACAGTTATGTTCCAGAAAACCATACATATTGATAAAGTTTACTTTGCTAAATATATATATTTTTTAATATCTAATCACTGATCTATTTCTTAGAGCAAGCACACATGTCCACATTCAGAACAAAATAGAAAATACACAAAGATCAGATTTCTAGCCTTTAAAGCAAGGTCACAGCTTCTAAGCACGTATTCCATATATATTCACTGCTAGGTGAACTGAGGGGTACAGCATGAAAGAAACTAATTTTGTCCATCTTCCCAGGATTTGAAACTGATAACTATCAGTTGTGAGCCAACTGTGCAGAGTATAGTACAACTTTAATTATTAAGACTCCTTTATGTTATAAACTCACTAATAACTGACATAACAGGAGTTGTGATACTGTTCTTCTGTCTCTACTCATACCTGGAAATGTACTTGAGAGGGAAGAACAAGACTGCAAATGTACTTCAGAGGGATGAACAACCATTTAAAAAAAACTGGAGTGATTCTCATATTACTGTCCTAATCTTTCATAATGTCAAAGTCTACAGTAAGGTTATCAAGCCCCACCACCGCCAGAGCCTTGGAGCTGCAGTTCCTCGTACCACCGGCACCACAGCCACCAAGGTGAAGAATCCCTCCAGCGAGACTCCAGTAACCAGCTCAAGCAACTGACCTCAGACTGTGTGTCAAGTGGCGGCTGGTCACGGAAGAGGCAGTGATAGGCCACTTTGATGACATGTTCCAACTTCCTGGGCTGCTCCTCCACCTTGGCTGCCAGGAAGAGGGCGGCTGGTGCGATGGCATTCCGGTGAAAGCGAGTGAATGGGTGAAACATGTAGAAGCGATGCATATACACGATGGCGGTGTTGATGGCCAGCTGGTTACTGTGAGGCTTAAGTTAAGGAAACTACACCATTATAATGTGTGACTGAAAACATAAAGACATCACCTATACATCCTGGGGGGCAGTAAGAACATGAAACATCCTTTCATACATGTTAATAACAAAATATACTTTTCCATGTACACACATACACACTGGAGCACACCATTGTAGCTTGTCATCGCCATAACACACACACACACACACACACACACACACAGTATGACAGTATGGACATAAATATGTTCATTGCTGCATATGGTACCCAACTATTCTTTCTCCTACATCTATAAGGTAGAGATAGATATGGACTTGCAGAGAGAGAGAGAGAGAGAGAGAGAGAGAGAGAGAGAGAGAGAGAGAGAGAGAGAGAGAGAGAGAGAGAGAGAGAGAGAGAGAGAGAGATATTCATAATCCTAGTTTATATCTTCCTTTATTAAAAATAAACAAGAGGGATGAGGGAATGAGATACCTTGCCACATTATAATAAACTCTCTTGCTAGAAACAGAACCTTTAATTAAGCAGCACAATAAATAATGGTTGAAAACTATGGTCCTTTGTTTGTAAAACGTAAAAACTTATTTGTAGAAAGTGACGATGACCTTCATAAGCTTAAACATTTAAAGCCAAGTCCAAATGAGTAAAAATTTGGCACCTTCACTATGTTTGGAGCACTGGCACACGACCAATTCTTTTGGATGTCGGCAGGTTTACAAACAACCCCTTTACCACCACAAAAAAGATTTCAAGTCAAGATCAAGGTGCTCCTACTAATTAACAAGGGTTAGGAAGACTCCCTAACCTAAAGTATACTGATCTGGTCTAACCTAACATTAACTACGGACAACTATTTATCCAAGAAAATCTGACTATATATATATATATATATATATATATATATATATATATATATATATATATATATATATATATATATATATATATATATATTGTGTATCCTGAGTTACTAGAAAATACATGGATCAAAACTGAGGCAGGTATGCAGATATACCAAGCATAAATAAAAATTCCAGTATCTTAAATAGGTAGTATTTTAGATCAGTAGTTCATTAATTAGCAAATTACCTAGTTCAAGAAAAGTTTAACCCCACTACTTCATACACTTATATTGTGAAAGAGCAACGTACTTACATTTCATTAGAAAATTATATCAACTGAACCATTCTCAAAATTACCCATTTCAAAATTTATTAAGACCGCCAATATTCGTGTTGATCATAACAGATGTGACTAATCGATCTCATAATTTCCTAGAATCCCACCCGAGTGCTTTGCAATCAATACGCCTCATAGGAGGTAGGCTGGGGTGAATGACCAGCATGATGCATTACTCTGATATCCCACGCACCATAACATCACCCCCAGCCAAACACGGACAAAAAACAGACCACCCCGGGTACGTTTTTTATGCCCTTCCATGATGCAGAGGTCACGGCGACGCTCACAAAGGGCTGGGAATCCCTCCTGGTCTACATTTGGCACCGCGAACACTGCAGTGAGGGCGGGCCAGCCAGCACCAGCACCAGTCTTGCACCATGCACCATGCAACACTACGCTGCATGTTACATCACTTACCGCCTTAACCCCACCTCCCCCTACCCTATATGTACGAGCGAATGAACCTCCACTACGCCGTCCACCAGGGCTTAGGTACGAGGGGTGGTTAATGAGGCAGGTAACACGCATATTGTACCAAGATGATGTGCAGGTGAGGTCAGGCAACACAACATGGCCGCCACGACCCTCACATTACCCAGCACCACATTACAACCTAACAATACTCCCTTATCCCGTGCCAAGCACTATCTCCACGTAGTAAGACATAACGTACCATCACTATAGAACCCTGGGATATATACAGCACATGGGGAAATGGTCGTATAAGAGCACACTCGTACTTAACATGAGTGTGGGAGGCGAGGGTAACACACCACCACACAACACAAAAGGATACACTTGCAGCCTCTGGCCCATGTCTTGGATAAGGTTGGCGCCCTGCTGGCGGTAGGATAGTTCTTTCTCTGCATCTATTCCACATCTTCTGCTGGGAGAATTGTTGAGTTCCTCCTTGGTGAAGTACCACCTCTCCTCCGCCGCCATGAGCACAACACCGGACTGATGTGACGTCACGCCGGAAGCTCCAACATTCCAAAAACTCTCCCGCACTTTGCATCATGTGACTCAAACCTAAACAACCACGGTTCTTTTATCAATTTCCATACTTTTATTATTCATTTTAAATATTTAGAGTATATTTCTATCTATTAAATATCCAGAAACTCTAAAAATAAAGTTTCTACGGGTAATCAAAATATTTTTAAAAGTTCTCCCAGTCGTTAAGATATTATAGCCTGTTCCCATATTTCATCATTCAACAAATATAAATCGCATTAAATACACTGAAATATGACAAGGAGAAGTTTTGATAAAATAAATAAGACCGCAAGCATAATTTATTTTGAGATATACATTCGAGTCTTTGTGGAGAATGTTTGTTATACATTTTTTAAAAGATACTGAAGTCGGGGAGTAAAAAGTGGACTGTCATGTTCTGTGGAGAGGAGTCACCAGTGTGCGTGCTAACCTGGTAAGGGGTGGGTGTGCTGCATTATCCTAGTATTTTCTTTTTTCTTTGTAATATTTATGCCTACATTTGAACCATTTTCTTTAACGTTACTTATTTATATCGCGTGTGCGTGTGATTTTGTGGCCATTTGGTGTGTATATCATTGTGTGTCAAGGAGATATGTGCTTATGTTAGTGAATTTATCTAGCAGAATATATTATTTGAAAAAAAAAGTGAAGAGCTGAAAAAGAGTCATAGTGAACTGTGTATATTTATTGATTTATTGACCAGTGTCGTTTGCCCGAAATTTTTTTTTGTGGCGCGTAATTTGAAACATATTAATGGAAGACGTGGTGCTTGTGATGTGATTAGATGCATTCGTTTAATATTACAGTGTGTTGAGTGAAAGTGCTGGATGCGTTCCAATATTTTTGTTTGGCGCGTGATTCAACATGCATAGTGGTGTTTGTGTGTGTGTGTAGTGCCGGAATGAGGCAAGAGAGACCTGGTGCGTGATATGTGAGGACACTTGGATGAATGTGAGGTATGGAGTTTATCTGGGTTAGGTTCAACTCGGAACATTCTGGACGACTAACTGGCCATTTTTATTCCAACTCCAGTCATCCAAACCATCTCACCCTCACCCATGTACAGCCCAGGTTTCATTCCTAGACCTTAGTAGTGTTTAGTGTGCCTAACTACGGCGCGTCCCAGACAGGTGAGATTACAACTTTCTGTGCAGTTTTCTTGATTTATTAATATATTACGGAAATTAAACATTTAAGTGTAAATTACTGAACTATATACAAATTGTGTTCCAGCATCTGGCGATTTCATTTCACACTTTTTGCATAGTCTAGTGTATTTTATTGTTTTAAAGCTTTTGTTATTACTTTTTTTTTTATATATTGATATCTAGATTAGGTTCAACTTGGTCCACTTGTGGTCCGAGTTAGTGGCGGTTCATCCAAGTTTGCAATGGTTCGAGTCGGAAGTGAATCAGGACAGGGTCACTTCCCCACCATATATTTACGTTTTAGTTGTATCTAAGGGTATATGCGAAACAATGGAAGAGAATAGACTAGTAATAAGGCCGGGAAAAGACTCAAGACAAATACCATCAATTTGTATATTTGACATATGTTTATGATTTCATTATGTAATTACCCGTGAGTGCCAGACAGTCTCTTAACCCTTTGAGTGCCACTTGTTACACCTTTCCCTAATTGCCAATCACTCTGAGACATGTTTACTTGTTCTGCTGCCACATCCAGTCTTTGAACTGAGAAGAAGTTGCAAATTGTATTTTTTCATTGCTAATTTTCTTGTAGATGTTTATAAAGGTCTTAAAAACCTCTTCACTGAGACCTGTTTTCCCTGGATTCCTTTTATATATATTCCATCCGGACATTTTTTCCTTTTCCAGACTTTTCCCTTCTTTCCTGACATTTTTCCCTTCCCTCCATATGTTTTTCCCTTCCCTTTAGGCATTTTTCCCTTCCAGACATTTTTCCTTCCTTCTAGACATTTTTCTCTTCCTTCTAGACATTTTTCCCTTCCTTTCAGTTTTTTTTCTTCTTTTCAGACATTTTTCTCTTACTAGACATTTTTTCCCTTCCTGACATTTTTTTCCATTCCTCTCAGAAATTATTCCCTTCCCAGACATTTTTCCCTTCCTTTCAAACATCCTTTCCTTTCCTGACATTTTTTTCATTCCTTCCAGACATTTTTTCCCATCCTCCCCAACATTTCTTCCTTGATATACATTTCCCCCTCTCTTATGACTTTTTTTCTTTAGCCACAAACATTCCTCCTGATATTCTCTTCCAATATTTTCCCTGCTCCTTGACATTTTCCCTTCCCCTGACATAATTTTTGCATTGCCCTGACATTTTTCTTTCCCCCCTGACATTTCCCTCTCTCAGTAAGGGAGTTGCATGGGACACTTTTCCCTCTATTTCACTCCCTAGCTCAGTGGCTCCCAACTTCTTCATATTTGATTGTTACCCATGCCACCCTATCCATAACCCTTGATTATAGTGAGTGTCTGCAGTACTACGCTCATTTGATCCAGATAAAAGCCTGCCTCTCTAGCAGTTCTTATAGTTTTATTGATTCCAGATACTTTTTTCTCTTGGATGCATTTTAAGAAATTTGTATCTTCCTTTGCTAAATATCATCTGCTGTGGTTATTAAAATGTTACTGTACTAAAGAAGTAAAGTAATGCACATAACAGAATCTATATAGTAATTAAAAACTATAATTTTCAAAAACTAATAAATAATATGGATTAAGATAATTAATCTGTGTGAGGTATGTTGCCCCAGGTTATGGCCCCCTGCATTTTACCATATGGCCCAGAGGTTGGAAATCACTGCCCTAGATGAACCTGAAAGCACTGTCTTAATGTAAATACTTGTCATGAAATGAAAGCCAAAAATATTACTGATATGATTCAGGTTACTGTAGATTAGATTATGTTAGGCTAATGTTTGTGTAAGGACCAGGAACATGGTGGTGGGAATGTCCAGAAGACGATTGGCTTTGAGAGTGCCTTTTGATACCTTTGATACCTCTGCAGCTGTTTCCATTAAGTGAAGGAGAAGAGTTAATGAAGCTAAAATGTTTTGCTTCCTCCCTGCTGTATGGGTTGAACTAAGTATTACCTTTGAGCAATGGCGTAGGATTTCCAGCACTGTTGCCACAGGTGAAGTGTTCTGGAAATTGAGTTCTTGGAGAGTGTCAAACACCATCTGTGATTCATGTGGAGTCATCTCTGCATTGTCAAAATTGCATCTCTGCAGTCACAACTTGATTTTTGGGAACAAAGAAGTTGCAAGGGACCAAGTCTGGCAAGTAGGGTGGGTGCAGGAGGAGGATCACACTGTTGGGGCTGAGAAACTTGTGTTGCAAGAGCTCATTGAGAAGTTGCACTGTCATCATGAAGCATCTGTTTGGCCTTGCACCATGTTTCCACACATTTCTGCTGAATGTTCTCTGTCAGACACCTCAGAACAGCATTAAAACTTTCTGTTAGTGGTCTGGCCATGGGGATGAATTCAAGGTGAACAATCCCATAAAAATTATGAATATGCTTTTAGCTGTATTATAAACTTGCCTCACCACTGTTTGCTGTTTAGTTTGGGGCTATACCTGTGAACCCAAGTCTTGTCCTTGGCAATGATACTGATATGAAGGATGGGTCATCCAGGTCACTGACAAAATTCTTGGCAGACTTTGATCTGGTAATTTACCTACTCCTTTTGTCCACCATGGAGGAGATTAAGTGCAAGTTGCAGGAGAAGCTTGGCACGCTTTGAGAGGAAGACTTCCAGAATGTATTTCAACAGAGGCAATGGTGCTGGGAGCATTTTATCACTATTCAAGGTGGTGTAGCAAGTAGTGCCCAAGATAAAGTACTTTTATCCATACAAGCCTAGTCTTGAAACTTTCTTGTACCTTCTTATACATTGTACAATAAGTATATTTATGCACTATGGCCAAATACATTGTCCTTGCTCTTCATTTAGTATCATGATTAGAATAATATTGCTTCTTTGTTTAGTTGAGAGGAGAATTTTAATTTTGCTCCTCCTTTTGCAGTGTAATGAAGAGATCTACTGAAAACAAGGTGTAAGGCTTCCAAGCGCTGGTTCAGAGAGGAGGAAGAAGACTGCCACTGGGAAGGATGTCGGTGCGTAGTGGGCGTGTGGTCAAGACAATGCGGACCCTCACACGGCCAGCACCAGAGGCGTCCTGTGCCTTTACCACCTACAGCTGCAGTCTGGTGGGTTGTTGATGAAGTTGTCAGTTAACCAGCTGGCTCAAGCATCTGACTGGTAGCCTTCCTTGTCCTCCCTTTTACTAACTAGCCTAGAGAATTGTGTAAATAACAGTTGTTCCTTAGTTTAGCATTTACAGTCAACCATATAACACATAACTTGTCGTGATGATTCCACATGTATGACCATCATTATCTTTATTGTACTTTACAGTATACTGTAATTTATACCTTAATTTGTAATTTACTGCTATCATGCTTTGGTCATGCAGACTAGTGCATTTATCTTTTGTTACTTTGCATTGTTGCTATTCCATTACTTGACATTTCTTGCTGTCATTTCTTTGATTGTTTACTGTTATTTGAAATGACTGGTTACATTGCTCCTTGTTCATATATATATATATATATATATATATATATATATATATATATATATATATATATATATATATATATATATATATATATATATTAATGAGGGGTTCTGGCCAAGGACAACAAAAAAAAAAGCCATCTAAAGATGCCAGTCCCAAAAGAGAATTGTCAAAAAGAATATCCAAAATTATGCAGATTGGTGTTTTGAAATGTCCCTCTTGAAAAAGTTTGTCATAGTGCTGGGCTCAAGACAGACAAAAATCACCAATAATTATTGTTTACCATGTAAACATCTGGAGTTACTTACAGTGAGGCATAGCTAACCTTGGTTTTGCCTCTTGCAGCCAAGGCTTGATGGGTTTGAGTATTGTACCCGCCACATCCTGGAGGACAAGAGCGCTCCTTTCCGCCAGTGTAATTATATCTTCACCAGCACTGGCAAGCGATGCCTGCGTCCAGCACCCACCAGCGACAGGAAGGAGGGGTGAGTGTTTGTATGTAATTATTTTTAGGGGTATTTTTCTTTATATTGCAAAATATTTTAGTATCTCAATTGCTTATGTATTGATATGTATTCTGTGCTATTTAATCATAACTCTTTACATATCTCTTAGTTTTGTAACTTTTAAGAGTTTTTTTTATATAATCATGTTATTTTATTATCTTTTTGCTTGTGTGTTTTGTTATATATGTTATGTTTTACTGACCCATCAGTTCTTTGCTGTTCTTTTGACCTTTATTGTGGACCATGAACCAAATTGTACTAATTCTCTAAATTTTTAATATATTTACTTTTTTCAGCATAAAATATGTGTGCAAGTATTTTTTAAATATGCTGCTGTATTAGTAGTTATTGGTTTGCTGTAATTACAAACACTTTTATATTAGGTTATTTCTGACCATGGAAAACAATATTGGGTTATAATTCTGCAATCTTCAATTTAGTTTTTCCCTTGAAAATTGCATTTATAGACTTATAATGTGTAATTTGTTATGCAAATTTATAATGTGTAATTTGTTATGAAAATTTATGATGTGTAATTTCTTATGAAAATTGAGTGTTCAACCTACAACAAGATATCAAATTTGCAGCTTCCATCTATTACAAAATAGTATGTAATTTTGTTCTGTTGTTTGCAGGATGAGAAAATACATGTTTTTTAATATAAGTATTTATAGGTACTGTTTGGAGCATTCCCGACGTTCACTAGTGGTGCGGCAGCGGGCGGCACGCAAGACTTGCCCCCGCCAGACTCCAGAGACCCTCCTCTCCATGCTGAGCCACCACCAGATGGACACCCACACCACAGGCCAGAATGGTGCGCACAACATTCACTTTTGTAAAGCTTTATAGCAACACCTTGTCTTGAATTAGTGGTTGAAGTGTATTTTACTTGGATTAGAATGTGGGAAAATCAGAAAAATACTAACTTGTTCAGTCAGAGAGAAGAGAGAAAGGCTATATATCTTATGTTAAGTGATTATTACATTTTGCAGGTCAATGAAGACTCATGTTTCTTCATGTTTCTGTCTTTGGCATGAAGTGATTTCTTTCTGTTCTCTTAAGATTGTGCCTGCCATTTATTTATAAACAATAAGAGTGAAATTAAATTGAAATATAGAACCTGATTTTTAAAGATGTCTCATGTAAAATTGAGTCTTGTAACTGAAGTAGATTTGAGTTCAATGTAAAGTAGTATTATTGAAGAGAAATTAATCACAAGCTTTGAATGTTGCAGCCATTCCTGACCTTGAAAGTTTATCTTGTTATTTTGAATTTTGTATTCATTCTTGCATTCTTGATGCCACAAGTTTACCATGTCACTATGTTGCAGCTATTCCTGACCTTGAAAGTTTACCATGTTGTTATAGATCTTGTATTCAATCTTGACCCTACCTTACTATTGATGTTGCAGCCATTCCTGATCCAGCCAGTGTGCCCGGCCTTGCATCGTCCGTCCTGGAGTATGCCAGTGACACAGACAGTGAAGAGGAGACCGTTACCTTCCCCCAGGACTCTTTCCCACGCCGTGAAGCTGACAGTGAGCTGGACTCTGCAGACTCAGATGTGGATCCCCTGGAACATGCCGAAGTGTTCACTACTGAGGAAATTACAAGGATATATCTAGAAAAACTGCAGAAATTAAAGGTTTGTATTTAGACATGTTAGTTGCTCATTCTACCTATCAGTGTTTGTAAATGATGTTTATATTGTGCTTGTAGCTTACTGGAAGGTTTAGTTGTAAAATGCAGTGCCATACATAACTTTGGTAACCAAAGTTAACAAATGAGTTAAATTTGGTGTATTAGTTGTTAATGCACATTATCCACCATGCACACGAAAACATTCATTCATAATGTTCTCTCATCTGCCATAGACAATTATTATAATTTCCTATTTATATATTCTTGTATCCATATGTGTGATTATGGTAAAGATAAACTTAATTTTTGTCAGATGCACTGGGTATTTGATATATGTGAGTTCAAAATATGTGAATCATATCATATTTGACTAACTAAATGTACCAAGTATTTTCAATATGCAAGAAAAATTCCCTATTATGCGAGTAGCAGTGATGGTGCAACTGGTTGGTGAGGTAGTGTGGCCAGCTTGCACTAGAGGGCAGTGGGTGCAAATGTTTTCCAGCGTTTTCCTCCCATTGCACACAGACCACAATTTCAATTTTTTTTTTTATTTTTCAATTTTTTTATTTACAATTTTCATATTATATTTGTAATTTATCTTCACTAATGTGTTTTCTATTGCTTTAGTGCTTCATTTTTTGTGAAATGGTGCAAGAATAAATATTTAGGGGATTCAAAAACTGATTGTGGAACATAACCCACTATAATTAATGAGATGATAGGTTCAGTATATGCAGATTCTCATTACGCAAGCTTTTCGCAGAATGTAACCCTCACATATAACGAGTACCTGGTGTATTATACATAGCAAACCTTGAGCTGAGTATACCACCATTGGGTTTATATGTGCAACATCTCACCTGTTCTAATAGTTTATGTACCTTTGCCTCAGGATGCCCCATCCCAAACTATTCTCTGGCTCATGATAACCATGTACACACACACACACACACACACACTATGGATAAAGAAATGGTAAAGAAACTGGTTGTCACTCTGATAATATTTGGAATATGTGGCAGCAGTGTGGTCACCAAGCACAAAAAAGAACATCAGGAAACGAAAGGCTTCAAAGAGCAGCAATAAAATTGGCTCCAAGCTTGTAGAAAGTGTTGTATGAGGAGAGGCTGTCCAAAGTGGATTTAACAATGCTGGAACAAAAAAGGGAAAGAGGAGACGATAGTAATTTATAGAATCATGAAGAATTTGAAGGTGCTTGATAGAGAAAACCTAATAAAGTGGGACATGAGAGATACAAGAGGACATGGAAGTAAGATAAAAAAAGATAGGAGGTCCCCTCCTGTACATTACAACTAGGTACACACACACACACACACACACACACACACACACACACACACACACACACACACACACACACACACACACACACACACACACACACACACACACACACACACACACACACACACACACACACACACACACACACACACAAAAGGACATAATTGCTAGCCATATATTTAAGCTTTTGCTCGGTGCAAGTTTATATTTATTGTTTAAATTTTGCATGAGTCCTCATAATTCATGTGATAATGTATTCTGTTATGATGGTTTCAGTCAATGTATGTTGGGGAGTATAAGCGGCTGATCCACATCCTGAGGGAGAGCCGGAGAAAGTACCTGCAGGCAGTGCGGCAGGAGAAGGAATCCATGGGTCAGTCTCAGTCTGGGCTTTTTGACCCCATTTGCTGCATGCATTGCCAAACATGATACTAAAACTAACACAAGCTTCTGATAGTGTCACATGTACTGTACTACCTGCATCTTTTATGTATTTATTTTTTATTTATTCAGTTTTAGGACATTTTGTGTTATGAATGATCCTTGTAAATAATCCACTTAATTGATGTGCCAATCAATTGCTCTACCACTTTGGGAAGTAGGCACAGGGTATGGCTTCCAAATCAGCCTAGTTTATGGAAACTACTTTAGCTGATGGGTTTAATGTGCAGTCATCCCTTGTTACCCATGAGAGTTAGGTAACTGACAAACCCGTGGACAAGGAAAATCCATGGAAAATTTGTGCCCCTTCTGAAGAACACCCCTGAACTTCAAAACCTTGTTTAAGTAAAGAAAAAACATTCTCACTGCAGCAGCATAAGATGCCTTCCCTTAATTTGTTTAATATATTAAGCTTCTCCAGTTATCATCTTCCTTGCATGCTTTGAAGTGTCTCCAGCCAGTTTCTTTGCTGATTTCTTAGGATTCATGGTGTAGAAAAGCTTATGTTCATACGTTACAATTGTGAAGATGTGGTGTGGGATGGTGGGGATGATACTGACATGGGTGAGTTTACTTTGTGACTAAGGACAATGACATGCAGTCACAGACTGCAGCAGTGGAACATGGGAACACTTTGTGTGGCGGGCAGGTGTGTGTGTGTGTGTGTGTGATGCGGTGAACAGTGGGTGACTTTGAGTTTGTGGTTGGCAGTAATTCGTGTAAAAGTGAAAGCATGGAAAATGAAACTGTGACTAACGAGGGATGACTCTACTGTTATTTTCAATATTATATGGAAAAATACACAATATAATATTAAGATATATAATATTTTCCTGTTGACATCCTGTCTTTCTAGAAAAATTTAGGAGTATGAGATTCAGTTACTTTTTAAGAAACACCTGATAACAGTTCTCCAAATAGGTGTGATAATATCTGTTGCACTCTTATTTCTTGTAACTAGCGAGCATCCATGACCAGCCCAAGCCAACACCTGAGGAGCGGCAGGCCTATGAACAGCTGAAGGCACTGGCCCGCTATCACAAGCATCTTAGCACACACTCCCTCCTGTATCGACAGCAGCTGGAACGCCGCCTCCAGGTCAGTGTGGTCTGGGTGTGACCTTTCCCTTACCTGTGTCAGGGATAACCTTCTTTGTCAGTACTTTGATTTTATTTTATGCTGTGTGTGTGTGACAGAGAGAGAGAGAGAGAAACTTGTGTAGTACTTTTTTGACCGATGGTTTTGTTTTATTTTTGTTCATATTTAAGGGATGTTGAAGGAGTCAGTGTAAGAATAATTTTTTTTATCATCATCAGCAGCAGCAGCAGTAGCATTTTGGTTTTACATCCCTACTTTCCCTTATGGGATTAAATGACAGAGTCTCATAAGCTTGAGTTTACAACAAAATTTCCTCCCCCAACTTCAGTTGCTCTCTTCACACAGAGATTAGGTTTAATTTTTGTGATGCAGTTCCACTGCATGGGTGAATTTACCCACAGTTTAGTAATAAAGCACAGAAGGAAATGTTTCCGTTATCGAGTAGAGACAACTCAAAATATTACTTGAGCTTATGAAGAGTAAAGGTAATAAGATAATGCTCTTAGTGGTGTAGTACTTGACTGGAAAGTAGTTTCAAAGCACACAATTCATTATTCCTGAATACCTCAGCTTTGTATCTCTTTTCAGGTGACAGAAGGAGTGAACTACAAGCCAGGCACAAGCATTGGGTGTGTCAAGTGTGTGTACAGCGAGGGGTCCTGGCGCTGTGGAGAGAAATCTGTGCCTCTTTCAAAATATTGCTCAAAACATATATTACATGTAGGTGGTGCAATTGGAATTGTGATGTGTAGGACAGCTGCCCAGTTTCTCTCTCTCTCTCTCTCTCTCTCTCTCTCTCTCTCTCTCTCTCTCTCTCTCTCTCTCTCTCTCTCTCTCTCTCTCTCTCTCTCTCTCTCTCTCTCTCTCTTGCAGTTATCAGCTTATAAATGCTTCATCTGTAAATTATATAATATTGGTAAAAAATAAGATTGATTTGAGATACAGGAAATCTGCCTATGTACCCTTTTAGAGGCCTAGAGTTTAGGTTGTGATTTTATTATTTGGGAATGCTTGTGTGTGTGAATGTGAGTGCATTTGTGACTTTATGTTTGTGTGTGATTGTTTTTTCTTATCTACCTCTTTCACTAGAGATGTTAGGCTAGAATACAGTTTCATTTATTATGAATTGAAATATTTTGCTAAGGTCAGAATAGGGATATTTCTATGTCCTCAATGAATTAACAAATTAAGGAAAGCAACAATTCACATTTTTGTTGTCAAATACCATTTTCACTAATGAAGTGTTTGTGGTAAATGTGATGGAGTAGCAAGTTCCAAGATTGGGTGAAGCTTGTGTGATTATTAGGATTTCAAATTGGAATATGTTAAGATAGTATAGACAGATCTAGGGAATGTTTGCTCATTTAACATGATGTTTAGGAGTGAAATGAAGATGCAACTGGGAGAGTGAGCCTCTTTTTTTTTGGGTGGGGGGGGGCTAAGAGTGAAGCAGTTTGCCAGAGAGCAGAGTTGGGGAAGTGTGATGTGGCATGTATAAATAAGTTAAAGTTAATGTGATGTACATCACTTTCTTCTGCAGGATCCCAACCAAGTCTTATTTGGGGCTTGTGGAGTAAGGAAGTGTGGTGATGATCAGTGTTCCATCCCTGTGGTGAGTCTGCCGTATGCCACCACTTGCATCTACCACACACCAGTGCCAAACCCTATCGTGAGTATGTTAGTGGTTTAGTAATGCACTGGAGGAAAACATGAGATTGAACTTTACCACTCATTTCAATAAGTATATATCAGGATTGGTTTCTTATCAAAGGAAAATGTTTTGAGTTTAACACACATTGTGCAAGGAAAGTACTGGGTGTGCAGCTGCAGCTTCCCTTGCGAATCATGTTTTGCACCATAGTAGTGGTGACAGTATCCCCATTTCTAGTTACCATTGCCAACTGCTCAAGTGTTCTGGTTTACAGTCAGTCAAGGAAGTCCTTATGAATGGCAGCCTGAAACATGATGTGCATTTTCATAGCCCAGGAGCTGAGAAATTCAGATTCATGATTCTAGTACATATACCTTTAAGAGACTTTGTGTTTAATGTCCTTTGATTATGATTTTATTTATATATTTATTTTTATTGTTTGCTATATTTTACTTTTAAGTGCAGTATATATTGTTATAGAATTCAGATTTCACCACCTACTAGTGTGGTGCAACCAATTTCTTTAATGTTGCCATATGTTTGGACTTTGGTTAGAATATCTGGAGTGAAAATATCAAACCTGTATCTGGGAGGAAATTTGAATTGGGTCTATTGCAGCTAGTGGTTACCTGATGGGAGTATCAGTTATACTTGCCCTGGGATCAGATGGTCATGGATTTGGTTGCAACTCCTTTTACATATACAAGTCCTGTATTGAGTCATTGGCCCTTACCACTGTAGGAGGAAGAACTGATAAGTTGCAAAAAAGTTACAGGTTTCCTATAATGACACCTGAGTGACCTTAGTGCGGTGCCAGTCCCTAACCAGTTGTTATGGTGTTTGGCACTGTTTGCTTGTTAGTGCCAGTCTTCAATCAGCTGGTGCAGTGTTTGCCACTGCTTGTTGGTGCCAGTCTTGAGCGAGCTGGTTCAGTGTTTGGCACTGCTTGCTTGTTAGTGCCAGTCTTGAACCAGCTGATGCAGTGTTTGGCACTGTTTGCTGGTTTGTGGCCTTTTCACCACACTCATTACTTATCTGTAACAAAATGCCCAAATGAAAATGTAAACTCACAGCAGGAATGTGGAAGAAATTCCCCTCTAGTTAGATAGGTATGAATGAATGGCCAACCAAATTTACATTAACTTTGTAATTAGATCATGCTAAAGACCCAAGGTGTATGTTGGATGGACTACTGAGGCTTGAAATGTTGTAATTACTTCCTTGAGAGAATAGCAGCTTTGATATCAAGTTCTGTAGTTACTGAAGGAACTGTTCTGAAAGAACGTTGTTTTCATTTTTGCTGGGCTGTAGTGTGTAACTTCAAATGTAAGTTTGAGGTGTTTATTACATATTGTTTCTTTGGGGTTGTCTCTAACAGATAGTTTTCTTCTTTTTGAGTCCATGCCTCCTTAGCCTACTTAGTTCAGTAAGATATTGATATGGGAATGGTTGATACTAAGGACCAACAATCTGTGTATTATTTATTTATTTATTATTTATTTGTTTATTTATTTATTTACTTATTGTTATTATTATTATTATTATTATTATTATTTATTTTATTTATTTATTTATTTATTTATAGTATATTATATATATATATATATATATATATATATATATATATATATATATATATATATATATATATATATATATATATATATATATATATATATATATATTTACATTTTTTTTTGTCTACTCCTTTCTAGCCTGCTTAGTTTATTGAGATGTTGTGAGGATGGTTGAAGCAACCAATGTAATATTCTTTTCCTCAGCCTGTAAGTTCAGCGCCAGTAGAGGAGGTGGACAGCACACCTTCAGGGATGGGAGAAGAAGACCTTTATGGGCACAGTTCTTACAGCCACTTGCCACCACCTGGACCACGTAATATCATAGATCTTCCTGAGAGCCACAGCTTCATAGTGACGGAAGTGCCTCCAGACAATGTAATGGAAGAGGACGATGCTCCTGAAGAAAGCACAGAAGCAGAGACTCCAGCTCAAGATTCTGCAGTGAGGAATGATGGCCAACCTCCTGATGATGCCAAAGACAAAGATCCACCTTCAGGAAATACTAGTGATAAGCCCCAAGAGAGTGCAATGGACACAAGCATGGGGGAACCCCAAACTGAAAGTCAGGGGAAGAAGGATGCACCACCAGAACAAATAGTTACTAATACTTAGTCTCACATCATGGGCCAGAGTGGCTCAAAACTAACAGGTGACTGTTTGAATCCAATAAAACCCTTGTTTCAGAAAAGGCAATGTATCTTCCATTTTAAAGGCATTTTAATTTTATCCTTACAACATCCTTCATGTATATTAATACTTACAACATGTATGATGGCCACTATTCTCTTGGGGGTCCCACAGAAGAGATGACTAAGACTGATGTGTCTGTTTTGCATGAGGGAATCCACCACCAACAAAAACTATCAACATAAACAAATTTCCAGTCTCTTGTCACCCTCAATAGTTGAAGCATAGAAAGGGAGAAGGATAGAAATGGCCATGGAGACACTTGTTCCTTTTCTTTTCTTTTTGTTCCTTCATGGAAGTCAGTTAATTTTGAGTCCTGTCTCTGCTTGCTTTGCTTGCTAAATTTCCAGCTTGTCAGTTGAGAAAGAATTGCTGAAGCTGACATACTAGGCATGTTGTTTCTTGACAAAAATGGCAGTCCACAATTTATGATGATAACCATCAAGAAACATGCATTCATCTTATAAAGAAAGTTAGGGAACACCAGATCTATTTCACAGCATAAAACCATTCTCTTACAAAAGAACCATGAAGCTAAACCAGAAATGCATTGATGCTCCTCATATGACTTATAATGTTTGTTCTTTATTTGTTTTCAAAATACATGATCAGGTTGGTTGCTCAAGGATGATATAAATGTCAAAAACAGTTTGCTCATGGGTGCCAGGTGCCTTGCTGCCATATTTAGTAGTGAATTATTATATCTGAACACAACTCTCATTTAAAGCATTATATATACATGTTCTGCTCTTATTTTATCAACTTCTGAGTTTAGTGTTGTGTCCAATTATGTCTTGTTCTTTTAGTATATTTTCTACTTGTCAACTTGATATTTCTGTTAATATCTATTTAACTGTGCACCTAGAGTGCTATATTCATATTACACTAGTAATATAAACACAGCAGTAACTTCTCAGGATATACCACCATAATGAGATGTAGCCAGATCTAGTCATCTTCATCTTCAGAGTTGTATGTCATTGGTTAAATTATTCACTAAATTTTTATTACTTTTAAGAAAACATAGAAAGTATTATTGTGACAGCTTAGAGCTTGCTAGCAATCTTAGCATAAACAATATCAAGTACGGCTGCAGGCTTACAAGTTTCTTTGAAGCTGAGGGAGTCTGTCTCATCAGCTGTCACGGTTTGTACCATTGACTTGCTCCAAACACGGCATTACAGGCTGCTTCAGTTTGGTAGCGAGCTGTCTGAGTGAAGCACATGGATATTTTTATGAGTATTTATTTTTTTGTAGGTCATTAAATAAATTTTCTTTACTGATTTGTTTTTTTCTAAATGTCATTATAGATGAAATAAATTAATTTATTATAGGTGCCATAGGTTAGAGGATGAGATCTTTGAGACACAGTGACCAACTTGTATAATCAGCTTACCACTAAGAGGCTCAGGATCTAATTCCCGAGCCAGATGAGGACAACTATGGCAATGATGTCTCACCTACTCA
Organism: Scylla paramamosain; assembly: GCF_035594125.1. Classification (NCBI taxonomy): domain Eukaryota; kingdom Metazoa; phylum Arthropoda; class Malacostraca; order Decapoda; family Portunidae; genus Scylla; species Scylla paramamosain. The sequence continues at coordinate 16,776,127 of NC_087168.1, forward strand.
CTTTCAAGGCGGATACCAACTTTGTATATTATCATATAGACTCATATTAATAGTAGCATGGGTGTATCACAATTGTTTTGTCTAATGTCCTTGTTTTATCTCATGCGAATGAGTTTTTGTGGATGCATGTACATGTCTGGTGTTGGAACTATTGTTCCAACGGAATTTAGTAGTGGTGGGAATTTACTCACTTAAAATCTAACAATCCGCCATGACAAGTGGATGAAACAATGAGGATCTGCGTCGAGCGGATTCACTATCCCAGAGCAAACTGATATCAGTTCATTCGGCAACCATGGAGTCAACTTCCAAACAGTGGCCAAACAACATACTCCATTTTAGTGAGACTCCACCCAGAATTTGACTCAAGTCCCTTCTCAATTCTCTACCATCCTGGCATTCTCTACCATGTCCTGGCAGACATTCCACCTAGTAGCTAGCTAAGTATTCTAGTTGCAGGTCTGTGCTGATAAGGTACTTAGCTGTACCTGTGTGCCTAATCCAAGGTAAATACAACCAACCTGACACTGGTCTTTTATACCAGTTTGCCAAACTGGTGTACTGTTGGGGAAATTAACCTGGCATAAGAAATTCATGAAAAAAAAAAAAATGGTGAAGTTTTTGACAGCATACAGAAATGATAATCCTCAAATGAAAAAAATAAATAAATGAAATTAAAAAATAAGAGTTTTGCATTTTCATAACTCAGGCTTTTGCCAGGTTACAGTTTTCTCAATAGTATACCCTCCTCTTATCCTCCATACATTATCTCCAGGTCTTCAGTCCTCCCACTGTCTTCAGTCATGGGAGTAAATTGCAGCAAATTATATTTTGAAGTTGATTTTTCAGAGATAATGCTTGGAAATAATTCTTGAAGGGTATTATTATTCATTAGCATGAAGCATATTCACAAGATTGGCTTGTTGCTGCAGATACTATGAGAAGAGATAGGTCACAATACTTCCTGCCTCACTACAGTATCCTCAGTGCAGTGGACACCTATGGATGAGGGAGCCAACAATCAGTGAGGGTGTTGTGTAGGCACCTTGAGGTCTGTTTTCATGTGGGCAAACTTGTAAGCTAATACAACCAGATACTCAACTCAATGTTTTAAAGGTACATTTTTGTATTCTGTATGTCACCACTAACTTGCTGCCTTAAGAATGGGTGGTGCAGTATATCACCTATATGAAGTTCTATAGGTACTGCCCACTCATCCTATATGAATAATTTATGTAATACAGGTATGATTCTGCACGTTACTTATAGGATAATGTATTCTTACACAGACAGTTGTTACACTTACGTGTTTGGGTCTTGGGGTATTATGATTATTCTCAAAGGTGTTGACAGTTTCTAAGAGCATTACTAGTTATTGATAGCATTTTAGTACCTTTGATGGTACTACCAGTTCAGAGAGTACCACTCATTCTGAGGAGCATGGCCAACCTCTGAAGAAATGACCATTCCTGAGAGTATTACTTATTCAAAAGGGCATGATTTTTCCCATGGGCACACTCTCTCTCTCTCTCTCTCTCTCTCTCTCTCTCTGAGGGAGTGGGGTAGCTACAGTACTACAGATTCTTTAGTGTTTTAAGGGGTGGGGGGAGAGAGAAAATCCATCTGTGTTTGTATATTTTGTAGTAAAGATTTCGCTCTTCATCTGCGATATTTATAATTTTGTTTCCAATTTATGTAGTTGTTATTAATTAGGTAATCAATTTAATTACTACTGTGACATTACTATTACTATTTATTATTATTATTATTATTATTATTATTATTATTATTATTATTATTATTATTATTATTATCATCATCGTCATCATTATTATTATTATTATTCATTTATTGACTTACTTATTCTATTTCATTATTTTATTTATCTATTTATTTATTTATTTATTTGTAGATGTGTGTACAGTATACGCAATAGTGTTTCCATCAGTTTCATCATGCAGAGCCGATGGAAGTCCGCCCGCGTCAAGGCAAAGTGAACGTTATAGTAACCCTTAGCTGTGGTATGCTGGGTGTGGAGTGTCCCAGCCACCTCAGGAAGTGTTGGCGGACGGCGAGAACGAAAGAACTGTATGGTTTCCTTGGCGAGAACCGTGGCGTGTTGGGAGTAAATAAGCAGCAAGGATTCTATATACTTCCTTTATGGTGAGTGTGGCATGGTGCATCGTCTCCCCAGGCCTGGCGTCACTTGTCCATTGGTACGCAAGGGAAGGAACACCACAGTAAAGTTGGTGGTGCTATTATCATTATTATTTATTATTATTATTATTATTATTATTATTATTATTATTATTATTATTATTATTTTATTATTATTATTGGTATTCCTCCTCCGCCTCCTCTTTTTCTTATTACTCTTGTTATTATTATCATCATTATTATTATTGTTGTTGTTGTTGCTGTTATTATTATTATTATTATTATTATTATTATTATTATTATTATTACTATTATCATCATCGCTGATGTGATTAGGTGGTAGCGTGCAGGTGTGGTTAGGAAAAGTTAGGTTACGCGTGCAGGTGCGGCTAGGTAGGTTAGCTTAGGTGGTGGCCAGCAGGTGCTGTTAGGTAATGTGGTGGTGGCTGCAGGTGTCAGGAGGATGGGTGCCTTGTGGTGACGACCTTTGGGGCAGAGGAATATTTTCAGTGGCTCCTGCTGGCTGGCGAGCGGGCTGGCCTGGTGGTATTTGTCTATTATTCATGAACGAACCATGTACTGGATGCCTAAAGTTGATGCCAGGAATGCTTCTTCACCAATTACCATCTCCATTTATTAACTTGCGTCTTCTTCATCTCTTTCACTGTGGATGGAACTGAAGACTTTGCTCGCGTAGGATAAACAAAACCACAAGAAGTCTCCGTTCAGAGGCGCATCTCTTAGACATGATGTACTAACTGTTGACCTGATGACGTTTCAACACGCTCTTGGCAACTTCTGGCCGTGACTTCCATGACATTTTGAATTGAGGTAAATTATTCATGTAACCTTGATTGATTTTGAGGAAGTGTTGGGGAGAGAAGGAGGAGGAAGAGGGGGAGACGGATTATGTAGTATATGAGTGGGGGATATGAAAAAAAAAGTAAATAAAAAAAAATAAGGATGTTTTTGGGAAGGAGATAGATTAGTAGATGATTAGAGAAAAGAAAAAAAAAGGGTGTCTAGGGGAAGGAGGAAGAGGAAAATAGAAAGCATAAGGAGGAGCGGAAAAAAAAGAGAATGAGGAAAAGGGAAGAAGCAAAAACTGGCATGGAAAAAAATAATTATCTGAAAAAAAGTGCAGAGAGAAGATGAAGGAGCGAAAAAAAAAGGGATGAGGAAAAGGAGAGAAAAATAAAAAGTGGGCGGGCTTGGGGAACGGAAAAAAAAAAAAAAGAGGTGCTCAGGGAATGGTGAAGTGAAAATTACGAAGAGGTTGGAAATGATAGGAAGAGGAGTGGAGATTATTTGGGGAAATGAAGGATGGATTAGATTCGGCGAAATTCTCTCTCTCTCTCTCTCTCTCTCTCTCTCTCTCTCTCTCTCTCTCTCTCTCTCTCTCTCTCTCTTGAAATTAGTATGAAACATTGTTTTATGATAATAATTATGCTAGTGATTCTATTATTAGTTTTATTAGTATTAGTATTCTATTATTAGTATTGATGATGATGATTGCTGGCTTATTATTATTATTATTATTATTATTATTATTATTATTATTATTATTGTTGTTGTTGTTGTTTTTGTTGTTTTCATTGTTATTATTATTATTATTATTATTATTATTATTATTATTATTATTATTATTATTATTATTATTATTATTATTTTTATTATTATTATTATCATTTATTTGTTTATTTATTTAATCTTTACTTATTTATTTATTTACGTACTTATATATTATTACTATATTTTTTTTTCTTTATAGATTTGAGTTGTGACAAACGAAACATTTCCATCCAGTTAAACTCAGACGAACCAGCGGGTGCTTCCCAAACTACAACATTACGCAACACACGCAGTACATCTCCTGTAGGCATGCACGGGTAATGGCATGTCAGAAACGTTCCACAGAATGCGTCCAATAAGACAGAGGAGCGTCTGTAAGCGTTTCCAGGGTGACGCAGGGGAGAGGTGGCGGCCCCCCAGACAGCTGCAATTACACAAGAACACAGTAGCATAAGGAAATAACGAGACTGCAGAAGGTCAGTTAATCTACACAAGGCAGGTTTTGTGCAAAGAAGTTTTATCATCCTCTGTTACTATCTACGAGTCTATTGCTTCCTTACATTTATCCAATCCAATCTTCTCTTGAAATTTTACTGCAAAAACATGATACCAGTCCTCCCTTCCTTCCTTTCTTCCTTCCTCCTTCACCCTTAAACTCACTCCTAGCAACCCTTCCTTCCTTCCTTCTCTCCTTCCTCCCTCCCCCTTAAGATCATTCCTTTTCTCTATTCCATTCATCCTTTCCTCCTGTATAATGTGTGCAGTGTACATTTATACGTTCTTGTTAAGTTTGTTTCACTTATCTATAATCTTTGTAAGCATTTTTGTCTATATTCTATTTCAATCTGAGTTTGTCTCATTCAAAACCATTCATATTTCTAATTAGTTCCCTGACTAAAAGCACCTAATTTTCGTACTTTTGTAAAACTGATTTTGAACACCATTTGAACACCTGTATCATTGTCATCACGCACTCGACGCCTTTCAAGGATTTCTACGTGGTTTTGTGTCTTTGTTGGGGGCATACTGGTAACACTACAGCACTGCGTTTGTTGCCTTTAATGCCTTTGTGAAGCTGGTGTAGGAAAAGGTCAAGGGAGTGTTGGGGGATGATGATGCCTCTTGATGCGGAGCCATATGCGTAGTCTTTGTATCGACAGCACCTTAACGACGCCTCTGGTTTTGCTTAGTGTTTTAATGTATCGCTTGTTTTCTTTTGTTTTCTATTTTCATCAACATTTTATATAGTGCTTCTTTATGTTGCTCAAATTGTTGTTCCTGGGTTGTTGAGGTGAAAGCATTGGCAGCGTGTGAGTTCGAGGCTTGAGTTTTCGAAGCTTCATGAGTTTTCGAAGTTTCATGAGTGTTCGAGACTTCATGAGACGTCATCAAATTTGCTCTTCCTTCTCTTGCTTACGAACTCTTCTGATCTGTCAATTTCGGCATGATGCATTCCAAGAGTTCACCAGCGAGAGAGAGAGAGAGAGAGAGAGAGAGAGAGAGAGAGAGAGAGAGAGAGAGAGAGAGAGAGAGAGAGAGAGAATCATTCAAATTAACGTAAACAAACTAATCTTCCACCAAAATCACCTACACTCAGACTCAATTTCAATTTCCATCAACAAAATCCAGAGGACAAAACACGAAATGGCAACTTGCTCTCTCCTCCTCTCCCTCCACTACTTCTCCCTCTCCCTCCGTGCCTCTCCCCACGCCGTCCCCCCCACGAGAGGAAGATGTCAGGAGGGAGAGCGAGGCAGTGAGAGCTGGGAGCCTGGGAGAGATTGTGTCCGCCATTCCCTCTCTCTCTCGTCCCCTCCTACCGAGCCTCCTTCGTATCCTTCAGCCTCCATCTTGTTTCTGCGGGATTCCTGAAGGATTCCTCTCTCCTGCGGCGTCCTCAAGGCCACGGACACAGTAAAGGTATCCTGTGATTTGTTTAACCTGTGTTTCCTTAGTGGAAGGTGATGGAGGGTTAAAGGTCCGCTGAGTTTTCGTTTTTTCTTTGTGTTCGTTTTTGTTCCTCGTGTTTCCAGGTGATTGTAGGAAGAACACACTGTCATGATGAGGGGAAATGACCAAGAGGGACACACACACTCACAGACACTTCTACGTAGGTTAATTCCACTGTCATAAATTTCATCAAGATTTTCCTATAAGATTTCATCCCAAAATATTAATTGTCCTTAAATTAAAAATTCCCATAACCAAACCTAACCTAACTTCAACCTAATTTGTTTAAAAAGGGAAGAATTGTTATTGTTATTATTTTTTTGGGGGATAGGGAGGTTATGTTAAGAGGTGTAAATTTATCTGAGAAGAGTTTGTTTTTCGGACACACACACACACACACACACACACACACACACACACACACACATGCACACAAGACTAAAAAAACTACGTCACATCTCCGTTATCAAGTAGTCTTCATGGCAATGTATAGTCGGACAGACTTCTTATCATCTCGTCACACTCAACCTCCGAGACTTATACCTATTTCAATATTATGCTGTGTAGTCCGAATAATTTCCCTTAGAACCTGTTTAAAGTCCCTAGAACCATGAGAACACCCTGGGGAACGCTAATAAATGACAATAAGTACTGTTAAACTATCGGAATCATGAAAACATCTTTGAAAACCACACTACCTTCCTAGAACCTAGTAAACTATCCCAAGAATCAAAAAAAGCACCCGAAAACTCCAGTAAATACCACTAGAGCCTGTTAAACAATGGGAATCATGAAAATATCCTTGAAAACCCCAACAGTGTCTACTAAACCCTTGTAAACTATCCAGAATAAAAAAAAAACACCCTTGAAAACCCCAAAAGACCCCAGTGGAACCTAATCAATCATCAAAATCTAAAAAAAAAAAAAAACCTTGAAAACTGTAGCGAAGATAAGACACAAAACTCCAATATATTTAAGAACGGGAGCTCGAATGACAGTCCGTTCTTGAGTGACTGGAGGAAGGCGGGAAGGCGGCAGGTACAGAATCACGCCACCGTTGTCTTTGTCTCGTGATCAATGGGGTCCAGTGATCGCCGGTGTTCGTGTCTCAGGGTTCGAGTGGGCGGGGTGGCACGCGCTGCACGGTCACGTCTTGGCATCGGAGGGCAGTGTGGGGGTATATAGGATTTGTGGGAGTCTTGACGCAGTGGGTACGAAGAAGAGACAGGGGATAATGGTAGAATTCATGTAAGTTTATTTATTTTTTTTATTTTTTTATGTATATATTTTTTTAGGAGGGGTGTTATTGATAAGAGGGGTTTTGTTTTATTCGTTTTTGTTTCGTTTTATTTATTTGTTCTTTTGCTTCTTTCTTTTTTTCCTTCTTTTCTTTCTTCTTCTTCTTCTTCTTCTTCTTCTTCGTCATCATCATCATCATCATCATCATCATCATCATCATCATCACCTTCTTCTTCTGCTTCTTCTTTATCATCATCATCATCATCATCATCATCATCTTCTTGTTCTTGTTCTTGTTCTTCTTCCTCTTCTATTTTATTTATTTTTTTTTAATTTAGTGTGCAGGAAGGAACAGATTTTTATAACCAATGCGGATGAATGAATATTTCTTGTAGTTATAAAGTTGACGAAGACTTTCTATATATACGTATAATTCAACGTGGATGGATGAGTAACTTCTTAATAGTTTGACATGGAAGGAAGAATGCGAAGGAATAATGACGGATCTTATATAACTTTTATTTTCATAGTTTGACATGGAAGGAAGAATGCGAAGGAATAATGACAAAACTTATATAACTTTTATTTTCATAGTTAAGTGTACACAAAATTCTCATAGCTGGTAGAGAGAGAGAGAGAGAGAGAGAGAGAGAGAGAGAGAGAGAGAGAGAGAGAGAGAGAGAGAGAGAGAGAGAGAGAGAGAACGGACTGTATATTTTCTGTATATTTTCTTTTTTCTTTCCTCCAGTTTCGTATGGAGGAAGGAGTGGGAGGGAATAACGACAAACTTTATGTAACTCTTTTTTTTTTTCTCTCCCTTTACAATTTAATGTGTCGTGTCGTGTCTTCGCGCTGAATCACCTCCCCTGTCACCGTAATTTCACGCTTTTCAGGACCACATATCCATGTTTCGGCGTCTTATCTCCACTGCTGCTGATTTACCTTTAGTGAGGAGCGGTAAAAAAATAAATAAATAAATAAAAAAAAATCGTAGTATTTTAACAAGAACTGTGCGTCATTAATGGAAAAACAACAACAACAACAACAACAACAACAACAACAGCAGCCATTAGAACCTAAATAAAAACCTTTGTGGTCTTTAGGAATTAGCCCTGATGAGGTTCGTGGGTGTCAGGAGAGAGGCTAGGAATCTACAGGAAAGACGGAGAGGAAGAATCATTTACAGTAAAGGATGCAAGAGGAGATATCTACAGGCTACAGTATAACAGGGTCACGCTTCATTATCCTCTTACCTTACAAAATACAATAAAGAAAAGAGAGGATGAAGTATCTACAGGCTACAGTATAACAGGGTCACGCTTCATTATTCTCTTACCTTACAAAATACAATAAAGAAAAGAGAGGATGAAGTATCTACAGGCTACAGTATAACAGGGTCACGCTTCATTATCCTCCAACCTTACAAAATACTAGTCTCTCATGGAATTGTTCAAACGAAGGAATTATAAATGTCCAATTAAATCTAACCTTTCCTGTGGTGACGTAACAATTCATTACTGAGTCATCTAATGGCAGTGTATTTTTTGGTGTAGGGAATACGGGTGTCTCTAGCCAAAGCTGCAATTAACTTGTTACTTAACGAGGAAAATGTCAGGATTTTTCTTTTTCTGTGTCAAGGGAATTGGTCAAGGACACGAGAAGTAGGAAAACACACACACACACACACACATATACACACCTTGCTGCTCCTGAATAGATATAAGAAGTGTAGAAAAAAAATAAGTTGGTTCATTTACCGCTGATCATCACTCACTCACTCACTCTCTCACTCACTCACAGTCATACTCAGTCAATAAGTTTTTCTCTTATGGTGTCAGGAGCGCAAATAAGTTACTGGATATTGAGAACGATATTGCGGTTAGAAAATAGAGAAAATAATTAAACAATATAAAAAAATAAAAAATGGTTTTCATTTTTTTTTTTTTTGTGGTATTTTTTGGGGGGGAGGGGAGAAGGGTGGGGATGAGTCTGCCATTTGGTTTTGTAAGTGACATTTAGCTCTCTCTCTCTCTCTCTCTCTCTCTCTCTCTCTCTCTCTCTCTCTCTCTCTCTCTCTCTCTCTCTCTCTCTCTCTCTCTCTCTCTCTCTCTCTCTCACGAACAAAATCATATATTGACATCTAGAATATAATGTAATTGATGCTGTGGGGGTGAATTCGTTACTGCTAGATGTAGTAGAAGTAGAGGATGGGCACGAGAGAGAGAGAGAGAGAGAGAGAGAGAGAGAGAGAGAGAGAGAGAGAGAGAGAGAGAGAGAGTATTTAGCATCTTTATAATAGTACTGCCGCTCCACGATGTTCACTTGTTACTGTCACCGCCGTTATGATTCCCCAGTGCGCGCCTCTGCGACTGCACACGCTCTTATATAAGTTAAAACTGTGTTATCCATTACTGTTTAAGCTTCCTGTGTACATGTTTATATTCTTCCTCTTAATCGTACTCCGTATTCTTGTTATTTATTTATTTTTGTGTATTTTCGTCTTATTATTTTTATTTCGTTATTCCTCGCTGTTTTATTTATTTATTTAATATTTTTTATCTTATACACACCTTCTACTACGTGCTCACCTGTATCTCCATGAATTCTTATTATTTTAGTTCTTATCGTGTATTATGTCTTCTATTCTTACTACACGCCCGTCTCTTTTTTTTTTTTCAGGTTATATCTACAATCTTAACTGCATATGTAGCTCCACTTGTGTTTTTATCAGTGCTTTCTTTTATTACTTCATATTTTACCGTGTATAATTTGTTCTATTTCTAGTGCATTCCAGTCTATTCTTAGAGTTATCTGTGTAAATTTATACTGCATAAATAACTTCTATTATGTTCCTAACTAATAATCTCGCCATTTGTTTCTATTCTTACTTCGGTTATTGCCATGTTATATTTACACTGCATGTTTGTCTCTTTTCTTATATTTTTCCAGCAATTTTTACTACATATATTTTTTCGTACATGTCCAATTATTTCTGTTGCGTCTTGTCGTATGTACCTTTCTTTCTCCATTCTCCCTCTGTTTATTCCCGCTGAGCACTGTTATTAGTCCGTTTCCATCTACATATCTCCTGGTGATAAGTGGACGGTCTTACCTCTTACTCGTCTTCTGTCTCACCTCTTGTATTTATAGCAAACATTCTATGCTTTCTCACTCGCTACTCTTCCTTCTTCTCCACAACACAGGTCTTTCTAATCTTCCTTAACACAACTCAAACTCTCACTCTCGCTTTTCCTTTTTCTATCTCGCCTTGTATTTTTATCCCCAGTATTTCTATTATTATTCTTCTACTCTGTTTTTATCTCTATTGCCTATTCTTACAGTTTCGGTGCCCTTACTTATTCGTGTTTACTTTAGACGTCTATGTGATACTCTTATTTCCCGCCACATTCTCTCTGCTCTGCCTTCCTCCTGCCATCGTCAATAGCGAAAGTGGAGTTAATATTGCACTGGTTACTTCAAGGCTGCCAGGCGCTGTTGACTTAATGGAACTAATTACTTGTATCCTACACACGCAACTGAAATAAATTTGGCTTCGTGTTGATTGGTCATTAGATGAAGCTATGGCGGCAGTGTTTATGTTTACGAGTATGTAAGGCTGAAGGGGGTGTGTACTTCAGCTACGTTAGGTTAGGTTAGGTTATGCTTGGCTAGGTAAGGTTAAGTTATTTTAGGTTAGGTTAGGTTAGGTTAAGCTAGGTTATGTTATGTTAGGTGAAGTTAGTTTGGTGAAGTTAAGTTTGGTTAGGTTAGGTTATGTTAGGATATGTTTTTAAATGTTAGGGCTTGTTTTCAAATTGTAAACCATGATGTCGTCTTGATATATGATGATTGATTACGTGTTAGTAAAGATATACATGTAAATATAAATAAGAAAGAGAATGCCAAGAAGAGTCGAGACAAAAACATACGCAAGAAGAAGAGAGGAAGAAAACACGAAAAATGGTCAAGAATGAGAATAGAAGTACGTAAGAAAAGAATAAGAAAATACGAAGAAAAACCAGAATACGAGCAAGAACATCCAAGAAGCAGAATGAAAGAAAAAAGAAAACACGAACAAAAAATCAGGAAGCTGCACTGTACTGTACCGTAGCAACGCACATACATCAGTGACCTTGGTGGGTGAATAAAAGAACGGGGACACATAAAACGACTGCAGAAACTCAATTACACACACACACACACACACACACACATACACACACACACATAGAAAATCAGTAACATGTGCAGGATAAGAGATCGCTAGACATCACGAAGCAAGTTTGAACAAAGCGAAGGATGGCGGAGCAGTGGAGGTGGCAGGTAGCGGAGGCGGCAGCGAGGTCCCGTAGCTGGCAGTGTGGCGGGCGGGCGGCTGCTGGGTGGGTTAGTCAGTACCTCGCGTTGCGGCCGCCATGCTAAGCTCCCGGAAGAGAGGTGAGGAGGCCCGCTGCTCAACGCCTGCCCTACGCGAACGGAGTAAAAGACTATACCGGGCAGATGACAAGCTACAGTGTGTCCCGACTGTGTTTGCCTGTAGATATTTACTTGTCGCGGGCTGTATCGGGCAGGGCAGTGCTTCATAATCACACAGTTTGTGGTAAGTTTGTGAAGCGCCTCGTTCTCCTTCCTAGTGAGTCATCCACTATACAAAGGAACACAATGGAAGAACGAGCAGCAGACCTGTTGTCCCGTATGAGGCTATGGTAAAAGCCCATATTCCTAAATTATTTAGAGTCTTTTCTCGAGTACTTTCAACAGGATCCAGTGTGTTTTTTTTTTCATTATGGAATCTGAGTGCATGATTTTAGTGATTGCGTAACATGTGTTCTGCAATAGCGATAGGAAAAACATCCATGAGAATTTAGCTCATAATTTCTAGGGCCTTTGAAAATAGTCTTAAAAGAAAGATACGAAGTTGGAAGTGTGTGTGTGTGTGTGTGTGTGTGTGTGTGTGTGTGTGTGTGTGTGTGTTGATGATGACTTTGCCTGTAGGAGACTGTACTGAACGCTAGAAAAGATAAGAAGACGAGAATGAAGGGCGGCAGGGCAAATCTTGGAAATGGAGTGTTTGCCATGGAAATCTCACAGCAGAAAATTGTCTTAGAATAGTTTTGAAGAAGAGGGAAAATGATAAATAAATATGTAAAAATAAATAAGACAGATGAAGGAATAAATGAAAAATACATAGAATAGACAGATAAATAAATAAATGAATGAATTTTTAATAGCACAAAAAAAAAGAGAACAAAAGCTTGAAATTTACTTACTCATCTTTCCATTAATTCATACATACATACATACATACATACATACATACATACATATTGACCTAAACACATACATAAATTTGTTAACTAAACACATACCGAACACAAAACTATTTTCTATTGGACCTTTTTCGAAGAGACAATTACGCAAACTCTTTTTCTTCCTTTTTATAAGCTTTAATATCCCTTACCCAACCTTCGTTCCACACACACACACACACACACACACACACACACACACACCAAAAAAGTAACCCAAACCAAGCATTATAACACAAGAAAACTGTGAACACCCCACACAAAAATATTAACCTCAATAAAAACTTAAATCCAGGAATACAAGAAGCTAAAAATTCAGTGTAAAACAAACAAACAAAAAAAAAAAAACTATAAAATAAACAAGTCTTTTAATGCTTCTTAATTCTATAAGCTCTTACCGGATTTATAAGTCCTTTTCTATCAGATTTACCTATTTTAGTCGATAATAATGCTTGTAAACCTAGACAGCATGTTTTCACCTATGCTTATACAACAATAAGAACAAGTAACACACATACGCACACATACATTCGTGTCGTATTGTGTATCGACGTCATACACGCGTAATGCAAATGGTTGGAGTGTCTCGCTGCACCGTGTATACTGAACTGTTACAGAGGGACAAAGGACGACAATTAGAAGGATAGTGGCCATGAATCTTGTAACAGTACCGCAGCCTCGTGTGTGTGAGTGCCTGGCTGTAATTGTGTGCGTGTGTGTGTGTGTGTGTGTGTGTGTGTAGTGAGGTGCATGAATGGTGGCGAGGTTTAGAGGAGAGTTTCTTCAGGTGAGACAAGAGGTGAATGTGGAATGTTCGGAGGCGTTGAGTCAGTGTTGGCCTTGTTGGGATAAAGAGGCTAAGATTGAAAGGTTTTTGGTCTGGTAGGAATGTGTTTGAGTGAGGCATTTCTTTGTGTTTGTGTTTTTATTTTTTTTCCTTCTCCTCCTCCTCCTCCTCTCATCCTCCTCCTCCTCTTCCTGCTCCTCGTCCTCGTCCTCGTCCTTGTCCTCGTCCTCCTCCTACTACTACAGATGCTGCTCCTGGTGCTATTAAGTGATGATGCTGATAAAAAAAAAAAGATGAAATAGATCGTTATAATATATGTACCGGTGTTGTCACTGCTGGTTACCATCCAACGGTAATAAAGCTATTGCTAATTATGACCTTTTACGTCACGCATTTCTGAGAAAAACCAAATGTGATTATGATTATGGGACAGTTTGTCACACACACACACACACACACACACACACACACACACACACACTTTGATATACTCCGTCTCGCTTCTCTCTCTCTCTCTCTCTCTCTCTCTCTCTCTCTCTCTCTCTCTCTCTCTCTCTCTCTCTCTCTCTCTCTCTCAGTAGCAAAAAATCTGCTCTCCAAACCGTAGAGAAGTGGCAGCTATTTGTCTGTGTCGACGATAATGTGAGGTTAGGGTAAGTGTTTTCTGCCCGCGCGCGCGCACGTGCGTGTGTGTGTGTGTATGTGTGTCAACAAATCGCTCGTGTTTGATCACTTATGTAACTTTCATATAATTATTATAGTTGTTGTTGTTGTTGCTATTGTTATTATTATTATTATTATTATTATTATTATTATTGTTATTATTATTATTATTGTTATTGTTGTTGTTATTATTATTTATTATTATTATTATTATTATTATTATTATTATTATTATTATTATTTTATTTCTTCTTCCTTTTCTTCTTACTACTACTACTATTACTACTACTACTACTACTATTATTATTATTATTATTATTATTATTATTATTAGTAGTAGTAGTAGTAGTAGTAGTAGTAGTAGTAGTAATAGCAACGATGGAATCCCCAGCATTCGATTCTTGCTTAACCGTCAAAGAGAGAGCAAACAGTATCATAAATAGGCAAGTCGCAACAAGAGGGAATGATTTATTGGCATCAAAAAAGAACATTAATTTAGAGCTTCATACTAAATTAAACGCTTATTATTTATGTACCCCTAAGTGTATTTTGCTATTCAATATTACGCTTTCTATGTACGAGTGTTTTCCTTACTATCCACGTGTCTTTCTTTTCTTTATTGTGACTTTCTATGTACTTTATTGTCGATTTTTTCTGCTCTTTTTATACTATTTTCTTGTCTTCTTTTTTGTTGTGTCAGTATCTCTACTAATCTACTTTGTTGTTCTTTCTTTGTTCTTCCTCACTTGCTCTTTCCTTTTTGTTCAGTTCCTTTACTAATCTGCTTTGTTTTTTTTTCTCCTTTTTTCTTCTTCATCTGTTCTCCCTTCTTTGGTCTACTTTCTTTGTTCTAAATGTCTTTATTCTAATATACATTGTTCTTTCTCCTCTGTTCTTCCTTATTTGTTCTTCCTTCTTTATTCTTCCCTCTTCGGTGTGACTTCTTTGTTCTAAACGTCTCTCTTCCATTATACTTTGTTTTCCTCCTTTATTCTCCCATTTTTTATATTTCTTTTTGTTTTTCTTCCTCTACTCCAACTCTGTACTAATTCCCTCTTGCTTCTATCCCCACAGACACCTGGAGACGAAGGCGGCAGAGAGAGAGAGGCACCGACTGTCAGGTTCCTCCCAGCTCAACACAACACTACCTCGGCCCCCTACCCCTTCTCCTTCCCGCCCCCCTGCACGTGTAAAGGCTGCTGGTGATGGCGCGGGCGTGGGTGTGGGCCTGGCGCTGCGTGTGGGGTGTCTCTCTGCTGGTTTCTACATTTGCTCAAGAACTTGATAATGAGAATTCAGTTTTGGGTAAGTTTTTTTTTTTTTTTTCTGTGGTTCGTTGTCTTTAGTGTTTTGAGTGATTATTTGCATTATTTTCTAAGTTTATTACTCAAGAAGTCAAAGAGACAGTCAGTCAGTCATTATTCAGTCAGCCTTTTGGACTGCCTGTCATTCAGTCTGTTGTCCAGTTAGTTGTTCAGGTATTCAGTCAGTCATCCATCTTATTATTCAGTCAGTCAGTCAGTCAAATAGTCCACATCGAGCCAGCTGTCCATTCAGTCTGTCAGCCAACCAATCAGTCATTCATTCAGTGAGTTACTTTATTAATTAGCCAGTTAGTTAATTGGACAGTCAGTTGATCACCCAATCTATCAGCGTATCACTCAACTAAGAAGTCAGTTAGTTAATCAGTCAGTCAACCATTGAACCATCCATCCATCCATCCATTTACCCATCCAGGCAACCAGATAATCAGTCAGTCAGTTAATAATTTTGTCAGTCAGTCAGTCTTTCAGTTAATCATTCATTTAATCAATCAGTCACTTTACTTAAGATCACAATGAAAGCATTCCCTCACAAGTAAATTTTCATAGCCACTCAGTCACCCCACAACACACTCATGAGGAAGCAAAGCAGTGGTGTGAGTGCGTGTCTGTGTGATGTTGTCTCAGGTAATGAAGTGACGTGACTTTGCCTAGTACCGCCACTTATGAATTATGTACCTCTTTGCCGTGCCTCACTCTACCTGTCACCACCTGCTAGTATTTCCTTGTACTCACTCGTCACAAATGAGAAAGAAAAGAAGCTTGCGTGCTCTCTTGAAATAAACAGGTGTCTATGTCTTACCTGCCTGACATACATACACACACACACACACACACACACACACTGGAGGAAGAACAAGAAAGAAAAGATCTGATTGTTTTAATTACCTATATGTAATTATTGTAACTCCAGTGATTAGTTGTAGGAATTGTTTGTTGATTTTGGTGTTCATTATGATTGTTATTGGCTTTTGTTATTATTCACTTTGTTATTTGTTATTTTTGTTCTATTTTATTTTTTTTCACTTTTATTTATTTCATATTATTAATTTATGATTAATTTATTTACGTATTTTTTACTTAATTTTCTTCTTCTTCGTATCATTATCATCATCATCATTACCATCATTATCATCATTGCCATCATTCAGTAATATATAAACACTTTGTCCCGCTAGTAATCTTTAAAAGCGGTGTCATATGTCACCCTTGTTGCGATACAAATAAAAGTAACCAATCAAATAAAGAGCCACTCACTTCACCAAACTCTGCGGTATTGACTTGCGGTATTTAACTCTGCGGCGCTAAACGGAACATTTCAAAGTTCAGCAACACTTACCGGTTACACTTGAAATCACAGAATGTCGATAACTATTGAGATTTGTTGTCATGTCTTTCTTTCTTTCTTTCTTTCTTTCTTTCTTTCTTTCTATCCATCAATTTATCTAGTATCTACCATTCTACCTGTTTGTCTATCTATTCATCTACATATCTACCTACTTATGTATGTATTTCTCGATTTATCAATCAGTTAATTAATCCATCAGTCAATCATTCAATCAGTTGGTCTATCTAATCTGTCAATCAATCACTCAATCAATCAATCAATCAATCTATCTATCTATCTATCTATCTATCTATCTATCTATCTATCTATCTATCTATCTATCTATCTATCTACCTACCTACCTACCTACCTACTATTCATTCATCTTCACAATGCCAGCACTGTCAACACGAGTAGCAGCACTGCCGTAGCTAGAGACGCGTTGAAATCACCAAGGGAGAAGCATGTATTTTTTCTCCCAGTCGGCAGTGCAGACACAAAAATGCTTCAAAGTGTTGTTCATAGATGGCGGTCGGTGTTCAGTTATGAGATTTGCCGCCAGATAGCACCGCTGTCGCCTGACTAGCTTGAAAGCTTACCAATAGAGGACGGTGTTCTAGTAGCACTGTGACAAGTAGATCATTCATTTAATTATTTTTTAACTGATAAACTCTGGAACTCCCTGCCTGCTTCTGTATTTCCTCCTACCTTTGTGACTTGAACTCCCTCAAGTGGGAGTTTTCAAGACACATCTAATAATTCTGTTAATGTCCATCTTACATAAAAAAAAAAAATGCCAAAGATTTCTCTGGCGTTTTCATCGATATTATGTTTTCTAACTTTCTACAGCGTATTGGGACATTGTTTTCTAACTTTCTACACCGGATCAGAACAGTGATATGAACCCCCAGCTCTGATAGAGACAATTGAAGCGTGTCTCTTTTCACGCTGTAGCTCCTCTTCACCTGACAGAGAATAGGTGTACGAGACAGAACCTGATGAGTGTAACTTGTAACCCGGAAACGCTACCATGAACCCCATTAGGAACCCCACTAGGGACCACACCAAGAACCCCTCTCGGAAACCCACTAGAAAACCCACCAAGAAACCCACCAAGAAACCCACCAGGAACCCCACCAGATGCACCAGCAGAGGCCCCATGTACGTAAGCCATGTCGTAAGCCAGCATAGCGAGACACATGGCTTATCGCTGCGTAACCATCAGGAGAGACCTTTGTCCTTTGGAGTCACTTAGCTGGTGAAAATATATATGAGGTCATTACACCACGGCAGGAGTACTCGTGGTGGCGGGCAGGCAAACAGTAGCAGCAAGAAGGGCACGGCACGGGCCACTCAAAGGCTGGAGGGGCGGAGGGATACGTGCTTATATAAATGGGGCTCTGAACGTGATGTATGGCTTGCCCTTCATTCCTGCCATTCCTCCCTGTACCTGTCATAGTAACACGCCATGATAGTGAAGAATAGAGGAAAGACTTGACTCTCTGTGCTCCCTTACCTGAGAAACACGTGACCTGCAGGTGCTGGTGTCAAAGAGTTGGTGTTTGATTTTCTGACCCTTGGAATTCCTATGGGAGGTGCATGAGAGAGAGAGAAAGAGAGAGAGAGAGAGAGAGAGAGAGAGAGAGAGAGAGAGAGGAGAGAGAGAGAGAGAGAGAGAGAGAGAGAGAGAGAGAGAGAGAGAGAGAGAGAGAGAGAGTGGAATGTGTGTAATTATAGGGAACATAGTACTGCTTGTAAATGTTCCTTCGTTCGCTGTCAGTGAGAAAACTAGGACATAAGTATACTCTCTCTCTTTCTCTCTCTCTCTCTCTCTCTCTCTCTCTCTGGAAGGTTGCGGGTTTCATCCTGGCTCACTGCAAATTCTCAGTGGCAGAGGTAGCGAGCTCTCGTAATGTTGCACGGCGCCACGTGATCTGGTCTGGCACAATAACTCAATCAATTTACAAGTCTACTCTCTCTCTCTCTCTCTCTCTCTCTCTCTCTCTCTCTCTCTCTCTCTCTCTCTCTCTCTCTCTCTCTCTCTCGCTTCGCAATATAGACGACAGCTTTCACTCATAAGGATTCACACGAAGTACAGCACAGCGTATCAACCCGCGTGATGTATTATAATATCGCTATAAGCACTAGTGTCCTCCCTCCCCCTCTTCTCTCCCTGACCACCGATAAACATGAAGAG
>NC_087168.1:16799649-16809649 GCF_035594125.1 Scylla paramamosain
TCCTCCCTTCTTCTCCCTATTTTTCTCCTTCATTACACTCTTCTCCTGTTCTCATTCCTATACATTTTCTCTTTTATCACACTCTCCTTCTCCTCCGCCTTTTCCTTCACACTCTCCCTTCTCCCTCCCTCCTTTCATGTGACTTCCTACCGCCTCGTGTGTGTGTGTGTGTGTGTGTCACGGAGCCTCGCATGTCTCGTCTTGATGGTGGTGTGTCCAAAGTCGTGTCTTGCTAAGGCTACTAAGGGCGGCACATTGATTTTTTCCCGTACATAATTCACTGGTTGACACATTACGAAAGCAGTGTCTTAGAGAGAGAGAGAGAGAGAGAGAGAGAGAGAGAGAGAGAGAGAGAGAGGTGATCGGTACTGTATTCTCAAACGTTTCGGCCCTCTATCTTCACTACTCTCTATGCTAGACGAGGCAAGACAGTTCCTCCCGATTCCTTGCAAAAAAAAAAAAAAAAAAAACAGGACTTCTTCATTCATACTCTTCACCCGTCTTTCTTCACACCCTTCTTCCCTCCTCCCAATAAATCAGGAATAATTTATCTTAGGCACAACAGACGCGCGAAGCAGGGCAAAGATTTCTGTGAGACACGAAAAAAAGAAAACGGGGATTCACCAATAATCCCTTTCCGAATAATTTATCCTCGCTACAGTTCCTCGGATCACGCAAGAGCATTTTGCCGATAAATATTTGGTAATGGGGAGTGAGAGCGTATACCGGGTTTACATTATTTTTTTCTATTATTCATCAGTAAAAATATTCTGATCGTTATTCAGTTTTGTGGCAAGGAAGGAGCGTTTCTGAATGTTGTTGTTTGGTGTTGTGGTGGCGCAGACGTGGTGCCGAGGAAACTGTTGCCTTATTTGGGTGCGTGTATGGGGTTTGAAAGTCTCTCTCTCTCTCTCTCTCTCTCTCTCTCTCTCTCTCTCTCTCTCTCTCTCTCTCTGATTTCTAGTTATTTATAATTTTAAAGATAGTAAATTATATAGCTTTCTTTATTTGTGAAAATGTTAAATAGTATCTTTTTTATTTATGAAAGGATTAGTTATTGTGGCTTTTTATTCTTGCTTATGAAAACGTTGAATAAGAGTTACATTCTCTCTCTCTCTCTCTCTCTCTCTCTCTCTCTCTCTCTCTCTCTCTCTCTCTCTCTCTCTCTCTCTCTCTCTCTCTCTCTCTCTCTCTAACCCCTTGCGCCTCGTCGTCCCCAGGCGGAGGAGCATGTTCTCCGCCTTCCGGCCCCGCCCCGGCGAGCCCAAAGAGAAGCAGTTCCTGGTCATCTGCTACAAGGACGCCCTGGCGGAGATACAGGACATGGTAGGAATCAACGCTCCCTTAACACTGTGACTCTTTTTCTCCCTCTTCTGTTACAACCTCTCTAATCTTGGACATGGCAGGAGACAACACGCTCTTCACACTGACTATAACTTCTTCCTTTCTTGTTACACTGATTCCAGTCTCGGATATAGCAGGAGGCAACACGCTCTTAACACTACCTATGACTTCTTCTCCCTCTTCAGTTACAATCACTCCAGCCTTGGACATGTTAGGAGGCATTACGCGCTTAACTCTAAATTGACTACAACTCTTCTCCCTTTCCTATTACACCCGTTCCAATATCGGATATCTTAGGAGGCACCACTCTCTTAAAACTAACTATAACTCTTCTTCTCCCTTTCCTTTTACAACCACTCCAGTCTCGGACATTATAGAAAGTACTGAACACTAACTTCAACACTTAACACTAACGCTGACTATGGTTCTTCGTCTCTTTTTCCTGTTGCAAGTCTTACTATTTTGGATCTTCGCGTAGAATACCTTAGCTAATCTTCTCAATGAACGAAAATTTTTGTTCTGTTACTAAAAACAACCTTAAGATAAAGACGCCCACTTCATGCACTCCTTTCTAACAGTTCCCTAACACCACCTCCCTTCTCCCCGTCCCGCAGGCTCGCTCGTTCAACCTGATGGGCCCCAAGAACCAGTGGCTGTTCACGGTGCCCAACACTCACTCGCTCAAGTATGACATGTACGCTTTCCTCGCCAACATGAAGGACGGAGACAACCTGGCCTTTGTGTACAACATGTCCGAAATAAACCCCTCTACCTCCTGCCAGGTTTGTGTGTGTGTGTGTGTGTG
The DNA here is from genome assembly GCF_035594125.1 of Scylla paramamosain. Classification (NCBI taxonomy): domain Eukaryota; kingdom Metazoa; phylum Arthropoda; class Malacostraca; order Decapoda; family Portunidae; genus Scylla; species Scylla paramamosain. The sequence continues at coordinate 16,801,799 of NC_087168.1, forward strand.
TGTGTGTGTGTGTGTGGAGGGTTTTTTTGTGCTGGGGACTGGGCGAATCGAGTGCCTTTGTTTCCATCTGGTCTTGAAATTATGTATATTTCGTGGCAACGCTGCCCTCTGGTGGTTGGAATCTGAACTTATAACGTGACAACACTGCCCTCTTGCGGTTAAAATCTGAACTTGACAACCCTGCCTTCTGGTAGTTGACATCTGATCTTGTTCCATGACTAGTTTGTCCTCTGGTGGCTCAAATCTCAAGTTCTTCTATGATGACACTGCCCTCTAGTGGTTGAAGTCTGAACTTGATTCATGACAACGCTGCCCTCTGGTAGTTGAAACCTGAATTTACACCGTTACAACATTGTCGTCTTGTGGTTGAAATCTGGGCTTCCATCATGATACTGCCATCTGGTGACTGAAATTTGAACTTGAGTCATGGCAATCCTTCCTTCTGGTAGTTGAAATCCGAACTCCTCCCATGACTACACTACCGTCTCGTATTGGGAATAAGCCACAAGTAGAATAAGTTTAATTTATTAGCAAAAAATCGTAATTCTGAAAACCTAAGAAGTATTTTTATTCTATAGATTAAAGAATAAGTAAATACTACTCGTACATAACCCAATGCATGACTCCAGCGCCCATCCGCGATTATTATTATTAGCAGTTCAGATATGACAAATGGAAAACATGAATACAAACAGCCAGACCCACACACTTCTTCGCACATCGCTGCCATTACCCTGACACCATGCTATGAATAGATATGAGAGGCGAATCTGCGTATTGTGCATCCAATAGACTACTGAATTTATCCGAGCTCGTTTATTTCACCATTTGTGGCAACTTTACGTTAAATGAAGACGGAACAAGAAAAAAAGAAAAAAGAAGAAAAATAAAATAAGAGAGAAGAAAGAAGAAACACATTTATCATACTACAATGGAAGTAACTGATGAGCTCACGGGTGTTTTCATGATTCTGGTTTTAATTAACAAGGATTCTACATGATCGCTGAGAAAATACGACTTATCACCTCAGTAGCATCTGAAAATTAATCCTTATGAGAGAACAAAGGGGTTGAGAATATGAGTCATCGATACTCCCCTCTTAAAACTGCTCGCTACTCAGAGAACAGAGAATACCTTTGGCAACGTGAGGCGGGCGCGTACCACAGTCTAGCAAGGGCGTTATTAGAGTTAAGGGGTAGTATTGGGACGAAAGACACAAACCCCGCCTCCCTCTTTCCTGTGTAGGGTCCCATGGTGTAATGGTCAGCACTTTGGACTCTGAATCCAACAATCCGAGTTCGAGTCTCGGTGGGACCTAGTGTATGTGTGTATGTTTTTTTTACTTGGCTTTTTTCCTTTATATTTCTCTTTCTTTCAGTGTGTGCTGAATTCTCTCTCTCTCTCTCTCTCTCTCTCTCTCTCTCTCTCTCTCTCTCTCTCAGGTATTGATCGGCAGCCATGAAAGGTCTTACTGCTATGATATTAAAGGTCTTTTACAGCTTCATGTTAAGAGTGCCGTCAGCTGCCTGGGGACGGTCTTATGCAATGATTAAGAGCATTCTGTATTAAAGTTATGTTACCTTAGACTGGACTCCCTTGGCTTAGTTATAAGTTAGGTTAGGTTAGGTTGGGTTAGTTTAGGTTGGGTTAGTTTAGGTTAGGTTGGGTTAGGTTTGGTTAGGTTAGGTTAGGTTAGGTTGGGTTAGTTTAGGTTAGGTTAGGTTAGGTTTGGTTAGTTTAAAGTTAGGTTGGTTTGGATTAAATTGGGTTGGTTTGGGTTGGGTTAAGTTAGGTTAGGTTAGGTTAGGTTAGGTTGGGTTAGTTTAGGTTAGGTTAGGTTGGTTAGGTTGGGTTAGGTTAGGTTAGGTTAGGTTAGGTTGGGTTAGTTTAGGTTAGGTTAGGTTAGGTTGGGTTAGTTTAAAGTTAGGTTGGTTAGGTTAGGTTAGGTTAGGTTGGGTTAGTTTAGGTTAGGTTAGGTTAGGTTGGGTTAGTTTAAAGTTAGGTTGGTTTGGATTAAATTGGGTTGGTTTGGATTAGGTTAGGTTAGGTTAGGTTAGGTTGGGTTAGTTTAAAGTTAGGTTAGGTTTGGATTAAATTGGGTTGGTTTAAAGTTAGGTTGGTTAGGTTAGGTTAGGTTAGGTTGGGTTAGTTTAGGTTAGGTTAGGTTAGGTTGGGTTAGTTTAAAGTTAGGTTGGTTTGGATTAAATTGGGTTGGTTTGGGTTGGGTTAAGTTAGATTAGGTTAGGTTGTGTCGTTTTGGATTGGGTTAGGTTTTAATAAGTTAATTAGGTTAGGTTAGGTTAGGTTAGGTCAGATTAAGTTAGGTCAGGCAGTGTTAAAGTAAAGCACGTCGGTTCAGGCATAGTGAAGTCAAGTATGAGTTAGGTTGGGTCAGGTTAGGTTAGGTTAGGTCAGGTCGTATTGAAATAGTGCATATCAGTTCAGGCATAGTTAAGTCAAGTTTGGGTTAAATTATATTTAATTTAGTCTAGGTTACTGTTAATTATTAGTTTAAGAATTTTAATATGTCAAGTCGCTTTCAGACCAGACATTACATTTTTTTAACCTTCACGAAACAAGACAAGCTTTTAACCTCCAATTCAAGTCCGTAATCTCCAATACAAACCTGTCAGTCTCCAATACAAACCCGTAATCTCCAATACAAACCTGTTAACCTGCAATACAAACCTGTAACCTGCAATACAAACCTGTTAACCTCCAATACATACATTTCCACCTCACAACAAGAAACACTTTTAACTTACTCTCCACATAACAAGACAAGAATTAAGCTCCACATCAAAAAGACAAATTTTCAACCTTCACTTAACTAGGCAAAGCTTTTAAACCTCTCTACATAGCAAGACAAACTTTTAATTTCTACATCTGTTATCCATTTTTTTTTTCCACGCCAAGAAGGGGCTTAGAGGAAATCGTTATAAATTCATAAATAAAAAAAAAAAGGTACTCTCTGTGTAAATGCAAGCTTGCGGTACTGAACAAGTAGGTATTAATGAAGGTTTGGTGGAAGGAGTCGCTTGTAATGTCATGGAAAGGTCTCTCTCTCTCTCTCTCTCTCTCTCTCTCTCTCTCTCTCTCTCTCTCTCTCTCTCTCTCTCTCTCTCTCTCTCTCGCTTAGTGAGAATTATTGAATTTGATTTATGAGAGAGAGAGAGAGAGAGAGAGAGAGAGAGAGAGAGAGAGAGAGAGAGAGAGAGAGAGAGAGAGAGAGAGAGAGAGAGAGAGAGAGAGAGGCGTGCATAACATGTCTCCTGTACTGTACTGCATGAAATAGGACAGGAACTAATAACATCTGAAGACAACACATCCATACCGCCACACTGGATGAAGACACATGACCTACTGGAGCGCATGGGAGTGATTTAAAGGGCACAGATGAGAGAGAGAGAGAGAGAGAGAGAGAGAGGGGCACCTTGGCTTAGTACATACAGGAGGCCTCTCGGTATAAATGGCAGGGTTTAAGTATGGGTTGAATATCCTTAGGGACTTTGTGAATGCTGTTATTGATGATGGCAATGAGTGGTAGATGCTATGGTGTATTTATTGGTTAGTTTATGAATGAGAAGAGGGTTAGTGTGTCAAAGGGTTATTATTTGATTCCCATACAGATGTCGCTAAGAGAGAGAGAGAGAGAGAGAGAGACGGACAGAGAATTTTCAACAAGATTACTAGAGTCTGAACAACAGCCACAAAAACTCCACAAAGAATTCACCCATTACCTCTACTTCCCTTTCCTCCCATTGTCCCCCCGCCTCTCCCCCTACGAAAAAAAAAAAACTAAAAGAGCTTCGAAATAAAAGACCAATCAAATTCCAGAGGTTAGTTCCACTTCCCCTATGAATAATCTAGCTATGACCCTTTTTCTTACGTCACAGCATTCACTAATCACCACCCAGCCCCGCGACGTCACTTCCAAGCGTTAGGTAAAAGAGTAGAGAGTCAGGAGAAGGGAGGGGGAGATGCAGTGCTGGGGACCAATGAGGGAGTAGTAGAAATGATCGCCACTAGATGTCTCTGATTGCTGGCGTGTTTTTTTTGGGTTGAGGTGTTAAAGTTACTGTGGTTTTGATGTATTTGAGACAGTTTGGTGTTTTTAAGAGAGAGAGAGAGAGAGAGAGAGAGAGAGAGAGAGAGAGAGAGAGAGAGAGAGAGAGAGAGAGAGAGAGAGAGAGAGAGAGAGAGAGAGAGAGAACACACTTTAAGCTGATAAGAACAGATACTACACTTTGATAGAGAGAGAGAGAGAGAGAGAGAGAGAGAGAGAGAGAGAGAGAGAGAGAGAGAGAGAGAGAGAGAGAGAGTACTTCCTTTAATTTGTTTACCCGTCCGGAGTGTTGATGGATTGATGGTGTGTGTGTGTGTGTGTGTGTGTGTAAAGTTAATAATGAAAGGTGTGTCTTATGGTGGTGGAGATAAGAATGTGTTGTGTTGGCTGGAAGTTATGGTGTGTTAGTTGTTGTTGTTGTTGTTGTTGTTGTTGTTGTTGTTATTGTTGTTATTGATATCGTTATTATTGTTGTTATTGTTATCATTATCATTATTTGTACATCAACAACAACAACAACAACAAAACTACTACTACTACTACTACTACTACTACTGTTACCACCTCCTCCTCCTTTTCCTTCCTCCTCCTCCTCCTCCTCCTCCTCCTCCTCTTCCTCCTCCTCCTCCTCCTCCTCCTCCAGTCACTACCATCATCACCACCACCATGTCCCCTCCCACACCTCTCGTCTCAACTATACCACTTTCTCTCCCCTGCAGAATGGCCCTGACTGTTACATTCGCCTGCTCATCTCTAACTACATGACAGCCACGTCGGAGGCACTCATGAAGGAGCATGAAAACTTCCTGCAGGTCTGTAAGAGAGAGAGAGAGAGAGAGAGAGAGAGAGAGAGAGAGAGAGAGAGAGAGAGAGAGAGTTTGTGTGTAAATTACTGGTGTGTTTTGTCTCCATCGTCAGATGTTAAACTACCTTGTAATTCTTGTTTTTTTTTTTTACGTTTTTTTTCTTTTTGTTTGTTATGTGGTGCTATTTACGTACGTCCATGTTTTACTCTCTCTCTCTCTCTCTCTCTCTCTCTCTCTCTCTCTCTCTCTCTCTCTCTCTCTCTCTCTCTCTCTCTCTCTCATTATCTCATTACCAAATTTCAAAGCATCTAATAATTTTCTACTTTTGTTACTTGGTTGCTAAAATTTATTTGTTGTGTAACGTGATTTCGGTATTTTTGCATGTTTATTGGTCATTATGTTGCTAATATTGTTCTTCCTTCCTTCCTTTTTCTCTTCTCTTTCTGCTTTTGGCTTAATTTCTCTTACAAACTTTCTCCCTTTGTTCTATATCTTCATCTTTATAATTTAAATTTCTACCCTGTCAATTTTATCACCTTTCGTCTCTCACACTATTTACCCTTTGCTTCTTTTCACCCTTCGTTCACTCTTCTTTATATATCTTCATTTCATCTTTAACTTTAATTCCTGCCCTTTTTTTCTCTCTCTCACTTTCTTTCATTTGAGTTACACTGTCTCTTCTTTGCTTCTTTTACCCCATCGTTCACTCTTCGTTCTATACCTTCATGTCATCTTTAACTTCATTTATATCTTGTTTTTTTTTTCTTTCTCATCTTCTTTCGTCCCACTCACATATCTATGTTTCTCTCCTCTACAGGTGTCTGAGGAGGAGTGGGAGGAGGTGAAGCCGTCGCCAGGTGCTCGAGCTAGCAAGATTGTGAACATTATGAAGGTGAGGCTGGAAGGTCGAGGGACAGCTTAGTGTAATGTGTGTTGTAAGTAAGGAGTGTGGCTGTCATATGGTGCTGGTGGTGATGTACTGAAAGAATGGGTTTTGTGGTGGTGTATGGAGATGTTGGGAGTGGTTTTCAAGGGTGTTGCGTTGTGTTAGTGGTGTTTTCAAAGCTGTTGTGTTGTGTTATTGGTGTTTTCAAAGCTGTTGTGTTGAGTTTGGTGGGGTTTTCAAGGGTGTTGTGCTGTGTTGCGTAGTGTTTTAAAAAAGTGCTGTGTTGTGTGTTGAGTGATGTTTTCAAGGGTGTTGTGTTATATGATGTTTTAAAGAGTGTTGTGTTGTGTTATATGATGTTTTAAAGAGTGTTGTGTTGTGTTTGATGTTTTCAAAGGTGTTGTGCTGTGTTCCGTAATAGTTTAAGTGTCGTGTTGTGTTATGTGGAATTTTCAAGAGTGTTTTCAAGATTGCAATGCTAGTTTAATAAGACTACACCATCAAAAGGAACAAAAAAAAAATCATGAGAACCCAATTAATCATCTCTGTGGTCTTTGAAAACGGCCCACATGAGACCTAGAAGTACCTGAGCATACGAGATGTGGCAGTGAAGACGTTAAAGAGAAGCTGCGTTGGTTGTGTAAAAGACCTCAGACGTGTTGCTCTTACGTGACGTGTCCTGGCAGCTCCTAAAGTTCACAGCGCTGCGTGGAGCCAAATTCCGTGACATTCCTGGCTACTGGAGGGGAAGGGATGGAGGAACAGCCGGGCTTAGATGTCGAGTAACCTTCTGTATTTACTTCCACTTAGCTTATCACGTTCTTGCACTCTTGGTCCTCCGATCTGCTAAGAATGTATCAATTGTCTGGTTTTATATGAAGGATCTGTCACTTATTAAGATTTGAGAGGCGAAGGATGTAAGAATTGTCGGTTTTTATGAGAGGAATGACGAAGAATGGATTAAATGTTGGAATTTTTTGCTATCTTAAGTCCTCCGGTCTGCTAAGAATGTATCAAGTGACTGGTTATTTATGCGAATGTTGTCTAAGTATCTATCATTTGTTAGGTTTTGAAAGGCGTGTGATCTAAGAATTGTCAGTTTTGATGAGAGAAATTACTAAGGATTAAGTAAGTGTTGGATTTTCTTGCATTCTTAAGTCCTCTGGTGTGCCAAGAATATATCAACTGTCTGGTTTTATTTGAAGATTGCCTAAGGATCTACCATTTGTTAGATTTTGAAAGACGAATCATTTAAGAATTGTTAGCTTTTAAAGGAGAAAAAAAATCTATCATTTGTTAGGTTTAGAAGACGAGAGATCTAAGAATTGTTAGTTTATATAAGAGAAAAGACAAAAAAATAATAATTTCTTAAGTCTTGTAAAGCAAGAGAATTAAGAATTGTTATTTTTTTAAGAGAAATGACAAAGAATGTATTATTTGTTATTTTTTTAAGGGGAAGGACCCAAGGACTGTCAGCTTGAATAAGAGGAATAACTAAGAATCCATTAATTGTTGGATTTTTTTTATAGAGATTGTTTAAGAATTCACCATTTATCAATTTTCGTGAGAGGATGGCTAAACAGTCTATCAAATGCCAGGTTTTGTAAGGCTGTGTAGGAATCTATCAGTTCTCAGATTTTCAAAGGAGACTGTCTAAGAATCTTTTAGTTTTCAAGGCTCGCGAGGTCGTGAGAGTCTATATAATGTCAAGTTTTGCAAGATTATCCAAGAATCTATAAATTCTTCATCTTTTCCAAGGAGTCTGTTTAAGAATATATTAATCGTTTGGTTTTATAAGGACTGTCTAAGAGGCCATACATTTTCAGGTTTTCTAAGACGCGCGTTTAAGATTCTATTGTCAGATTTCATAAGGAGACTCAGCAGGTCAGAGAAATCAGAATAAAAACAAGCAGCAGATATAACAGATATGAGTGTGGCAAGCTCATCTATTCCTGACCTTGACTGTGCAAGAAGCAGCTGTATGTACCCTTGTAATGTCCAACACTTTACTGCGTCGTGATATATTTTTCTTGCGGCATTTACACTTGAATGTTAGAGTCCGAGTGAGATTATGAGGGTTGGTTTATGCGTGG